>NC_092769.1:34316622-34616622 GCF_047496795.1 Chiloscyllium punctatum | reverse complement strand
ATGGGGTCAATCTGCTCTTCCCTGGGTGTGTTACATTGACAGTGTGAGGTCAGTCTGCTCTTCCCTGGGTGTGTTACATTGACAGAGTGGGGTCAGTCGGCTCTTCCCTGTGTGTGTGACAATGACAGAGTGGGGTCAGTCTGTTCTTCCCTGGGTGTGTTACATTGACAGAGTGATGTCAGTCTGCTATTCACTGGGTGTGTAACATTGACAGTGTGAGGTCAGTCTGCTCTTCCCTGGGTCTGTAACATTGACAGAGTCGGGTCAGTCTGATCTTCCCTGGGTGTGTTACATTGACAGAGTGGGGTCTGTTTATTCTTCCCTGGGTGTGTTAAATTGATCGAGTGTGGTCAGTCTGCTCTTCCCTGGGTGTGTTACATTGACAGAGTGGGGTCAGTCGGCTCTTCCTTGGGTGTGTGACAATGACAGAGTGGGGTCAGTCTGGTCTTCCTTGTGTGTGTTACATTGACAGAGTGGGGTCAGTCTGCTCTTCACTGGGTGGGTTACATTGACAGAATGGGGTCAGTCTGCTCTTCCCTGGGTCTGTTACATTGACAGTGTGAGGTCAGTCTGCTCTTCCCTGGGTCTGTTACATTGACAGAGTGGGGTCAGTCGGCTCTTCCTTGGGTGTGTGACAATGACAGAGTGGGGTCAGTCTGGTATTCCTTTTGTGTGTTACATTGACAGAGTGGGGTCAGTCTGCTCTTCCCTGGGTGTGTTACATTGACAGAGTGAGGTCAGTCTGCTATTCACTGGGTGTGTTACATTGACAGAGTGGGCTCAGTCTGCTCTTCCCTGGTGGCTTACATTGACAGAGTGGGGTCTGTCTATTCTTCCCTGGGTGTGTTACTTTGATCGAATGTGGTCAGTCTGCTCTTCCCTGGCTGTGTTACATTGACAGATTGCGGTCAGTCACCTCCTCCCTGGGTGTGTTACATTGACAGAGAGGGGCCAGTCTACTCTTCCCTGGGTGTGTTACATTGACAGAGTAGGGTCAGTCACCTCCTCCCTGGGTGTGTTACATTGACAGAGTGGGGCCAGTCTGCTCTTCCCTGGGTGTGTTACATTGACAGTATGAGGTCAGTCTACTCTTCCCTGGTGGCTTACATTGACAGAGTGCGGTCTGTCTATTCTTCCCTGGGTGTATTACTTTGATAGAGTGTGGTCAGTCTGCTCTTCCCTGGGTGTGTTATATTGACAGATTGCGGTCAGTCTGCTCTTCCCTGAGGATGTTACATTGACAGATTGGGGTCAATCTGATCTTCTCCGGGGTGTGTTCTATTGACAGAGTGCGTTCAGTCTGTTCTTCACTGGGTGTGTTACATTGACAGAGTGAGGTCAGTCTGCTATTCACTGGGTGTGTTACATTGACAGAGTGGGGTCAGTCTGCTCTTCCCTGGGTGTGTTACACTGACAGAGTCGGGTCAGTCTGCTCTTCACTGGGTGTGGTACATTGACCGAGTGGGGTCAGTCTTCTGTTCCCTGGGTGTGGTACATTGACAGAGTGTGGTCAGTCTGCTCTTCCCTGGGTGTGTTACATTGACAGTGTGAGTTCAGTCTGCTCCTCC
The DNA here is from genome assembly GCF_047496795.1 of Chiloscyllium punctatum. Lineage (NCBI taxonomy): Eukaryota > Metazoa > Chordata > Chondrichthyes > Orectolobiformes > Hemiscylliidae > Chiloscyllium > Chiloscyllium punctatum. The sequence goes on along the minus strand of NC_092769.1, from coordinate 34,615,054 downwards.
CTGGGTGTGTTACACTGACAGAGTCGGGTCAGTCTGCTCTTCACTGGGTGTGGCACATTGACCGAGTCGGGTCAGTCTGCTCTTCCCTGGGTGTGGTACATTGACAGAGTGTGGTCAGTCTGCTCTTCCGTGCGTGGGTTACATTGACAGAGTGGGGTCAGTCTGCTCTTCCCTGCGTGGGTTACATTGACAGTGTGAGGTCAGTCTGCTCTTCCCTGGGTGTGTTACATTGACAGTGTGAGGTCAGTCTGCTCTTCCCTGGTGGCTTACATTGACAGAGTGGGGTCTGTCTCTTCTTCCCAGGGTGTGTTACTTTGATCGAGTGTGGTCAGTCTGCTCTTCCCTGGCTGTGTTACATTGACAGAGTGGGCTCAGTCTGCTCTTCCCTGGTGGCTTACATTGACAGAGTGGGGTCTGTCTATTCTTCCCTGGGTGTGTTACTTTGATCGAATGTGGTCAGTCTGCTCTTCCCTGGCTGTGTTACATTGACAGATTGCGGTCAGTCACCTCCTCCCTGGGTGTGTTACATTGACAGAGAGGGGCCAGTCTACTCTTCCCTGGGTGTGTTACATTGACAGAGTAGGGTCAGTCACCTCCTCCCTGGGTGTGTTACATTGACAGAGTGGGGCCAGTCTGCTCTTCCCTGGGTGTGTTACATTGACAGTATGAGGTCAGTCTACTCTTCCCTGGTGGCTTACATTGACAGAGTGCGGTCTGTCTATTCTTCCCTGGGTGTATTACTTTGATAGAGTGTGGTCAGTCTGCTCTTCCCTGGGTGTGTTATATTGACAGATTGCGGTCAGTCTGCTCTTCCCTGAGGATGTTACATTGACAGATTGGGGTCAATCTGATCTTCTCCGGGGTGTGTTCTATTGACAGAGTGCGTTCAGTCTGTTCTTCACTGGGTGTGTTACATTGACAGAGTGAGGTCAGTCTGCTCTTCACTGGGTGTGGCACATTGACCGAGTCGGGTCAGTCTGCTCTTCCCTGGGTGTGGTACATTGACAGAGTGTGGTCAGTCTGCTCTTCCGTGCGTGGGTTACATTGACAGAGTGGGGTCAGTCTGCTCTTCCCTGCGTGGGTTACATTGACAGTGTGAGGTCAGTCTGCTCTTCCCTGGGTGTGTTACATTGACAGTGTGAGGTCAGTCTGCTCTTCCCTGGTGGCTTACATTGACAGAGTGGGGTCTGTCTCTTCTTCCCAGGGTGTGTTACTTTGATCGAGTGTGGTCAGTCTGCTCTTCCCTGGCTGTGTTACATTGACAGATTGCGGTCAGTCGGCTCTTCCCTTGGTATGTTACATTGATAGAGTGGGGTCAATCTGATCTTCTCTGGGTGTGTTACATTGACAGTGTGGGGTCAGTCTGGTCTTCCCTGTGTGTGTTACATGGACTGAGTGGGGTCAGTTTGTTCTTCCCTGGGTGTGTTACATTGACAGAGTGAGGTTAGTCTGGTCTTCCCTGGGTGTGTTACATTGACAGAGTGGGGTCAGTCTGCTCTTCACTGGGTGTGGTACATTGACCGAGTCGGGTCAGTCTGCTCTTCCCTGGGTGTGGTACATTGACAGAGTGTGGTCAGTCTGCTCTTCCCTGCGTGGGTTACATTGACAGAGTGGGGTCAGTCTGCTCTTCCCTGCGTGGGTTACATTGACAGTGTGAGGTCAGTCTGCTCTTCCCTGGGTGTGTTACATTGACAGTGTGAGGTCAGTCTGCTCTTCCCTGGTGGCTTACATTGACAGAGTGGGGTCAGTCTGGTCTTCCTTGGGTGTGTTACATTGACAGAGTGGGGTCAGTCTGCTCTTCCCTGGGTGTGTTACATTGACAGAGTGGGGTCAGTCTGCTCTTCGCTGGTTGTGATTCATTGACTGAGTGGGGTCAGTGTGTTCTTCCCTGGGTGTGTTACATTGAGAGAGTGAGGTCAGTCTGATCTTCCCTGGGTGGGTTACATTGACAGAGTGGGGTCAGTCTGGTCTTCCCTGGGTGGGTTACAATGACAGAGTGGGGTCAGTCTGCTGTTCCATGGGTGTGTTACATTGACAGAGTGTGGTCAGTCTGCTCTTTCCTGGGTGTGTTACATTGACAGAGTGCGTGCAGTCTGCTCTTCCCTGGGTGTGTTACATTGACAGTGTGAGGTCAGTCTGCTCTTCCCTGGGTGTGTTACATTGACAGAGTGGGGTCAGTCTGATCTTCCCTGGGTGTGTTACCTTGACAGAGTGGGGTCAGTCTGCTCTTCCCTGGGTGGTTTACAATGACATTGTGGGATCAGTCTGCTCTTCACTGGGTGTGGTAATTGACCGAGTGAGGTCAGTGTGCCCTTCCCTGGGTGTGTTACATTGACTGAGTGGGGTCAGTCTGATCTTCCCTGGGTGGGTTACATTGACAGAATGGGGTCAGTCTCGTCTTCCCTGGGTGTGTTACATTGACAGAGTGGGGTCAGTCTGCTCTTCGCTGGGTGGGTTACAATGACAGTGTGGGGTCAGTCTGCTCTTCTCTGGGTGGGTTACATTGACAGAGTGGGGTCAGTCTGCACATCCCTGGTGGCTTACATTGACAGAGTGGGGTCTGTCTATTCTTCCCTGGGTGTGTTACTTTGATAGAGTGTGGTCAGTCTGCTCTTCCCTGGGTGTATTACATTGACAGAGTGGGTTCAGTCTGTTCTTCCCTGAGTGTGTTACATTGACAGAGTGAGTGCAGTCTGCTATTCACTGGGTGTGTTACATTGACAGAGTGGGGTCAGTCTGCTCTTCCCTGGGTGTGTTACACTGACAGAGTGGGGTCAGTCTGTACTTCCCTGAGTGTGTTACATTGACAGAGTGAGGTCAGTGTGCTCTTTCCTGGGTGTGTTACATTGACAGTGTGGGTTCAGTCTGTGTTTTTTTACCTTGGTGGGTTACAATGACAGAGTGGGGTCAGTCTGCTCTTCGCTGGTTGTGATTCATTGACTGAGTGGGGTCAGTGTGTTCTTCCCTGGGTGTGTTACATTGACAGAGTGAGGTCAGCCTGATCTTCCCTGGGTAGGTTACATTCACAGAGTGGGGTCAGTCTGGTCTTCCCTGGGTGGGTTACAATGACAGTGTGGGGTCAGTCTGCTCTTCCATGGGTGTGTTACATTGACAGAGTGGGGTCAGTCTGCTCTTCCCTGGTTGTGTTACATTGACAGAGTGGGGTCAGTCTGCTCTTCCCTGGGTGTGTTACATTGACAGAGTGAGGTTAGTCTGCTCTTCCCTGGGGTTGTGTTACATTGACAGTGTGGGGTCAGTCTGAACTTCCCTGGGTGTTTTACTTTGATTGAGTGTGGTCAGTCTACTCTTCCCTGGGTGTGTTACATTGACAGATTGCGGTCAGTCTGCTCTTCCCTGGGTATGTTACATTGATAGAGTGGGGTCAATCTGATCTTTCTGGGTGTGTTAGATTGACAGAGTGGGTTCAGTCCGCTCTTCCCTGGGTGTGTTACACTGACAGTTTCGGGTCAGTCTGCTCTTCCCTGGGTGTGTTACATTGACAGAGTGAGGTCAGTGTGCTATTCACTGGGTGTGTTACATTGACAGAGTGGGGTCAGTCTGCTCTTCACTGGGTGTGGTACATTGACCGAGTCGGGTCAGTCTGCTGTTCCCTGGGTGTGGTACATTGACAGAGTGTGGTCAGTCTGCTCTTTCCTGAGTGTGTTACATTGACAGAGTGAGGTCAGTCTGCTATTCACTGGGTGTGTTACATTGACAGAGTGGGGTCAGTCTGCTCTTCACTGGGTGTGGTACATTGACCGAGTCGGGTCAGTCTGCTGTCCCCTGGGTGTGGTACATTGACAGAGTGTGGTCAGTGTGTTCTTCCCTGGGTGGGTTACATTGACTGAGTGGGGACAGTCTGCTCTTCCCTGGGTGTGTTACATTGACAGAGTGGTGTCAGTCTGCTCTTCCCTGGGTGTGTTACATTGACAGAGTGAGGTCAGTCTGCTATTCACTGGGTGTGTTACATTGACAGAGTGGGCTCAGTCTGCTCTTCCGTGGTGGCTTACATTGACAGAGTGGGGTCTGTCTATTCTTCCCTGGGTGTGTTACTTTGATCGAATGTGGTCCTTCTGCTCTTCCCTGGCTGTGTTACATTGACAGATTGCGGTCAGTCACCTCCTCCCTGGGTGTGTTACATTGACAGAGTGGGGCCAGTCTACTCTTCCCTGGGTGTGTTACATTGACAGAGTAGGGTCAGTCGGCTGTTCCCTGGTTGTGTTACATTGATAGAGTCGGGTCAGTCTGCTCTTCCTTGGGTGTGTTACATTGACAGAGTGGGGTCAGTCTGCTCTTCCCTGGGTGTGTTACATTGACAGTATGAGGTCAGTCTACTCTTCCCTGGTGGCTTACATTGACAGAGTGGGGTCTGTCTATTCTTCCCTGGGTGTGTTACTTTGATCGAGTGTGGTCAGTCTGCTCTTCCCTGGGTGTGTTATATTGACAGATTGCGGTCAGTCTGCTCTTCCCTGAGGATGTTACATTGATAGCGTGGGGTCAATCTGATCTTCTCTGGGTGTGTTATATTGACAGAGTGCGTTCAGTCTGTTCTTCCCTGGGTGTGTTACATTGACAGAGTGTGGTCAGTCTGCTATTAACTGGATGTGTTACATTGACAGAGTGGGGTCAGTCTGCTCTTCCCTGGGTGTGTTACACTGACAGAGTCGGGTCAGTCTGCTCTTCACTGGGTGTGGTACATTGACCGAGTCAGGTCAGTCTGCTGTTCCCTGGGTGTGGTACATTGACAGAGTGTGTTCAGTCTGCTCTTCCCTGGGTGTGTTACATTGACAGTGTGAGTTCAGTCTGCTCCTCCCTGGGTGTGTTACACTGACAGAGTCGGGTCAGTCTGCTCTTCACTGGGTGTGGGACATTGACCGAGTCGGGTCAGTCTGCTCTTCCCTGGGTGTGGTACATTGACAGAGTGTGGTCAGTCTGCTCTTCCCTGCGTGGGTTACATTGACAGAGTGGGGTCAGTCTGCTCTTCCCTGGTGGCTTACATTGACAGAGTGGGGTCTGTCTATTCTTCCCTGGGTGTGTTACTTTGTTCGAGTGTGGTCAGTCTGCTCTTCCCTGGCTGTGTTACATTGACAGATTGCGGTCAGTCGGCTCTTCCCTTGGTATGTTACATTGATAGAGTGGGGTCAATCTGATCTTCTCTGGGTGTGTAATATTGACAGAGTGGGTTCAGTCTGTTCTTCCCTGGGTGTGTTACATTGACAGAGTGAGGTCAGTCTGCTCTTCCCTGGGTGTGTTACACTAACAGAGTCGGGTCAGTCTGCTGTTCACTGGGTGTGGTTCATTGACAGAGAGTGGTCAGTCTCCTCTTCCCTGGGTGTGTTACATTGACTGAGTGGGGTCGTACTGCTCTTCCCTGGGTGTGTTATATTGACAGAGTGGGGTCAGTCTTGTCTTCCCTGGGTGTGTAATATTGACAGAGTGGGTTCAGTCTGTTCTTCCCTGGGTGTGTTACATTGACAGAGTGAGGTCAGTCTGCTCTTCCCTGGGTGTGTAACACTAACAGAGTCGGGTCAGTCTGCTGTTCACTGGGTGTGGTTCATTGACAGAGTGTGGTCAGTCTCCTCTTCCCTGGGTGTGTTACATTGACAGAGTGGGGTCAGTCTGCTATTCACTGGGTGTGTTACATTGACAGAGTGGGGTCAGTCTGCTCTTCACTTGGTGTGGTACATTGACCGAGTCGGGTCAGTCTGCTGTTCCCTGGGTGTGGTACATTGACAGAGTGTGGTCAGTCTGCTATTCACTGGGTGTGTTACATTGACAGAGTGGGGTCAGTCTGCTCTTCACTGGGTGTGGTACATTGACCGAGTCGGGTCAGTCTGCAGTTCCCTGGGTGTGGTACATTGACAGAGTGTGTTCAGTCTGCTCTTCCCTGGGTGGTTTACATTGACAGAGTGGGGTCAGTCTGCTCTTCCCTGGGTGTGTTACATTGACAGAGTGAGGTCAGTCTGCTATTCACTGGGTGTGTTACATTGACAGAGTGGGCTCAGTCTGCTCTTCCCTGGTGGCTTACATTGACAGAGTGGGGTCTGTCTATTCTTCCCTGGGTGTGTTACTTTGATCGAATGTGGTCAGTCTGCTCTTCCCTGGCTGTGTTACATTGACAGATTGCGGTCAGTCACCTCCTCCCTGGGTGTGTTACATTGACAGTGTGGGGCCAGTCTACTCTTCCCTGGGTGTGTTACATTGACAGAGTAGGGTCAGTCGGCTGTTCCCTGGTTGTGTTACATTGATAGAGTCGGGTCAGTCTGCTCTTCCTTGGGTGTGTTACATTGACAGAGTGGGGTCAGTCTGCTCTTCCCTGGGTGTGTTACATTGACAGAGTGGGGTCAGTCTGCTCTTCCCTGGGTCTGTTATATTGACAGTGTGAGGTCAGTCTGCTCTTCCCTGGGTGTGTTACATTGACAGTATGAGGTCAGTCTACTCTTCCCTGGTGGCTTACATTGACAGAGTGGGGTCTGTCTATTCTTCCCTGGGTGTGTTACTTTGATAGAGTGTGGTCAGTCTGCTCTTCCCTGGGTGTGTTATATTGACAGATTGCGGTCAGTCTGCTCTTCCCTGATGATGTTACATTGATAGAGTGGGGTCAATCTGATCTTCTCTGGGTGTGTTATATTGACAGAGTGCGTTCAGTCTGTTCTTCCCTGGGTGTGTTACATTGATTGAGTGTGGTCAGTCTGCTATTCACTGGATGTGTTACATTGACAGAGTGGGGTCAGTCTGCTCTTCCCTGGGTGTGTTACACTGACAGAGTCGGGTCAGTCTGCTCTTCACTGGGTGTGGTACATTGACCGATTCAGGTCAGTCTGCTGTTCCCTGGGTGTGGTACATTGACAGAGTGTGTTCAGTCTGCTCTTCCCTGGGTGTGTTACATTGACAGTGTGAGTTCAGTCTGCTCCTCCCTGGGTGTGTTACACTGACAGAGTCGGGTCAGTTTGCTCTTCACTGGGTGTGGGACATTGACCGAGTCGGGTCAGTCTGCTCTTCCCTGGGTGTGGTACATTGACAGAGTGTGGTCAGTCTGCTCTTCCCTGCGTGGGTTACATTGACAGAGTGGGGTCAGTCTGCTCTTCCCTGGTGGCTTACATTGACAGAGTGGGGTCGGTCTATTCTTCCCTGGGTGTGTTACTTTGATCGAGTGTGGTCAGTCTGCTCTTCCCTGGCTGTGTTACATTGAAAGATTGCGGTCAGTCGGCTCTTCCCTTGGTATGTTACATTGATAGAGTGGGGTCAATCTGATCTTCTCTGGGTGTGTAATATTGACAGAGTGGGTTCAGTCTGTTCTTCCCTGGGTGTGTTACATTGACAGAGTGAGGTCAGTCTGCTCTTCCCTGGGTGTGTTACACTAACAGAGTCGGGTCAGTCTGCTGTTCACTGGGTGTGGTTTATTGACAGAGTGTGGTCAGTCTCCTCTTCCCTGGGTGTGTTACATTGACTGAGTGGGGTCTTACTGCTCTTCCCTGGGTGTGTGACATTGACAGAGTGGGGTCAGTCTTGTCTTCCCTGGGTGTGTAATATTGACAGAGTGGGTTCAGTCTGTTCTTCCCTGGGTGTGTTACATTGACAGAGTGAGGTCAGTCTGCTCTTCCCTGGGTGTGTTACACTAACAGAGTCGGGTCAGTCTGCTGTTCACTGGGTGTGGTTCATTGACAGAGTGTGGTCAGTCTCCTCTTCCCTGGGTGTGTTACATTGACAGAGTGGGGTCAGTCTGCTATTCACTGGGTGTGTTACATTGACAGAGTGGGGTCAGTCTGCTCTTCACTTGGTGTGGTACATTGACCGAGTCGGGTCAGTCTGCTGTTACCTGGGTGTGGTACATTGACAGAGTGTGGTCAGTCTGCTATTCGCTGGGTGTGTTACATTGACAGAGTGGGGTCAGTCTGCCCTTCACTGGGTGTGGTACATTGACCGAGTCGGGTCAGTCTGCAGTTCCCTGGGTGTGGTACATTGACTGAGTGTGGTCAGTCTGCTCTTCCCTGGGTGGTTTATATTGACAGAGTGGGGTCAGTCTGCTCTTCCCTGGGTGTGTTACATTGACAGAGTGAGGTCAGTCTGCTATTCACTGGGTGTGTTACATTGACAGAGTGGGCTCAGTCTGCTCTTCCCTGGTGGCTTACATTGACAGAGTGGGGTCTGTCTATTCTTCCCTGGGTGTGTTACTTTGATCGAATGTGGTCAGTCTGCTCTTCCCTGGCTGTGTTACATTGACAGATTGCGGTCAGTCACCTCCTCCCTGGGTGTGTTACATTGACAGAGTGCGGCCAGTCTAAACTTCCCTGGGTGTGTTACATTGACAGAGTAGGGTCAGTCGGCTCTTCCCTGGTTGTGTTACATTGATAGAGTCGGGTCAGTCTGCTCTTCCTTGGGTGTGTTACATTGACAGAGTGGGGTCAGTCTGCTCTTCCCTGGGTGTGTTACATTGACAGAGTGGGGTCAGTCTGCTCTTCCCTGGGTCTGTTACATTGACAGTGTGAGGTCAGTCTGCTCTTCCCTGGGTGTGTTACATTGACAGTATGAGGTCAGTCTACTCTTCCCTGGTGGCTTACATTGACAGAGTGGGGTCTGTCTATTCTTCCCTGGGTGTGTTACTTTGATAGAGTGTGGTCAGTCTGCTCTTCCCTGGGTGTGTTATATTGACAGATTGCGGTCAGTCTGCTCTTCCCTGAGGATGTTACATTGATAGCGTGGGGTCAATCTGATCTTCTCTGGGTGTGTTATATTGACAGAGTGCGTTCAGTCTGTTCTTCCCTGGGTGTGTTACATTGACAGAGTGTGGTCAGTCTGCTATTCACTGGATGTGTTACATTGACAGAGTGGGGTCAGTCTGCTCTTCCCAGGGTGTGTTACACTGACAGAGTCGGGTCAGTCTACTCTTCACTGGGTGTGGTACATTGACCGAGTCAGGTCAGTCTGCTGTTCCCTGGGTGTGGTACATTGACAGAGTGTGTTCAGTCTGCTCTTCCCTGGGTGTGTTACATTGACAGTGTGAGTTCAGTCTGCTCCTCCCTGGGTGTGTTACACTGACAGAGTCGGGTCAGTCTGCTCTTCACTGGGTGTGGGACATTGACCGAGTCGGGTCAGTCTGCTCTTCCCTGGGTGTGGTACATTGACAGAGTGTGGTCAGTCTGCTCTTCCCTGCGTGGGTTACATTGACAGAGTGGGGTCAGTCTGCTCTTCCCTGGTGGCTTACATTGACAGAGTGGGGTCTGTCTATTCTTCCCTGGGTGTGTTACTTTGATCGAGTGTGGTCAGTCTGCTCTTCCCTGGCTGTGTTACATTGACAGATTGCGGTCAGTCGGCTCTTCCCTTGGTATGTTACATTGATAGAGTGGGGTCAATCTGATCTTCTCTGGGTGTGTAATATTGACAGAGTGGGTTCAGTCTGTTCTTCCCTGGGTGTGTTACATTGACAGAGTGAGGTCAGTCTGCTCTTCCCTGGGTGTGTTACACTAACAGAGTCGGGTCAGTCTGCTGTTCACTGGGTGTGGTTCATTGACAGAGAGTGGTCAGTCTCCTCTTCCCTGGGTGTGTTACATTGACTGAGTGGGGTCGTACTGCTCTTCCCTGGGTGTGTTATATTGACAGAGTGGGGTCAGTCTTGTTTTCCCTGGGTGTGTAATATTGACAGAGTGGGTTCAGTCTGTTCTTCCCTGGGTGTGTTACATTGACAGAGTGAGGTCAGTCTGCTCTTCCCTGGGTGTGTTACACTAACAGAGTCGGGTCAGTCTGCTGTTCACTGGGTGTGGTTCATTGACAGAGTGTGGTCAGTCTCCTCTTCCCTGGGTGTGTTACATTGACAGAGTGGGGTCAGTCTGCTATTCACTGGGTGTGTTACATTGACAGAGTGGGGTCAGTCTGCTCTTCACTTGGTGTGGTACATTGACCGAGTCGGGTCAGTCTGCTGTTCCCTGGGTGTGGTACATTGACAGAGTGTGGTCAGTCTGCTATTCACTGGGTGTGTTACATTGACAGAGTGGGGTCAGTCTGCTCTTCACTGGGTGTGGTACATTGACCGAGTCGGGTCAGTCTGCAGTTCCCTGGGTGTGGTACATTGACAGAGTGTGGTCAGTCTGCTATTCACTGGGTGTGTTACATTGACAGAGTGTGTTCAGTCTGCTCTTCCCTGGGTGGTTTACATTGACAGAGTGGGGTCAGTCTGCTCTTCCCTGGGTGTGTTACATTGACAGAGTGAGGTCAGTCTGCTATTCACTGGGTGTGTTACATTGACAGAGTGGGCTCAGTCTGCTCTTCCCTGGTGGCTTACATTGACAGAGTGGGGTCTGTCTATTCTTCCCTGGGTGTGTTACTTTGATCGAATGTGGTCAGTCTGCTCTTCCCTGGCTGTGTTACATTGACAGATTGCGGTCAGTCACCTCCTCCCTGGGTGTGTTACATTGACAGAGTGGGGCCAGTCTACTCTTCCCTGGGTGTGTTACATTGACAGAGTAGGGTCAGTCGGCTGTTCCCTGGTTGTGTTACATTGATAGAGTCGGGTCAGTCTGCTCTTCCTTGGGTGTGTTACATTGACAGAGTGGGGTCAGTCTGCTCTTCCCTGGGTGTGTTACATTGACAGAGTGGGGTCAGTCTGCTCTTCCCTGGGTCTGTTATATTGACAGTGTGAGGTCAGTCTGCTCTTCCCTGTGTGTCTTACATTGACAGTATGAGGTCAGTCTACTCTTCCCTGGTGGCTTCCATTGACAGAGTGGGGTCTGTCTATTCTTCCCTGGGTGTGTTACTTTGATAGAGTGTGGTCAGTCTGCTCTTCCCTGGGTGTGTTATATTGACAGATTGCGGTCAGTCTGCTCTTCCCTGATGATGTTACATTGATAGCGTGGGGTCAATCTGATCTTCTCTGAGTGTGTTATATTGACAGAGTGCGTTCAGTCTGTTCTTCCCTGGGTGTGTTACATTGATTGAGTGTCGTCAGTCTGCTATTCACTGGATGTGTTACATTGACAGAGTGGGGTCAGTCTGCTCTTCCCTGGGTGTGTTACACTGACAGAGTCGGGTCAGTCTGCTCTTCACTGGGTGTGGTACATTGACCGATTCAGGTCAGTCTGCTGTTCCCTGGGTGTGGTACATTGACAGAGTGTGTTCAGTCTGCTCTTCCCTGGGTGTGTTACATTGACAGTGTGAGTTCAGTCTGCTCCTCCCTGGGTGTGTTACACTGACAGAGTCGGGTCAGTTTGCTCTTCACTGGGTGTGGGACATTGACCGAGTCGGGTCAGTCTGCTCTTCCCTGTGTGTGGTACATTGACAGAGTGTGGTCAGTCTGCTCTTCCCTGCGTGGGTTACATTGACAGAGTGGGGTCAGTCTGCTCTTCCCTGGTGGCTTACATTGACAGAGTGGGGTCGGTCTATTCTTCCCTGGGTGTGTTACTTTGATCGAGTGTGGTCAGTCTGCTCTTCCCTGGCTGTGTTACATTGACAGATTGCGGTCAGTCGGCTCTTCCCTTGGTATGTTACATTGATAGAGTGGGGTCAATCTGATCTTCTCTGGGTGTGTAATATTGACAGAGTGGGTTCAGTCTGTTCTTCCCTGGGTGTGTTACATTGACAGAGTGAGGTCAGTCTGCTGTTCACTGGGTGTGGTTTATTGACAGAGTGTGGTCAGTCTCCTCTTCCCTGGGTGTGTTACATTGACTGAGTGGGGTCGTACTGCTCTTGCCTGGGTGTGTGACATTGACAGAGTGGGGTCAGTCTTGTCTTCCCTGGGTGTGTAATATTGACAGAGTGGGTTCAGTCTGTTCTTCCCTGGGTGTGTTACATTGACAGAGTGAGGTCAGTCTGCTCTTCCCTGGGTGTGTTACACTAACAGAGTCGGGTCAGTCTGCTGTTCACTGGGTGTGGTTCATTGACAGAGTGTGGTCAGTCTCCTCTTCCCTGGGTGTGTTACATTGACAGAGTGGGGTCAGTCTGCTATTCACTGGGTGTGTTACATTGACAGAGTGGGGTCAGTCTGCTCTTCACTTGGTGTGGTACATTGACCGAGTCGGGTCAGTCTGCTGTTACCTGGGTGTGGTACATTGACAGAGTGTGGTCAGTCTGCTATTCGCTGGGTGTGTTACATTGACAGAGTGGGGTCAGTCTGCCCTTCACTGGGTGTGGTACATTGACCGAGTCGGGTCAGTCTGCAGTTCCCTGGGTGTGGTACTTTGACTGAGTGTGGTCAGTCTGCTCTTCCCTGGGTGGTTTACATTGACAGAGTGGGGTCAGTCTGCTCTTCCCTGGGTGTGTTACATTGACAGAGTGAGGTCAGTCTGCTATTCACTGGGTTTGTTACATTGACAGAGTGGGCTCAGTCTGCTCTTCCCTGGTGGCTTACATTGACAGAGTGGGGTCTGTCTATTCTTCCCTGGGTGTGTTACTTTGATCGAATGTGGTCAGTCTGCTCTTCCCTGGCTGTGTTACATTGACAGATTGCGGTCAGTCACCTCCTCCCTGGGTGTGTTACATTGACAGAGTGCGGCCAGTCTACTCTTCCCTGGGTGTGTTACATTGACAGAGTAGGGTCAGTCGGCTGTTCCCTGGTTGTGTTACATTGATAGAGTCGGGTCAGTCTGCTCTTCCTTGGGTGTGTTACATTGACAGAGTGGGGTCAGTCTGCTCTTCCCTGGGTGTGTTACATTGACAGAGTGGGGTCAGTCTGCTCTTCCCTGGGTCTGTTACATTGACAGTGTGAGGTCAGTCTGCTCTTCCCTGGGTGTGTTACATTGACAGTATGAGGTCAGTCTACTCTTCCCTGGTGGCTTACATTGACAGAGTGCGGTCTGTCTATTCTTCCCTGGGTGTATTACTTTGATAGAGTGTGGTCAGTCTGCTCTTCCCTGGGTGTGTTATACTGACAGATTGCGGTCAGTCTGCTCTTCCCTGAGGATGTTACATTGATAGAGTGGGGTCAATCTGATCTTCTCTGGGTGTGTTATATTGACAGAGTGCGTTCAGTCTGTTCTTCCCTGGGTGTGTTACATTGACAGAGTGGGGTCAGTCTGCTCTTCCCTGGGTGTGTTACACTGACAGAGTCGGGTCAGACTGCTCTTCACTGGGTGTGGTAAATTGACCGAGTCGGGTCAGTCTGCTCTTCCCTTGGTGTGGTACATTGACAGAGTGTGGTCAGTCTGCTCTTCCCTGGGTGTGTTACATTGACAGTGTGAGGTCAGTCTGCTCTTCCCTGGGTGTGTTACATTGACAGTGTGAGGTCAGTCTGCTCTTCCCTGGTGGCCTACATTGACAGAGTGGGGTCTATCTATTCTTCCCTGGGTGTGTTACTTTGATCGAATGTGGTCAGTCTGCTCTTCCCTGGCTGTGTTACATTGACAGATTGCGGTCAGTCTGCTCTTCCCTTGGTATGTTACATTGATAGAGTGGGTTCAATCTGATCTTCTCTGGGTGTGTTATATTGACAGAGTTGGTTCAGTGTGTTCTTCCCTGGGTGTGTTACATTGACAGAGTGAGGTCAGTCTGCTATTCACTGGGTGTGTTACATTGACAGAGTGGGGTCAGTCTGCTCTTCCCTGGGTGTGTTACACTGACAGAGTCGGGTCAGTCTGCTCTTCACTGGGTGTGGTACATTGACCGAGTCGTGTCAGCCTGCTGTTCACTGGGTGTGGTTCATTGACAGAGTGTGGTCAGTCTGCTCTTCCCTGGGTGTGTTACTTTGACTGAGTGGGGTCGTACTGCTCTTCCCTGGGTGTGTTACATTGACAGAGTGGGGTCAGTCTGCTCTTTCCTGGGTGTGTTACATTGACAGAGTGTGGTCAGTCTGCTCTTTCCTGGGTGTCTTACATTGACAGAGTGTGGTCAGTCTGCTCTTCCCTGGGTGGGTTACATTGACAGAATGGGGTCAATCTGCTATTCACTGGGTGTGTTACATTGACAGAGTGGGGTCAGTCGGCTCTTCCCTGTGTGTGTGACAATGACAGAGTGGGGTCAGTCTGTTCTTCCCTGGGTGTGTTACATTGACAGAGTGATGTCAGTCTGCTATTCACTGGGTGTGTTACATTGACAGTGTGAGGTCAGTCTGCTCTTCCCTGGGTCTGTAACATTGACAGAGTCGGGTCAGTCTGATCTTCCCTGGGTGTGTTACATTGACAGAGTGGGGTCTGTCTATTCTTCCCTGGGTGTGTTAAATTGATCGAGTGTGGTCAATCTGCTCTTCCCTGGCTGTGTTACATTGACAGATTGCGGTCAGTCTGCTCCTCCCTGGGTGTGTGACATTGACAGAGTGGGGTCAGTCTGCTCTTCACTGGGTGGGTTACATTGACAGAATGGGGTCAGTCTGCTCTTCCCTGGGTCTGTTACATTGACAGTGTGAGGTCAGTCTGCTCTTCCCTGCGTGTGTTACATTGACAGAGTGGGGTCAGTCGGCTCTTCCCTGGGTGTGTGACAATGACAGAGTGGGGTCAGTCTGGTCTTCCTTGTGTGTGTTACATTGACAGAGTGGGGTCAGTCTGCTCTTCACTGGGTGGGTTACATTGACAGAATGGGGTCAGTCTGCTCTTCCCTGGGTCTGTTACATTGACAGTGTGAGGTCAGTCTGCTATTCACTGGGTGTGTTACTTTGACAGTGTGAGGTCAGTCTGCTCTTCCCTGGGTCTGTTACATTGACAGAGTGGAGTCAGTCTGATCTTCCCTGGGTGTTTTATATTGACAGAGTGGGTTCAGTCTGCTCTTCCCTGGGAATGTGACATTGACAGAGTGAGGTCAGTCTGCTAATCACTGGGTGAGTTACATTGACAGAGTGGGGTCAGTCTGCTCTTCCCTGGGTGTGTTACATTGACAGATTGCGCTCAGTCTGCTCTTCCCTGGGTATGTTACATTCGTAGAGTGGGGTCAATCTGATCTTCTCTGGGTGTGTTATATTGACAGAGTGGGTTCAGTCTGTTCTTCCCTGGGTGTGTTACATTGACAGAGTGAGGTCAGTCTGCTATTCACTGGGTGTGTTCCAGTGACAGAGTGGGGTCAGTCTGCTCTTCCATGGGTGTGTTACACTGCCAGAGTCCGGTCAGTCTGCTCTTCACTGGGTGTGGTACATTGACCGAGTCGGGTCAGTCTGCTGTTCCCTCTGTCTGGTACATTGACAGAGTGTGGTCAGTCTGCTCTTCCCTGGGTGTGTTACATTGACAGAGTGGGGTCACTCTGCTCTTCCCTGGGTGTGTTACACTGACAGAGTCGGGTCAGTCTGCTCTTCACTGGGTGTGGTACATTGACGGAGTCGGGTCAGTCTGCTCTTCCCTGGGTGTGGTACATTGACAGAGTGTGGTGAGTCTGCTCTTCCCTGGGTGTGTTACATTGACAGAGTGAGGTCAGTCTGCTATTCACTGGGTGTGTTACATTAACAGTGTGGGTTCAGTCTGCTCTTCCCTGGGTGTGTTACATTGACCGAATGGGGTCAGTCGGCTCTTCCCTGAGTGTGTGACAATGACAGAGTGGGGTCAGTCTGTTCTTCCCTGTGTGTGTTACATTGACAGAGTGTGGTCAGTCTGCTCTTCCCTGGCTGTGTTACATTGACAGATTGCGTTCAGTCTGCTCTTCCCTTGGTATGTTACATTGATAGAGTGGGGTCAATCTGATCTTCTCTGGGTGTGTAATATTGACCGAGTGGGTTCAGTCTGTTCTTCCCTGGGTGTGTTACATTGACAGAGTGAGGTCAGTCTGCTATTCACTGGGTGTGTTACATTGACAGAGTGGGGTCAGTCTGCTCTTCCCTGGGGGTGTTACACTGACAGAGTCGGGTCAGTCTGCTCTTCACTGGGTGTGGTACATTGACCGAGTCGGTTCAGTCTGCTGTTCCCTGGGTGTGGTACATTGACAGAGTGTGGTCAGTCTGCTCTTCCCTGGGTGTGTTACATTGACAGAGTGAGGTCAGTCTGCTATTCACTGGGTGTGTAACATTGACAGAGTGGGTTCAGTCTGCTCTTCCCTGGGTGTGTTACACTGACAGAGTCGGGTCGTACTTCTCTTCCCTGGGTGTGTGACATTGACAGAGCGGGGTCAGTCTGTTCTTCCCTGCATGTGTTACATTGACAGAGTGGCGTCAGTCTGGTCTTCCCTGGGTGGGTTACAATGACAGACTGGGTCAGTCTGCTCTTCCCTGGGTGTGTTACGTTGACAGAGTGGGGTCAGTCTGTTCTTCCCTGGGTGTGTTACATTGACAGAGTGAGGTCGGTCTGCTCTGCCCTGGGAGGGTTAGATTGACAGAGTGGGGTCAGTCTGGTCTTCCCTGGTTGTGTTACATTGATACAGTCGGGTCAGTCTGCTCTGCCTTGGGTGTGTTACATTGACAGAGTGGGGTCAGTCTGCTCTTCCCTGGGTGTGTTACATTGACAGACTGGGGTCAGTCTGCTCTTCCCTGGGTCTGTTACATTGACAGTGTGAGGTCAGTCTGCTCTTCCCTGGTTGTGTTACATTGACAGTATGAGGTCAGTATACTCTTCCCCGTTGGTTTACATTGACAGAGTGGGGTCTGTCTATTCTTCCCTGGTGTGTTACTTTGATAGAGTGTGGTCAGTCTGCTCTTCCCTGGGTGTGTTATATTGACAGATTGCGGTCAGTCTGCTCTTCCCTGAGTATGTTATATTGATAGAGTAGGGTCAATCTGATCTTCTCTGGGTGTGTTATATTGGCAGAGTGCGTTCAGTCTGTTCTTCCCTGGGTGTGTAACATTGACAGAGTGAGGTCAGTCTGCTATTCACTGGGTGTGTGACATTGACAGATTGCCGTCAGTCTGCTCTTCCGTGGGTGTGTTACATTGACAGATTGCGCTTAGTCTGCTCTTCCCTGGGTATGTTACATTCATAGAGTGGGGTCAATCTGATCTTATCTGGGTGTGTTATATTGACAGAGTGGGTTCAGTCTGTTCTTCCCTGGGTGGATTCCATTGACAGAGTGAGGTCAGTCTGCTATTCACTGGGTGTGTTCCATTGACAGAGTGGGGTCAGTCTGCTGTTCCCTGGGTCTGGTACATTGACAGTGTGTGGTCAGTCTGCTCTTCCCTGGGTGTGTTACATTGACAGAGTGAGGTCAGTCTGCTATTCACTGGGTGTGTTACATTAACAGAGTGAGTTCCGTCTGCTCTTCACTGGGTGTGTTACATTGACAGAGTGAGGTCAGTCTGCTATTCACTGGGTGTGTGACATTGACAGATTGCCGTCAGTCTGCTCTTCCGTGGGTGTGTTACATTGACAGATTGCGCTTAGTCTGCTCTTCCCTGGGTATGTTACATTCATAGAGTGGGGTCAATCTGATCTTATCTGGGTGTGTTATATTGACAGAGTGGGTTCAGTCTGTTCTTCCCTGGGTGTATTCCATTGACAGAGTGAGGTCAGTCTGCTATTCACTGGGTGTGTTCCATTGACAGAGTGGGGTCAGTCTGCTGTTCCCTGGGTCTGGTACATTGACAGTGTGTGGTCAGTCTGCTCTTCCCTGGGTGTGTTACATTGACAGAGTGAGGTCAGTCTGCTATTCACTGGGTGTGTTACATTAACAGAGTGGGTTCCGTCTGCTCTTCCCTGGGTGTGTTACATTGACAGAGTGGGGTCAGTCGGCTCTTCCCTGGGTGTGTGACAATGACAGAGTGGTTTCTGTCTATTCTTCCCTGGGCGTGTTACTTTGATCGAGTGTGGTCAGTATGCTCTTCCCTGGCTGTGTTACATTGACAGATTGCGGTCAGTCGGCTCTTCCCTTGGTATGTTACATTGATAGAGTGGGGTCAATCTGATCTTCTCTGGGTGTGTAATATTGACAGATTGGGTTCAGTCTGTTCTTCCCTGGGTGTGTTACATTGACAGAGTGAGGTCAGTCTGCTCTTCCCTGGGTGTGTTACACTGACAGAGTCGGGTCAGTCTGCTGTTCACTGGGTGTGGTTCATTGACAGAAAGTGGTCAGTCTCCTCTACCCTGGGTGTGTTACATTGACTGAGTGGGGTCGTACTGCTCTTCCCTGGGTGTGTTACATTGACAGAGTGGGGTCAGTCTTGTCTTCCCTGGGTATGTTACATTGACAGAGTGTGGTCAGTCTGCTCTTTCCTGGGTGTGTTACATTGACAGAGTGTGGTCAGTCTGCTCTTCCCTGGGTGTGTGACATTGACAGAGTGGGGTCAGTCTGCTCTTCCCTGTGTGTGTTACATTGACAGAGTGGTGTCAGTCTGGTCTTCCCTGGGTGGGTTACAATGACAGACTGGGTCAGTCTGTTCTTCCCTGGTTGTGTTACATTGACAGAGTGATGTCAGTCTGCTCTGCCCT
The DNA here is from genome assembly GCF_047496795.1 of Chiloscyllium punctatum. Taxonomy (NCBI): domain Eukaryota; kingdom Metazoa; phylum Chordata; class Chondrichthyes; order Orectolobiformes; family Hemiscylliidae; genus Chiloscyllium; species Chiloscyllium punctatum. The sequence goes on along the minus strand of NC_092769.1, from coordinate 34,596,797 downwards.
GGGTGGGTTACATTGACAGAGTGGGGTCAGTCTGGTCTTCCCTGGTTGTGTTTCATTGATAGAGTCGGGTCAGTCTGCTCTTCCTTGGGTGTGTTACATTGACAGAGTGTGGTCAGTCTGCTCTTCCCTGGGTGTGTGACATTGACAGAGTGGGGTCAGTCTGCTCTTCACTGGGTGGGTTACATTGACAGAATGGGGTCAGTCTGCTCTTCCCTGGGTTTGTTACATTGACAGTGTGAGGTCAGTCTGCTCTTCCCTGGGTGTGTTACATTGACAGAGTGGGGTCAGTCTGGTCTTCCCTGGGTGGGTTACAATGACAGACTGGGTCAGTCTGCTCTTCCCTGGGTGTGTTACGTTGACAGAGTGGGGTCAGTCTGTTCTTCCCTGGGTGTGTTACATTGACAGAGTGAGGTCAGTCTGCTCTTCCCTGGGGGGGTTAGATTGACAGAGTGGGGTCAGTCTGGTCTTCCCTGGTTGTGTTACATTGATACAGTCGGGTCAGTCTGCTCTTCCTTGGGTGTGTTTCATTGACAGAGTGGGGTCAGTCTGCTCTTCCCTGGGTGTGTTACATTGACAGACTGGGGTCAGTCTGCTCTTCCCTGGGTCTGTTACATTGACAGTGTGAGGTCAGTCTGCTCTTCCCTGGGTGTGTTACATTGACAGTATGAGGTCAGTATACTCTTCCCCGGTTGTTTACATTGACAGAGTGGGGTCTGTCTATTCTTCCCTGGTGTGTTACTTTGATAGAGTGTGGTCAGTCTGCTCTTCCCTGGGTGTGTTATATTGACAGATTGTGGTCAGTCTGCTCGTCCCTGAGTATGTTATATTGATAGAGTAGGATCAATCTGATCTTCTCTGGGTGTGTTATATTGACAGAGTGCGTTCAGTCTGTTCTACCCTGGGTGTGTGACATTGACAGAGTGAGGTCAGTCTGCTATTCACTGGGTGTGTGACATTGACAGATTGCCGTCAGTCTGCTCTTCCGTGGGTGTGTTACATTGACAGATTGCGCTTAGTCTGCTCTTCCCTGGGTATGTTACATTCATAGAGTGGGGTCAATCTGATCTTCTCTGCGTGTGTTATATTGACAGAGTGGGTTCAGTCATTTCTTCCCTGGGTGTATTCCATTGACAGAGTGAAGTCAGTCTGCTATTCACTGGGTGTGTTACATTGACAGAGTGGGGTCAGTCTGCTGTTCCCTGGGTCTGGTACATTGACAGTGTGTGGTCAGTCTGCTCTTCCCTGGGTGTGTTACATTGACAGAGTGGGGTCAATCTGCTCTTCACTGGGTGTGTTACATTGACAGAGTGGGGTCAGTCTGCTCTTCCCTGGGTGTGTTACATTGACTGAGTGGGGTCTGTCTGCTCTTTCCTGGGTGTGTTACATTGACAGAGTGTGGTCAGTCTGCTCTTCCCTGGGTGTATTACATTGACAGAGTGGGGTCAGTCTGATCTTCCCTGGGTGTGATACAATGACAGTGTCAGGTCAGTCTGCTCTTCCCTGGGTGTGTTACATTGACAGAGTTGGGTCAGTCTGCTCTTCCCTGGGTGTGTTCCATTGACAGTGTGGGGTCAGTCTGCTCTTTCCTGGGTGTGTTACATTGACAGAGTGTGGTCAGTCTGCTCTTCCCTGGGTGTATTACATTGACAGAGTGGGGTCAGTCTGTTCTTCCCTGGGTGTGATACAATGACAGTGTCAGGTCAGTCTGCTCTTCCCTGGGTGTGTTACATTGACAGAGTTGGGTCAGTCTGCTCTTCCCTGGGTGTGTTACATTGACAGTGTGGGGTCAGTCTGCTCTTCCCTGGGTGGGTTACATTGACAGAGTGGGGTCAGTCTGGTCCTCCCTGTTTGGGTTACATTGTTAGAGTGGGGTCAGTCTGGTCTTCCCTGGTTGTGTTACATTGACCGAGTGGGGTCAGTCTGCTCTTCCCTGGTTGTGTTACACTGACAGAGTGTGGTCAGTCTGCTCTTCCCTGGCTGTGTTACATTGACAGATTGCGTTCAGTCTGCTCTTCCCTTGGTATGTTACATTGATAGAGTGGGGTCAATCTGATCTTCTCTGGGTGTGTAATATTGACCGAGTGGGTTCAGTCTGTTCTTCCCTGGGTGTGTTACATTGACAGAGTGAGGTCAGTCTGCTATTCACTGGGTGTGTTACATTGACAGAGTGGGGTCAGTCTGCTCTTCCCTGGGGGTGTTACACTGACAGAGTCGGGTCAGTCTGCTCTTCACTGGGTGTGGTACATTGACCGAGTCGGTTCAGTCTGCTGTTCCCTGGGTGTGGTACATTGACAGAGTGTGGTCAGTCTGCTCTTCCCTGGGTGTGTTACATTGACAGAGTGAGGTCAGTCTGCTATTCACTGGGTGTGTAACATTGACAGAGTGGGTTCAGTCTGCTCTTCCCTGGGTGTGTTACACTGACAGAGTCGGGTCGTACTTCTCTTCCCTGGGTGTGTGACATTGACAGAGCGGGGTCAGTCTGTTCTTCCCTGCATGTGTTACATTGACAGAGTGGCGTCAGTCTGGTCTTCCCTGGGTGGGTTACAATGACAGACTGGGTCAGTCTGCTCTTCCCTGGGTGTGTTACGTTGACAGAGTGGGGTCAGTCTGTTCTTCCCTGGGTGTGTTACATTGACAGAGTGAGGTCGGTCTGCTCTGCCCTGGGAGGGTTAGATTGACAGAGTGGGGTCAGTCTGGTCTTCCCTGGTTGTGTTACATTGATACAGTCGGGTCAGTCTGCTCTGCCTTGGGTGTGTTACATTGACAGAGTGGGGTCAGTCTGCTCTTCCCTGGGTGTGTTACATTGACAGACTGGGGTCAGTCTGCTCTTCCCTGGGTCTGTTACATTGACAGTGTGAGGTCAGTCTGCTCTTCCCTGGTTGTGTTACATTGACAGTATGAGGTCAGTATACTCTTCCCCGTTGGTTTACATTGACAGAGTGGGGTCTGTCTATTCTTCCCTGGTGTGTTACTTTGATAGAGTGTGGTCAGTCTGCTCTTCCCTGGGTGTGTTATATTGACAGATTGCGGTCAGTCTGCTCTTCCCTGAGTATGTTATATTGATAGAGTAGGGTCAATCTGATCTTCTCTGGGTGTATTATATTGGCAGAGTGCGTTCAGTCTGTTCTTCCCTGGGTGTGTGACATTGACAGAGTGAGGTCAGTCTGCTATTCACTGGGTGTGTGACATTGACAGATTGCCGTCAGTCTGCTCTTCCGTGGGTGTGTTACATTGACAGATTGCGCTTAGTCTGCTCTTCCCTGGGTATGTTACATTCATAGAGTGGGGTCAATCTGATCTTATCTGGGTGTGTTATATTGACAGAGTGGGTTCAGTCTGTTCTTCCCTGGGTGGATTCCATTGACAGAGTGAGGTCAGTCTGCTATTCACTGGGTGTGTTCCATTGACAGAGTGGGGTCAGTCTGCTGTTCCCTGGGTCTGGTACATTGACAGTGTGTGGTCAGTCTGCTCTTCCCTGGGTGTGTTACATTGACAGAGTGAGGTCAGTCTGCTATTCACTGGGTGTGTTACATTAACAGAGTGAGTTCCGTCTGCTCTTCACTGGGTGTGTTACATTGACAGAGTGAGGTCAGTCTGCTATTCACTGGGTGTGTGACATTGACAGATTGCCGTCAGTCTGCTCTTCCGTGGGTGTGTTACATTGACAGATTGCGCTTAGTCTGCTCTTCCCTGGGTATGTTACATTCATAGAGTGGGGTCAATCTGATCTTATCTGGGTGTGTTATATTGACAGAGTGGGTTCAGTCTGTTCTTCCCTGGGTGTATTCCATTGACAGAGTGAGGTCAGTCTGCTATTCACTGGGTGTGTTCCATTGACAGAGTGGGGTCAGTCTGCTGTTCCCTGGGTCTGGTACATTGACAGTGTGTGGTCAGTCTGCTCTTCCCTGGGTGTGTTACATTGACAGAGTGAGGTCAGTCTGCTATTCACTGGGTGTGTTACATTAACAGAGTGGGTTCCGTCTGCTCTTCCCTGGGTGTGTTACATTGACAGAGTGGGGTCAGTCGGCTCTTCCCTGGGTGTGTGACAATGACAGAGTGGTTTCTGTCTATTCTTCCCTGGGCGTGTTACTTTGATCGAGTGTGGTCAGTATGCTCTTCCCTGGCTGTGTTACATTGACAGATTGCGGTCAGTCGGCTCTTCCCTTGGTATGTTACATTGATAGAGTGGGGTCAATCTGATCTTCTCTGGGTGTGTAATATTGACAGATTGGGTTCAGTCTGTTCTTCCCTGGGTGTGTTACATTGACAGAGTGAGGTCAGTCTGCTCTTCCCTGGGTGTGTTACACTGACAGAGTCGGGTCAGTCTGCTGTTCACTGGGTGTGGTTCATTGACAGAAAGTGGTCAGTCTCCTCTACCCTGGGTGTGTTACATTGACTGAGTGGGGTCGTACTGCTCTTCCCTGGGTGTGTTACATTGACAGAGTGGGGTCAGTCTTGTCTTCCCTGGGTATGTTACATTGACAGAGTGTGGTCAGTCTGCTCTTTCCTGGGTGTGTTACATTGACAGAGTGTGGTCAGTCTGCTCTTCCCTGGGTGTGTGACATTGACAGAGTGGGGTCAGTCTGCTCTTCCCTGTGTGTGTTACATTGACAGAGTGGTGTCAGTCTGGTCTTCCCTGGGTGGGTTACAATGACAGACTGGGTCAGTCTGTTCTTCCCTGGTTGTGTTACATTGACAGAGTGATGTCAGTCTGCTCTGCCCTGGGTGGGTTACATTGACAGAGTGGGGTCAGTCTGGTCTTCCCTGGTTGTGTTTCATTGATAGAGTCGGGTCAGTCTGCTCTTCCTTGGGTGTGTTACATTGACAGAGTGTGGTCAGTCTGCTCTTCCCTGGGTGTGTGACATTGACAGAGTGGGGTCAGTCTGCTCTTCACTGGGTGGGTTACATTGACAGAATGGGGTCAGTCTGCTCTTCCCTGGGTTTGTTACATTGACAGTGTGAGGTCAGTCTGCTCTTCCCTGGGTGTGTTACATTGACAGAGTGGGGTCAGTCTGGTCTTCCCTGGGTGGGTTACAATGACAGACTGGGTCAGTCTGCTCTTCCCTGGGTGTGTTACGTTGACAGAGTGGGGTCAGTCTGTTCTTCCCTGGGTGTGTTACATTGACAGAGTGAGGTCAGTCTGCTCTTCCCTGGGGGGGTTAGATTGACAGAGTGGGGTCAGTCTGGTCTTCCCTGGTTGTGTTACATTGATACAGTCGGGTCAGTCTGCTCTTCCTTGGGTGTGTTTCATTGACAGAGTGGGGTCAGTCTGCTCTTCCCTGGGTGTGTTACATTGACAGACTGGGGTCAGTCTGCTCTTCCCTGGGTCTGTTACATTGACAGTGTGAGGTCAGTCTGCTCTTCCCTGGGTGTGTTACATTGACAGTATGAGGTCAGTATACTCTTCCCCGGTTGTTTACATTGACAGAGTGGGGTCTGTCTATTCTTCCCTGGTGTGTTACTTTGATAGAGTGTGGTCAGTCTGCTCTTCCCTGGGTGTGTTATATTGACAGATTGTGGTCAGTCTGCTCGTCCCTGAGTATGTTATATTGATAGAGTAGGGTCAATCTGATCTTCTCTGGGTGTGTTATATTGACAGAGTGCGTTCAGTCTGTTCTACCCTGGGTGTGTGACATTGACAGAGTGAGGTCAGTCTGCTATTCACTGGGTGTGTGACATTGACAGATTGCCGTCAGTCTGCTCTTCCGTGGGTGTGTTACATTGACAGATTGCGCTTAGTCTGCTCTTCCCTGGGTATGTTACATTCATAGAGTGGGGTCAATCTGATCTTCTCTGCGTGTGTTATATTGACAGAGTGGGTTCAGTCATTTCTTCCCTGGGTGTATTCCATTGACAGAGTGAAGTCAGTCTGCTATTCACTGGGTGTGTTACATTGACAGAGTGGGGTCAGTCTGCTGTTCCCTGGGTCTGGTACATTGACAGTGTGTGGTCAGTCTGCTCTTCCCTGGGTGTGTTACATTGACAGAGTGGGGTCAATCTGCTCTTCACTGGGTGTGTTACATTGACAGAGTGGGGTCAGTCTGCTCTTCCCTGGGTGTGTTACATTGACTGAGTGGGGTCTGTCTGCTCTTTCCTGGGTGTGTTACATTGACAGAGTGTGGTCAGTCTGCTCTTCCCTGGGTGTATTACATTGACAGAGTGGGGTCAGTCTGATCTTCCCTGGGTGTGATACAATGACAGTGTCAGGTCAGTCTGCTCTTCCCTGGGTGTGTTACATTGACAGAGTTGGGTCAGTCTGTTCTTCCCTGGGTGTGATACAATGACAGTGTCAGGTCAGTCTGCTCTTCCCTGGGTGTGTTACATTGACAGAGTTGGGTCAGTCTGCTCTTCCCTGGGTGTGTTACATTGACAGTGTGGGGTCAGTCTGCTCTTCCCTGGGTGGGTTACATTGACAGAGTGGGGTCAGTCTGGTCCTCCCTGTTTGGGTTACATTGTTAGAGTGGGGTCAGTCTGGTCTTCCCTGGTTGTGTTACATTGACCGAGTGGGGTCAGTCTGCTCTTCCCTGGTTGTGTTACACTGACAGAGTGGGGTCAGTCTGTTCTTCCCTGGGTGGGTTACATTGAGAGTGTGGGGTCAGTCTGGTCTTCCCTGTGTGTGTTACATTGACAGAGTGGGGTCAGTCTGGTCTTCCCTGGGTTGGTTACTTTGACAGAGTGGGGTCAGGCTAGTCTTCCCTGGTTGTGTTACATTGACAGAGTGGGGTCAGTCGGCTCTTCCCTGAGTGTGTTACACTGACAGAGTGGGGTCAGTCTGCTCTTCCCTGGGTGTGTTACATTGACAGATTGGGGTCAGTCTGGTCTTCCCTGGGTGTGTTACATTGACAGAGTGGGGTCAGTCTGGTCTTCCCTGGGTGTGTTACATTGACAGATTGCAGTCAGTCTGCTCTTCCCTGGGTGTGTTACATTGACAGAGTTGGGCCAGTCTGCTCTTCCCTGGGTGTGTTACACTGACAGGATGGGGTCTGTCTGTTCTTCCCTGAGTGTGTTACATTGACAGAGTGAGGTCAGTCTGCTATTCACTGGGTGTGGTAATTGACCGAGTGAGGTCAGTGTGCTCTGCCCTGGGTGTGTTACATTGACAGTGTGGGTTCAGTCTGTTTTGTTTTACCTGGGTGGGTTACATTGACAGAGTGGGGTCAGTCTGGTCTTCCTTGGTTGGTTTAAATGACAGAGTGGGGTCAGTCTGCTCTTCGCTGGTTGTGATTCATTGACTGAGTGGGGTCAGTGTGTTCTTCCCTGTGTGTGTTACATTGACAGAGTGAGGTCAGTCTGTTCTTCCCTGGGTGTGTTACATTGACAGAGTGGGGTCAGTCTGGTCTTCCCTGGGTGTGTTACATTGACAGATTAAAGTCAGTCTGCTCTACCCTGGGTGTGTTACATTGACAGAGTGGGGTCAGTCTGCTCTTCCCTGGGTGTGTTACACTGACAAAGTGGGTCAGTCTGTTCTTCCCTGAGTGTGTTACATTGACAGAGTGAGGTCAGTCTGCTATTCACTGGGTGTGGTAATTGACCGAGTGAGTTCAGTGTGCTCTTCCCTGGGTGTGTTACATTGACAGTGTGGGTTCAGTCTGTTTTTTTTTACCTGGGTGGGTTACATTGACAGAGTGGGGTCAGTCTTGTCTTCCCTGGGTGGGCTACAATGACAGAGTGGGGTCAGTCTGCTCTTCGCTGGTTGTGATTCATTGACTGAGTGGGGTCAGTGTGTGCTTCCCTGGGTGTGTTACATTGACAGAGTGAGGTCAGTCTGATCTTCCATGGGTGGGTTACATTGACAGAGCGGGGTCAGTCTGGTCTTCCCTGGGTGGGTTACAATGACAGTGTGGGGTCAGTCTGCTCTTTCCTGGGTGTCTTACATTGACAGAGTGTGGTCAGTCTGCTCTTCCCTGGGTGGGTTACATTGACAGAATGGGGTCAATCTGCTCTTCCCTGGGTGTGTTACATTGACAGTGTGAGGTCAGTCTGCTCTTCCCTGGGTGTGTTACATTGACAGAGTGGGGTCAGTCGGCTCTTCCCTGTGTGTGTGACAATGACAGAGTGGGGTCAGTCTGTTCTTCCCTGGGTGTGTTACATTGACAGAGTGATGTCAGTCTGCTATTCACTGGGTGTGTAACATTGACAGTGTGGGTTCAGTCTGTTTTTTTTTTACCTGGGTGGGTTACATTGACAGAGTGGGGTCAGTCTTGTCTTCCCTGGGTGGGCTACAATGACAGAGTGGGGTCAGTCTGCGCTTCGCTGGTTGTGATTCATTGACTGAGTGGGGTCAGTGTGTGCTTCCCTGGGTGTGTTACATTGACAGAGTGAGGTCAGTCTGATCTTCCATGGGTGGGTTACATTGACAGAGCGGGGTCAGTCTGGTCTTCCCTGGGTGGGTTACAATGACAGTGTGGGGTCAGTCTGCTCTTTCCTGGGTGTCTTACATTGACAGAGTGTGGTCAGTCTGCTCTTCCCTGGGTGGGTTACATTGACAGAATGGGGTCAATCTGCTCTTCCCTGGGTGTGTTACATTGACAGTGTGAGGTCAGTCTGCTCTTCCCTGGGTGTGTTACATTGACAGAGTGGGGTCAGTCGGCTCTTCCCTGTGTGTGTGACAATGACAGAGTGGGGTCAGTCTGTTCTTCCCTGGGTGTGTTACATTGACAGAGTGATGTCAGTCTGCTATTCACTGGGTGTGTAACATTGACAGTGTGAGGTCAGTCTGCTCTTCCCTGGGTCTGTAACATTGACAGAGTCGGGTCAGTCTGATCTTCCCTGGGTGTGTTACATTGACAGAGTGGGGTCTGTTTATTCTTCCCTGGGTGTGTTAAATTGATCGAGTGTGGTCAATCTGCTCTTCCCTGGCTGTGTTACATTGACAGATTGCGGTCAGTCTGCTCCTCCCTGGGTGTGTGACATTGACAGAGTGGGGTCAGTCTGCTCTTCACTGGGTGGGGTACATTGACAGAATGGGGTCAGTCTGCTCTTCCCTGGGTCTGTTACATTGACAGTGTGAGGTCAGTCTGCTCTTCCCTGGGTGTGTTACATTGACAGAGTGGGGTCAGTCGGCTCTTCCTTGGGTGTGTGACAATGACAGAGTGGGGTCAGTCTGGTCTTCCTTGTGTGTGTTACATTGACAGAGTGGGGTCAGTCTGCTCTTCACTGGGTGGGTTACATTGACAGAATGGGGTCAGTCTGCTCTTCCCTGGGTCTGTTACATTGACAGTGTGAGGTCAGTCTGCTCTTCCCTGGGTCTGTTACATTGACAGAGTGGAGTCAGTCTGATCTTCCCTGGGTGTTTTATATTGACAGAGTGGGTTCAGTCTGCTCTTCCCTGGGTGTGTGACATTGACAGAGTGAGGTCAGTCTGCTAATCACTGGGTGAGTTACATTGACAGAGTGGGGTCAGTCTGCTCTTCCCTGGGTGTGTTACATTGACAGATTGCGCTCAGTCTGCTCTTCCCTGGGTATGTTACATTCGTAGAGTGGGGTCAATCTGATCTTCTCTGGGTGTGTTATATTGACAGAGTGGGTTCAGTCTGTTCTTCCCTGGGTGTGTTACATTGACAGAGTGAGGTCAGTCTGCTATTCACTGGGTGTGTTACAGTGACAGAGTGGGGTCAGTCTGCTCTTCCATGGGTGTGTTACACTGCCAGAGTCGGGTCAGTCTGCTCTTCACTGGGTGTGGTACATTGACCGAGTCGGGTCAGTCTGCTGTTCCCTCTGTCTGGTACATTGACAGAGTGTGGTCAGTCTGCTCTTCCCTGGGTGTGTTACATTGACAGAGTGGGGTCACTCTGCTCTTCCCTGGGTGTGTTACACTGACAGAGTCGGGTCAGTCTGCTCTTCACTGGGTGTGGTACATTGACCGAGTCGGGTCAGTCTGCTCTTCCCTGGGTGTGGTGCATTGACAGAGTGTGGTGAGTCTGCTCTTCCCTGGGTGTGTTACATTGACAGAGTGAGGTCAGTCTGCTATTCACTGGGTGTGTTACATTAACAGTGTGGGTTCAGTCTGCTCTTCCCTGGGTGTGTTACATTGACCGAATGGGGTCAGTCGGCTCTTCCCTGGGTGTGTGACAATGACAGAGTGGGGTCAGTCTGGTCTTCCCTGTGTGTGTTACATTGACAGAGTGTGGTCAGTCTGCTCTTCCCTGGCTGTGTTACATTGACAGATTGCGTTCAGTCTGCTCTTCCCTTGGTATGTTACATTGATAGAGTGGGGTCAATCTGATCTTCTCTGGGTGTGTAATATTGACCGAGTGGGTTCAGTCTGTTCTTCCCTGGGTGTGTTACATTGACAGAGTGAGGTCAGTCTGCTATTCACTGGGTGTGTTACATTGACAGAGTGGGGTCAGTCTGCTCTTCCCTGGGGGTGTTACACTGACAGAGTCGGGTCAGTCTGCTCTTCACTGGGTGTGGTACATTGACCGAGTCGGTTCAGTCTGCTGTTCCCTGGGTGTGGTACATTGACAGAGTGTGGTCAGTCTGCTCTTCCCTGGGTGTGTTACATTGACAGAGCGAGGTCAGTCTGCTATTCACTGGGTGTGTAACATTGACAGAGTGGGTTCAGTCTGCTCTTCCCTGGGTGTGTTACACTGACAGAGTCGGGTCGTACTTCTCTTCCCTGGGTGTGTGACATTGACAGAGCGGGGTCAGTCTGTTCTTCCCTGCATGTGTTACATTGACAGAGTGGCGTCAGTCTGGTCTTCCCTGGGTGGGTTACAATGACAGACTGGGTCAGTCTGCTCTTCCCTGGGTGTGTTACGTTGACAGAGTGGGGTCAGTCTGTTCTTCCCTGGGTGTGTTACATTGACAGAGTGAGGTCAGTCTGCTCTTCCCAGGGAGGGTTAGATTGACAGAGTGGGGCCAGTCTGGTCTTCCCTGGTTGTGTTACATTGATACAGTCGGGTCAGTCTGCTCTGCCTTGGGTGTGTTACATTGACAGAGTGGGGTCAGTCTGCTCTTCCCTGGGTGTGTTACATTGACAGACTGGGGTCAGTCTGCTCTTCCCTGGGTCTGTTACATTGACAGTGTGAGGTCAGTCTGCTCTTCCCTGGTTGTGTTACATTGACAGTATGAGGTCAGTATACTCTTCCCCGTTGGTTTACATTGACAGGGTGGGGTCTGTCTATTCTTCCCTGGTGGGTTACTTTGATAGAGTGTGGTCAGTCTGCTCTTCCCTGAGTATGTTATATTGATAGAGTAGGGTGAATCTGATCTTCTCTGGGTGTGTTATATTGACAGAGTGCGTTCAGTCTGTTCTACCCTGGGTGTGTGACATTGACAGAGTGAGGTCAGTCTGCTATTCACTGGGTGTGTGACATTGACAGATTGCCGTCAGTCTGCTCTTCCGTGGGTGTGTTACATTGACAGATTGCGCTTAGTCTGCTCTTCCCTGGGTATGTTACATTCATAGAGTGGGGTCAATCTGATCTTCTCTGGGTGTGTTATATTGACAGAGTGGGTTCAGTCTGTTCTTCCCTGGGTGTATTCCATTGACAGAGTGAAGTCAGTCTGCTATTCACTGGGTGTGTTACATTGACAGAGTGGGGTCAGTCTGCTGTTCCCTGGGTCTGGTACATTGACAGTGTGTGGTCAGTCTGCTCTTCCCTGGGTGTGTTACATTGACAGAGTGAGGTCAGTCTGCTATTCACTGGGTGTGTTACATTAACAGAGTGGGTTCCGTCTGCTCTTCCCTGGGTGTGTTACATTGACCGAATGGGGTCAGTCGGCTCTTCCCTGGGTGTGTGACAATGACAGAGTGGTTTCTGTCTATTCTTCCCTGGGCGTGTTACTTTGATCGAGTGTGGTCAGTATGCGCTTCCCTGGCTGTGTTACATTGACAGATTGCGGTCAGTCGGCTCTTCCCTTGGTATATTACATTGATAAAGTGGGGTCAATCTGATCTTCTCTGGGTGTGTAATATTGACAGATTGGGTTCAGTCTGTTCTTCCCTGGGTGTGTTACATTGACAGAGTGAGGTCAGTCTGCTCTTCCCTGGGTGTGTTACACTGACAGAGTCGGGTCAGTCTGCTGTTCACTGGGTGTGGTTCATTGCCAGAAAGTGGTCAGTCTCCTCTACCCTGGGTGTGTTACATTGACTGAGTGGGGTCGTACTGCTCTTCCCTGGGTGTGTTACATTGACAGAGTGGGGTCAGTCTTGTCTTCCCTGGGTATGTTACATTGACAGAGTGTGGTCAGTCTGCTCTTTCCTGGGTGTGTTACATTGACAGAGTGTGGTCAGTCTGCTCTTCCCTGGGTGTGTGACATTGACAGAGTGGGGTCAGTCTGCTCTTCCCTGTTTGTGTTACATTGACAGAGTGGTGTCAGTCTGGTTTTCCCTGGGTGGGTTACAATGACAGACTGGGTCAGTCTGTTCTTCCCTGGTTGTGTTACATTGACAGAGTGATGTCAGTCTGCTCTGCCCTGGGTGGGTTACATTGACAGAGTGGGGTCAGTCTGGTCTTCCCTGGTTGTGTTTCATTGATAGAGCCGGGTCAGTCTGCTCTTCCTTGGGTGTGTTACATTGACAGAGTGTGGTCAGTCTGCTCATCCCTGGGTGTGTGACATTGACAGAGTGGGGTCAGTCTGCTCTTCACTGGGTTGGTTACATTGACAGAATTGGGTCAGTCTGCTCTTCCCTGGGTGTGTTACGTTGACAGAGTGGGGTCAGTCTGTTCTTCCCTGGGTGTGTTACATTGACAGAGTGAGGTCAGTCTGCTCTTCCCTGGGGGGGTTAGATTGACAGAGTGGGGTCAGTCTGGTCTTCCCTGGTTGTGTTACATTGATACAGTCGGGTCAGTCTGCTCTTCCTTGGGTGTGTTACATTGACAGAGTGGGGTCAGTCTGCTCTTCCCTGGGTGTGTTACATTGACAGACTGGGGTCAGTCTGCTCTTCCCTGGGTCTGTTACATTGACAGTGTGAGGTCAGTCTGCTCTTCCCTGGGTGTGTTACATTGACAGTATGAGGTCAGTATACTCTTCCCCGGTTGTTTACATTGACAGAGTGGGGTCTGTCTATTCTTCCCTGGTGTGTTACTTTGATAGAGTGTGGTCAGTCTGCTCTTCCCTGGGTGTGTTATATTGACAGATTGCGGTCAGTCTGCTCGTCCCTGAGTATGTTATATTGATAGAGTAGGGTCAATCTGATCTTCTCTGGGTGTGTTATATTGACAGAGTGCGTTCAGTCTGTTCTACCCTGGGTGTGTGACATTGACAGAGTGAGGTCAGTCTGCTATTCACTGGGTGTGTGACATTGACAGATTGCCGTCAGTCTGCTCTTCCGTGGGTGTGTTACATTGACAGATTGCGCTTAGTCTGCTCTTCCCTGGGTATGTTACATTCATAGAGTGGGGTCAATCTGATCTTCTCTGGGTGTGTTACATTGACAGAGTGGGTTCAGTTGCTCTTCCCTGGTTGTGTTACACTGACAGAGTGGGGTCAGTCTGTTCTTCCCTGGGTGGGTTACATTGAGAGTGTGGGGTCAGTCTGGTCTTCCCTGTGTGTGTTACATTGACAGAGTGGGGTCAGTCTGGTCTTCCCTGGGTTGGTTACTTTGACAGAGTGGGGTCAGGCTGGTCTTCCCTGGTTGTGTTACATTGACAGAGTGGGGTCAGTCTGCTCTTCCCTGAGTGTGTTACACTGACAGAGTGGGGTCAGTCTGCTCTTCCCTGGGTGTGTTACATTGACAGAGTGGGGTCAGTCTGGTCTTCCCTGGGTGTGTTACATTGACAGAGTGGGGTCAGTCTGGTCTTCCCTGCGTGTGTTACATTGACAGATTGCAGTCAGTCTGCTCTTCCCTGGGTGTGTTACATTGACAGAGTTGGGCCAGTCTGCTCTTCCCTGGGTGTGTTACACTGACAGAGTGGGGTCAGTCTGTTCTTCCCTGAGTGTGTTACATTGACAGAGTGAGGTCAGTCTGCTATTCACTGGGTGTGGTAATTGACCGAGTGAGGTCAGTGTGCTCTTCCCTGGGTGTGTTACATTGACAGTGTGGTTCAGTCTGTTTTGTTTTACCTGGGTGGGTTACATTGACAGAGTGGGGTCAGTCTGGTCTTCCTTGGTTGGTTTAAATGACAGAGTGGGGTCAGTCTGCTCTTCGCTGGTTGTGATTCATTGACTGAGTGGGGTCAGTGTGCTCTTCCCTGGGTGTGATACAATGATAGTGTCAGGTCAGTCTGCTCTTCCCTGGGTGTGTTACATTGACAGAGTTGGGTCAGTCTGCTCTTCCCTGGGTGTGTTACATTGACAGTGTGGGGTCAGTCTACTCTTCCCTGGGTGGGTTACATTGACAGAGTGGGGTCAGTCTGGTCTTCCCTGGTTGTGTTACATTGACCGAGTGGGGTCAGTCTGCTCTTCCCTGGTTGTGTTACACTGACAGAGTGGGGTCAGTCTGTTCTTCCCTGGGTGGGTTACATTGAGAGTGTGGGGTCAGTCTGGTCTTCCCTGTGTGTGTTACATTTACAGAGTGGGGTCAGTCTGGTCTTCCCTGGGTTGGTTACTTTGACAGAGTGGGGTCAGGCTGGTCTTCCCTGGTTGTGTTACATTGACAGAGTGGGGTCAGTCTGCTCTTCCCTGAGTGTGTTACACTGACAGAGTGGGGTCAGTCTGCTCTTCCCTGGGTGTGTTACATTGACAGAGTGGGGTCAGTCTGGTCTTCCCTGGGTGTGTTACATTGACAGAGTGGGGTCATTCTGGTCTTCCCTGCGTGTGTTACATTGACAGATTGCAGTCAGTCTGTTCTTCCCTGGGTGTGTTACATTGACAGAGTTGGGCCAGTCTGCTCTTCCCTGGGTGTGTTACACTGACAGAGTGGGGTCAGTCTGTTCTTCCCTGAGTGTGTTACATTGACAGAGTGAGGTCAGTCTGCTATTCACTGGGTGTGGTAATTGACCGAGTGAGGTCAGTGTGCTCTTCCCTGGGTGTGTTACATTGACAGTGTGGGTTCAGTCTGTTTTGTTTTACCTGGGTGGGTTACATTGACAGAGTGGGGTCAGTCTGGTCTTCCTTGGTTGGTTTAAATGACAGAGTGGGGTCAGTCTGCTCTTCGCTGGTTGTGATTCATTGACTGAGTGGGGTCAGTGTGTTCTTCCCTGTGTGTGTTACATTGACAGAGTGAGGTCAGTCTGTTCTTCCCTGGGTGTGTTACATTGACAGAGTGGGGTCAGTCTGGTCTTCCCTGGGTGTGTTACATTGACAGATTGCAGTCCGTCTGCTCTACCCTGGGTGTGTTACATTGACAGAGTGGGGTCAGTCTGCTCTTCCCTGGGTGTGTTACACTGACAAAGTGGGTCAGTCTGTTCTTCCCTGAGTGTGTTACATTGACAGAGTGAGGTCAGTCTGCTATTCACTGGGTGTGGTAATTGACCGAGTGAGTTCAGTGTGCTCTTCACTGGGTGTGTTACATTGACAGTGTGGGTTCAGTCTGTTTTTTTTTACCTGGGTGGGTTACATTGACAGAGTGGGGTCAGTCTGGTCTTCCCTGGGTGGGCTACAATGACAGAGTGGGGTCAGTCTGCTCTTCGCTGTTTGTGATTCATTGACTGAGTGGTGTCAGTGTGTTCTTCCCTGGGTGTTTTACATTGACAGAGTGAGGTCAGTCTGATCTTCCATGGGTGGGTTACATTGACAGAGCGGGGTCAGTCTGGTCTTCCCTGGGTGGGTTACAATGACAGTGTGGGGTCAGTCTGCTCTTCCATGGGTGTGTTACATTGACAGAATGGGGTCAGTCTGCTCTTCCCTGGGTGTGTTAAATTGACAGAGTGTGGTCAGTCTGCTCTTCCCTGGGTGTGTTACATTGACAGTGTGAGGTCAGTCTGCTCTTCCCTGGGTCTGTTACATTGACAGAGTGGGGTCAGTCTGATCTTCCCTGGCTGTGTTACATTGACAGAGTGGGGTCTGTCTATTCTTCCCTGGGTGTGTTACTTTGATAGAGTGTGGTCAGTCTGCTCTTACCTGGGTGAGTTACATTGACAGATTGCGGTCAGTCTGCTCTTCCCTGGGTATTTTACATTGACAGAGTGGGGTCAGTCTGCTCTTCCCTGGGTGTGTTACACTGACAGAGTCGGGTCAGTCTGCTGTTCACTGGGTGTGGTTCATTGACAGAGTGTGGTCAGTCTGCTCTTCCCTGGGTGTGTTACATTGACAGAGTTGGGCCAGTCTGCTCTTCCCTGGGTGTGTTACACTGACAGAGTGGGGTCAGTCTGTTCTTCCCTGAGTGTGTTACATTGACAGAGTGAGGTCAGTCTGCTATTCACTGGGTGTGGTAATTGACCGAGTGAGGTCAGTGTGCTCTTCCCTGGGTGTGTTACATTGACAGTGTGGGTTCAGTCTGTTTTGTTTTACCTGGGTGGGTTACATTGACAGAGTGGGGTCAGTCTGGTCTTCCTTGGTTTTTTTAAATGACAGAGTGGGGTCAGTCTGCTCTTCGCTGGTTGTGATTCATTGACTGAGTGGGGTCAGTGTGTTCTTCCCTGTGTGTGTTACATTGACAGAGTGAGGTCAGTCTGTTCTTCCCTGGGTGTGTTACATTGACAGAGTGGGGTCAGTCTGGTCTTCCCTGGGTGTGTTACATTGACAGATTGCAGTCCGTCTGCTCTACCCTGGATGTGTTACATTGACAGAGTGGGGTCAGTCTGCTCTTCCCTGGGTGTGTTACACTGACAAAGTGGGTCAGTCTGTTCTTCCCTGAGTGTGTTACATTGACAGAGTGAGGTCAGTCTGCTATTCACTGGGTGTGGTAATTGACCGAGTGAGTTCAGTGTGCTCTTCCCTGGGTGTGTTACATTGACAGTGTGGGTTCAGTCTGTTTTTTTTTACCTGGGTGGGTTACATTGACAGAGTGGGGTCAGTCTGCTCTTCCCTGGGTGGGCTACAATGACAGAGTGGGGTCAGTCTGCTCTTCGCTGGTTGTGATTCATTGACTGAGTGGGGTCAGTGTGTTCTTCCCTGGGTGTGTTACATTGACAGAGTGAGGTCAGTCTGATCTTCCATGGGTGGGTTACATTGACAGAGCGGGGTCAGTCTGGTCTTCCCTGGGTGGGTTACAATGACAGTGTGGGGTCAGTCTGCTCTTCCATGGGTGTGTTACATTGACAGAATGGGGTCAGTCTGCTCTTCCCTGGGTGTGTTAAATTGACAGAGTGTGGTCAGTCTGCTCTTCCCTGGGTGTGTTACATTGACAGTGTGAGGTCAGTCTGCTCTTCCCTGGGAGGGTTAGATTGACAGAGTGGGGTCAGTCTGGTCTTCCCTGGTTGTGTTACATTGATACAGTCGGGTCAGTCTGCTCTGCCTTGGGTGTGTTACATTGACAGAGTGGGGTCAGTCTGCTCTTCCCTGGGTGTGTTACATTGACAGACTGGGGTCAGTCTGCTCTTCCCTGGGTCTGTTACATTGACAGTGTGAGGTCAGTCTGCTCTTCCCTGGTTGTGTTACATTGACAGTATGAGGTCAGTATACTCTTCCCCGTTGGTTTACATTGACAGAGTGGGGTCTGTCTATTCTTCCCTGGTGTGTTACTTTGATAGAGTGTGGTCAGTCTGCTCTTCCCTGGGTGTGTTATATTGACAGATTGCGGTCAGCCTGCTCTTCCCTGAGTATGTTATATTGATAGAGTAGGGTCAATCTGATCTTCTCTGGGTGTGTTATATTGGCAGAGTGCGTTCAGTCTGTTCTTCCCTGGGTGTGTGACATTGACAGAGTGAGGTCAGTCTGCTATTCACTGGGTGTGTGACATTGACAGATTGCCGTCAGTCTGCTCTTCCGTGGGTGTGTTACATTGACAGATTGCGCTTAGTCTGCTCTTCCCTGGGTATGTTACATTCATAGAGTGGGGTCAATCTGATCTTATCTGGGTGTGTTATATTGACAGAGTGGGTTCAGTCTGTTCTTCCCTGGGTGTATTCCATTGACAGAGTGAGGTCAGTCTGCTATTCACTGGGTGTGTTCCATTGACAGAGTGGGGTCAGTCTGCTGTTCCCTGGGTGTGGTACATTGACAGTGTGTGGTCAGTCTGCTCTTCCCTGGGTGTGTTACATTGACAGAGTGAGGTCAGTCTGCTATTCACTGGGTGTGTTACATTAACAGAGTGGGTTCCGTCTGCTCTTCCCTGGGTGTGTTACATTGACAGAGTGGGGTCAGTCGGCTCTTCCCTGGGTGTGTGACAATGACAGAGTGGTTTCTGTCTATTCTTCCCTGGGCGTGTTACTTTGATCGAGTGTGGTCAGTATGCTCTTCCCTGGCTGTGTTACATTGACAGATTGCGGTCAGTCGGCTCTTCCCTTGGTATGTTACATTGATAGAGTGGGGTCAATCTGATCTTCTCTGGGTGTGTAATATTGACAGATTGGGTTCAGTCTGTTCTTCCCTGGGTGTGTTACATTGACAGAGTGAGGTCAGTCTGCTCTTCCCTGGGTGTGTTACACTGACAGAGTCGGGTCAGTCTGCTGTTCACTGGGTGTGGTTCATTGACAGAAAGTGGTCAGTCTCCTCTACCCTGGGTGTGTTACATTGACTGAGTGGGGTCGTACTGCTCTTCCCTGGGTGTGTTACATTGACAGAGTGGGGTCAGTCTTGTCTTCCCTGGGTATGTTACATTGACAGAGTGTGGTCAGTCTGCTCTTTCCTGGGTGTGTTACATTGACAGAGTGTGGTCAGTCTGCTCTTCCCTGGGTGTGTGACATTGACAGAGTGGGGTCAGTCTGCTCTTCCCTGTGTGTGTTACATTGACAGAGTGGTGTCAGTCTGGTCTTCCCTGGGTGGGTTACAATGACAGACTGGGTCAGTCTGTTCTTCCCTGGTTGTGTTACATTGACAGAGTGATGTCAGTCTGCTCTGCCCTGGGTGGGTTACATTGACAGAGTGGGGTCAGTCTGGTCTTCCCTGGTTGTGTTTCATTGATAGAGTCGGGTCAGTCTGCTCTTCCTTGGGTGTGTTACATTGACAGAGTGTGGTCAGTCTGCTCTTCCCTGGGTGTGTGACATTGACAGAGTGGGGTCAGTCTGCTCTTCACTGGGTGGGTTACATTGACAGAATGGGGTCAGTCTGCTCTTCCCTGGGTTTGTTACATTGACAGTGTGAGGTCAGTCTGCTCTTCCCTGGGTGTGTTACATTGACAGAGAGGGGTCAGTCTGGTCTTCCCTGGGTGGGTTACAATGACAGACTGGGTCAGTCTGCTCTTCCCTGGGTGTTGAACGTTGACAGAGTGGGGTCAGTCTGTTCTTCCCTGGGTGTGTTACATTGACAGAGTGAGGTCAGTCTGCTCTTCCCTGGGGGGGTTAGATTGACAGAGTGGGGTCAGTCTGGTCTTCCCTGGTTGTGTTACATTGATACAGTCGGGTCAGTCTGCTCTTCCTTGGGTGTGTTACATTGACAGTGTGGGGTCAGTCTGCTCTTCCCTGGGTGTGTTACATTGACAGACTGGGGTCAGTCTGCTCTTCCCTGGGTCTGTTACATTGACAGTGTGAGGTCAGTCTGCTCTTCCCTGGGTGTGTTACATTGACAGTATGAGGTCAGTATACTCTTCCCCGGTTGTTTACATTGACAGAGTGGGGTCTGTCTATTCTTCCCTGGTGTGTTACTTTGATAGAGTGTGGTCAGTCTGCTCTTCCCTGGGTGTGTTATATTGACAGATTGCGGTCAGTCTGCTCGTCCCTGAGTATGTTATATTGATAGAGTAGGGTCAATCTGATCTTCTCTGGGTGTGTTATATTGACAGAGTGCGTTCAGTCTGTTCTACCCTGGGTGTGTGACATTGACAGTGAGGTCAGTCTGCTATTCACTGGGTGTGTGACATTGACAGATTGCCGTCAGTCTGCTCTTCCGTGGGTGTGTTACATTGACAGATTGCGCTTAGTCTGCTCTTCCCTGGGTATGTTACATTCATAGAGTGGGGTCAATCTGATCTTCTCTGCGTGTGTTACATTGACAGAGTGGGTTCAGTCTGCTCTTCCCTGGTTGTGTTACACTGACAGAGTGGGGTCAGTCTGTTCTTCCCTGGGTGGGTTACATTGAGAGTGTGGGGTCAGTCTGGTCTTCCCTGTGTGTGTTACATTGGCAGAGTGGGGTCAGTCTGGTCTTCCCTGGGTTGGTTACTTTGACAGAGTGGGGTCAGGCTGGTCTTCCCTGGTTGTGTTACATTGACAGAGTGGGGTCAGTCTGCTCTTCCCTGAGTGTGTTACACTGACAGAGTGGGGTCAGTCTGCTCTTCCCAGGGTGTGTTACATTGACAGAGTGGGGTCAGTCTGGTCTTCCCTGGGTGTGTTACATTGACAGTGTGGGGTCAGTCTGGTCTTCCCTGCGTGTGTTACATTGACAGATTGCAGTCAGTCTGCTCTTCCCTGGGTGTGTTACATTGACAGAGTTGGGCCAGTCTGCTCTTCCCTGGGTGTGTTACACTGACAGAGTGGGGTCAGTCTGTTCTTCCCTGAGTGTGTTACATTGACAGAGTGAGGTCAGTCTGCTATTCACTGGGTGTGGTAATTGACCGAGTGAGGTCAGTGTGCTCTTCCCTGGGTGTGTTACATTGACAGTGTGGGTTCAGTCTGTTTTGTTTTACCTGGGTGGGTTACATTGACAGAGTGGGGTCAGTCTGGTCTTCCTTGGTTGGTTTAAATGACAGAGTGGGGTCAGTCTGCTCTTCGCTGGTTGTGATTCATTGACTGAGTGGGGTCAGTGTGCTCTTCCCTGGGTGTGATACAATGACAGTGTCAGGTCAGTCTGCTCTTCCCTGCGTGTGTTACATTGACAGAGTTGGGTCAGTCTGCTCTTCCCTGGGTGTGTTACATTGACAGTGTGGGGTCAGTCTGCTCTTCCCTGGGTGGGTTACATTGACAGAGTGGGGTCAGTCTGGTCTTCCCTGTTCGGGTTACATTGTTAGAGTGGGGTCAGTCTGGTCTTCCCTGGTTGTGTTACATTGACCGAGTGGGGTCAGTCTGCTCTTCCCTGGTTGTGTTACACTGACAGAGTGGGGTCAGTCTGTTCTTCCCTGGGTGGGTTACATTGAGAGTGTGGGGTCAGTCTGGTCTTCCCTGTGTGTGTTACATTTACAGAGTGGGGTCAGTCTGGTCTTCCCTGGGTTGGTTACTTTGACAGAGTGGGGTCAGGCTGGTCTTCCCTGGTTGTGTTACATTGACAGAGTGGGGTCAGTCTGCTCTTCACTGAGTGTGTTACACTGACAGAGTGGGGTCAGTCTGCTCTTCCCTGGGTGTGTTACATTGACAGAGTGGGGTCAGTCTGGTCTTCCCTGGGTGTGTTACATTGACTGAGTGGGGTCAGTCTGGTCTTCCCTGCGTGTGTTACATTGACAGATTGCAGTCAGTCTGCTCTTCCCTGGGTGTGTTACATTGACAGAGTTGGGCCAGTCTGCTCTTCCCTGGGTGTGTTACACTGACAGAGTGGGGTCAGTCTGTTCTTCCCTGAGTGTGTTACATTGACAGAGTGAGGTCAGTCTGCTATTCACTGGGTGTGGTAATTGACCGAGTGAGGTCAGTGTGCTCTTCCCTGGGTGTGTTACATTGACAGTGTGGGTTCAGTCTGTTTTGTTTTACCTGGGTGGGTTACATTGACAGAGTGGGGTCAGTCTGGTCTTCCTTGGTTGGTTTAAATGACAGAGTGGGGTCAGTCTGCTCTTCGCTGGTTGTGATTCATTGACTGAGTGGGGTCAGTGTGTTCTTCCCTGTGTGTGTTACATTGACAGAGTGAGGTCAGTCTGTTCTTCCCTGGGTGTGTTACATTGACAGAGTGGGGTCAGTCTGGTCTTCCCTGGGTGTGTTACATTGACAGATTGCAGTCCGTCTGCTCTACCCTGGGTGTGTTACATTGACAGAGTGGGGTCAGTCTGCTCTTCCCTGGGTGTGTTACACTGACAAAGTGGGTCAGTCTGTTCTTCCCTGAGTGTGTTACATTGACAGAGTGAGGTCAGTCTGCTATTCACTGGGTGTGGTAATTGACCGAGTGAGTTCAGTGTGCTCTTCCCTGGGTGTGTTACATTGACAGTGTGGATTCAGTCTGTTTTTTTTTACCTGGGTGGGTTACATTGACAGAGTGGGGTCAGTCTGGTCTTCCCTGGGTGGGCTACAATGACAGAGTGGGGTCAGTCTGCTCTTCGCTGGTTGTGATTCATTGACTGAGTGGGGTCAGTGTGTTCTTCCCTGGGTGTGTTACATTGACAGAGTGAGGTCAGTCTGATCTTCCATGGGTGGGTTACATTGACAGAGCGGGGTCAGTCTGGTCTTCCCTGGGTGGGTTACAATGACAGTGTGGGGTCAGTCTGCTCTTCCATGGGTGTGTTACATTGACAGAATGGGGTCAGTCTGCTCTTCCCTGGGTGTGTTAACTTGACAGAGTGTGGTCAGTCTGCTCTTCCCTGGGTGTGTTACATTGACAGTGTGAGGTCAGTCTGCTCTTCCCTTTTTCTGTTACATTGACAGAGTGGGGTCAGTCTGATCTTCCCTGGCTGTGTTACATTGACAGAGTGGGGTCTGTCTATTCTTCCCTGGGTGTGTTACTTTGATAGAGTGTGGTCAGTCTGCTCTTACCTGGGTGTGTTACATTGACAGATTGCGGTCAGTCTGCTCTTCCCTGGGTATGTTACATTGACAGAGTGGGGTCAGTCTGCTCTTCCCTGGGTGTGTTACACTGACAGAGTCGGGTCAGTCTGCTGTTCACTGGGTGTGGTTCATTGACAGAGTGTGGTCAGTCTGCTCTTCCCTGGGTGTGTTACATTGACAGAGTGGGGTCAGTCTTGTCTTCCCTGGGTGTGTTACATTGACAAAGTGTGGTCATTCTGCTCTTTCCTGGGTGTGTTTCATTGACAGAGTGTGGTCAGTCTGCTCTTCCCTGGGTGTGTGACACTGACAGAGTGGGGTCAGTCTGGTCTTCCCTGGGTGGGTTACAATGACAGACTGGGCCAGTCTGTTCTTCCCTGGGTGTGTTACATTGACAGAGTGAGGTCAGTCTGCTCTGCCCTGGGTGGGTTAAATTGACAGAGTGAGGTCAGTCTGGTATTCCCTGGTTGTGTTACATTGACAGAGTGATGTCAGTCTGCTCTGTCCTGGGTGGGTTACATTGACAGAGTGGGGTCAGTCTGGTCTTCCCTGGTTGTGTTTCATTGATAGAGTCGGGTCAGTCTGCTCTTCCTTGGGTGTGTTACATTGACAGAGTGTGGTCAGTCTGCTCTTCCCTGGGTGTGTGACATTGACAGAGTGGGGTCAGTCTGCTCTTCACTGGGTGTGGGACATTGACCGAGTCGGGTCAATCTGATCTTCTCTGGGTGTGTTATAATGACAGAGTGCGTTCAGTCTGTTCTTCCCTGGGTGTGTGACATTGACAGAGTGAGGTCAGTCTGCTATTCACTCGGTGTGTTACATTGACAGAGTGGGGTCAGTCTGCTCTTCCCTGGGTGTGTTACATTGACAGTGTGGGTTCAGTCTGTTTTGTTTTACCTGGGTGGGTTACATTGTCAGAGTGGGGTCAGTCTGGTCTTCCTTGGTTGGTTTAAATGACAGAGTGGGGTCAGTCTGCTCTTCGCTGGTTGTGATTCATTGACTGAGTGGGGTCAGTGTGTTCTTCCCTGTGTGTGTTACATTGACAGAGTGAGGTCAGTCTGTTCTTCCCTGGGTGTGTTACATTGACTAAGTGGGGTCAGTCTGGTCTTCCCTGGGTGTGTTCCATTGACAGATTGCAGTCCGTCTGCTCTACCCTGGGTGTGTTACATTGACAGAGTGGGGTCAGGCTGGTCTTCCCTGGTTGTGTTACATTGACAGAGTGGGGTCAGTCTGCTCTTCCCTGAGTGTGTTACACTGACAGAGTGGGGTCAGTCTGCTCTTCCCTGGGTGTGTTACATTGACAGAGTGGGGTCAGTCTGGTCTTCCCTGGGTGTGTTACATTGACAGAGTGGGGTCAGTCTGGTCTTCCCTGCGTGTGTTACATTGACAGATTGCAGTCAGTCTGCTCTTCCCTGGGTGTGTTACATTGACAGAGTTGGGCCAGTCTGCTCTTCCCTGGGTGTGTTACACTGACAGAGTGGGGTCAGTCTGTTCTTCCCTGAGTGTGTTACATTGACAGAGTGAGGTCAGTCTGCTATTCACTGGGTGTGGTAATTGACCGAGTGAGGTCAGTGTGCTCTTCCCTGGGTGTGTTACATTGACAGTGTGGTTCAGTCTGTTTTGTTTTACCTGGGTGGGTTACATTGACAGAGTGGGGTCAGTCTGGTCTTCCTTGGTTGGTTTAAATGACAGAGTGGGGTCAGTCTGCTCTTCGCTGGTTGTGATTCATTGACTGAGTGGGGTCAGTGTGCTCTTCCCTGGGTGTGATACAATGATAGTGTCAGGTCAGTCTGCTCTTCCCTGCGTGTGTTACATTGACAGAGTTGGGTCAGTCTGCTCTTCCCTGGGTGTGTTACATTGACAGTGTGGGGTCAGTCTACTCTTCCCTGGGTGGGTTACATTGACAGAGTGGGGTCAGTCTGGTCTTCCCTGTTCGGGTTACATTGTTAGAGTGGGGTCAGTCTGGTCTTCCCTGGTTGTGTTACATTGACCGAGTGGGGTCAGTCTGCTCTTCCCTGGTTGTGTTACACTGACAGAGTGGGGTCAGTCTGTTCTTCCCTGGGTGGGTTACATTGAGAGTGTGGGGTCAGTCTGGTCTTCCCTGTGTGTGTTACATTGACAGAGTGGGGTCAGTCTGGTCTTCCCTGGGTTGGTTACTTTGACAGAGTGGGGTCAGGCTGGTCTTCCCTGGTTGTGTTACATTGACAGAGTGGGGTCAGTCTGCTCTTCCCTGAGTGTGTTACACTGACAGAGTGGGGTCAGTCTGCTCTTCCCTGGGTGTGTTACATTGACAGAGTGGGGTCAGTCTGGTCTTCCCTGGGTGTGTTACATTGACAGAGTGGGGTCATTCTGGTCTTCCCTGCGTGTGTTACATTGACAGATTGCAGTCAGTCTGTTCTTCCCTGGGTGTGTTACATTGACAGAGTTGGGCCAGTCTGCTCTTCCCTGGGTGTGTTACACTGACAGAGTGGGGTCAGTCTGTTCTTCCCTGAGTGTGTTACATTGACAGAGTGAGGTCAGTCTGCTATTCACTGGGTGTGGTACTTGACCGAGTGAGGTCAGTGTGCTCTTCCCTGGGTGTGTTACATTGACAGTGTGGGTTCAGTCTGTTTTGTTTTACCTGGGTGGGTTACATTGACAGAGTGGGGTCAGTCTGGTCTTCCTTGGTTGGTTTAAATGACAGAGTGGGGTCAGTCTGCTCTTCGCTGGTTGTGATTCATTGACTGAGTGGGGTCAGTGTGTTCTTCCCTGTGTGTGTTACATTGACAGAGTGAGGTCAGTCTGTTCTTCCCTGGGTGTGTTACATTGACAGAGTGGGGTCAGTCTGGTCTTCCCTGGGTGTGTTACATTGACAGATTGCAGTCCGTCTGCTCTACCCTGGGTGTGTTACATTGACAGAGTGGGGTCAGTCTGCTCTTCCCTGGGTGTGTTACACTGACAAAGTGGGTCAGTCTGTTCTTCCCTGAGTGTGTTACATTGACAGAGTGAGGTCAGTCTGCTATTCACTGGGTGTGGTAATTGACCGAGTGAGTTCAGTGTGCTCTTCCCTGGGTGTGTTACATTGACAGTGTGGGTTCAGTCTGTTTTTTTTTACCTGGGTGGGTTACATTGACAGAGTGGGGTCAGTCTGGTCTTCCCTGGGTGGGCTACAATGACAGAGTGGGGTCAGTCTGCTCTTCGCTGGTTGTGATTCATTGACTGAGTGGTGTCAGTGTGTTCTTCCCTGGGTGTTTTACATTGACAGAGTGAGGTCAGTCTGATCTTCCATGGGTGGGTTACATTGACAGAGCGGGGTCAGTCTGGTCTTCCCTGGGTGGGTTACAATGACAGTGTGGGGTCAGTCTGCTCTTCCATGGGTGTGTTACATTGACAGAATGGGGTCAGTCTGCTCTTCCCTGGGTGTGTTAAATTGACAGAGTGTGGTCAGTCTGCTCTTCCCTGGGTGTGTTACATTGACAGTGTGAGGTCAGTCTGCTCTTCCCTGGGTCTGTTACATTGACAGAGTGGGGTCAGTCTGATCTTCCCTGGCTGTGTTACATTGACAGAGTGGGGTCTGTCTATTCTTCCCTGGGTGTGTTACTTTGATAGAGTGTGGTCAGTCTGCTCTTACCTGGGTGAGTTACATTGACAGATTGCGGTCAGTCTGCTCTTCCCTGGGTATTTTACATTGACAGAGTGGGGTCAGTCTGCTCTTCCCTGGGTGTGTTACACTGACAGAGTCGGGTCAGTCTGCTGTTCACTGGGTGTGGTTCATTGACAGAGTGTGGTCAGTCTGCTCTTCCCTGGGTGTGTTACATTGACAGAGTTGGGCCAGTCTGCTCTTCCCTGGGTGTGTTACACTGACAGAGTGGGGTCAGTCTGTTCTTCCCTGAGTGTGTTACATTGACAGAGTGAGGTCAGTCTGCTATTCACTGGGTGTGGTAATTGACCGAGTGAGGTCAGTGTGCTCTTCCCTGGGTGTGTTACATTGACAGTGTGGGTTCAGTCTGTTTTGTTTTACCTGGGTGGGTTACATTGACAGAGTGGGGTCAGTCTGGTCTTCCTTGGTTTTTTTAAATGACAGAGTGGGGTCAGTCTGCTCTTCGCTGGTTGTGATTCATTGACTGAGTGGGGTCAGTGTGTTCTTCCCTGTGTGTGTTACATTGACAGAGTGAGGTCAGTCTGTTCTTCCCTGGGTGTGTTACATTGACAGAGTAGGGTCAGTCTGGTCTTCCCTGGGTGTGTTACATTGACAGATTGCAGTCCGTCTGCTCTACCCTGGATGTGTTACATTGACAGAGTGGGGTCAGTCTGCTCTTCCCTGGGTGTGTTACACTGACAAAGTGGGTCAGTCTGTTCTTCCCTGAGTGTGTTACATTGACAGAGTGAGGTCAGTCTGCTATTCACTGGGTGTGGTAATTGACCGAGTGAGTTCAGTGTGCTCTTCCCTGGGTGTGTTACATTGACAGTGTGGGTTCAGTCTGTTTTTTTTTACCTGGGTGGGTTACATTGACAGAGTGGGGTCAGTCTGGTCTTCCCTGGGTGGGCTACAATGACAGAGTGGGGTCAGTCTGCTCTTCGCTGGTTGTGATTCATTGACTGAGTGGGGTCAGTGTGTTCTTCCCTGGGTGTGTTACATTGACAGAGTGAGGTCAGTCTGATCTTCCATGGGTGGGTTACATTGACAGAGCGGGGTCAGTCTGGTCTTCCCTGGGTGGGTTACAATGACAGTGTGGGGTCAGTCTGCTCTTCCATGGGTGTGTTACATTGACAGAATGGGGTCAGTCTGCTCTTCCCTGGGTGAGTTAAATTGACAGAGTGTGGTCAGTCTGCTCTTCCCTGGGTGTGTTACATTGACAGTGTGAGGTCAGTCTGCTCTTCCCTGGGAGGGTTAGATTGACAGAGTGGGGTCAGTCTGGTCTTCCCTGGTTGTGTTACATTGATACAGTCGGGTCAGTCTGCTCTGCCTTGGGTGTGTTACATTGACAGAGTGGGGTCAGTCTGCTCTTCCCTGGGTGTGTTACATTGACAGACTGGGGTCAGTCTGCTCTTCCCTGGGTCTGTTACATTGACAGTGTGAGGTCAGTCTGCTCTTCCCTGGTTGTGTTACATTGACAGTATGAGGTCAGTATACTCTTCCCCGTTGGTTTACATTGACAGAGTGGGGTCTGTCTATTCTTCCCTGGTGTGTTACTTTGATAGAGTGTGGTCAGTCTGCTCTTCCCTGGGTGTGTTATATTGACAGATTGCGGTCAGCCTGCTCTTCCCTGAGTATGTTATATTGATAGAGTAGGGTCAATCTGATCTTCTCTGGGTGTGTTATATTGGCAGAGTGCGTTCAGTCTGTTCTTCCCTGGGTGTGTGACATTGACAGAGTGAGGTCAGTCTGCTATTCACTGGGTGTGTGACATTGACAGATTGCCGTCAGTCTGCTCTTCCGTGGGTGTGTTACATTGACAGATTGCGCTTAGTCTGCTCTTCCCTGGGTATGTTACATTCATAGAGTGGGGTCAATCTGATCTTATCTGGGTGTGTTATATTGACAGAGTGGGTTCAGTCTGTTCTTCCCTGGATGTATTCCATTGACAGAGTGAGGTCAGTCTGCTATTCACTGGGTGTGTTCCATTGACAGAGTGGGGTCAGTCTGCTGTTCCCTGGGTGTGGTACATTGACAGTGTGTGGTCAGTCTGCTCTTCCCTGGGTGTGTTACATTGACAGAGTGAGGTCAGTCTGCTATTCACTGGGTGTGTTACATTAACAGAGTGGGTTCCGTCTGCTCTTCCCTGGGTGTGTTACATTGACAGAGTGGGGTCAGTCGGCTCTTCCCTGGGTGTGTGACAATGACAGAGTGGTTTCTGTCTATTCTTCCCTGGGCGTGTTACTTTGATCGAGTGTGGTCAGTATGCTCTTCCCTGGCTGTGTTACATTGACAGATTGCGGTCAGTCGGCTCTTCCCTTGGTATGTTACATTGATAGAGTGGGGTCAATCTGATCTTCTCTGGGTGTGTAATATTGACAGATTGGGTTCAGTCTGTTCTTCCCTGGGTGTGTTACATTGACAGAGTGAGGTCAGTCTGCTCTTCCCTGGGTGTGTTACACTGACAGAGTCGGGTCAGTCTGCTGTTCACTGGGTGTGGTTCATTGACAGAAAGTGGTCAGTCTCCTCTACCCTGGGTGTGTTACATTGACTGAGTGGGGTCGTACTGCTCTTCCCTGGGTGTGTTACATTGACAGAGTGGGGTCAGTCTTGTCTTCCCTGGGTATGTTACATTGACAGAGTGTGGTCAGTCTGCTCTTTCCTGGGTGTGTTACATTGACAGAGTGTGGTCAGTCTGCTCTTCCCTGGGTGTGTGACATTGACAGAGTGGGGTCAGTCTGCTCTTCCCTGTGTGTGTTACATTGACAGAGTGGTGTCAGTCTGGTCTTCCCTGGGTGGGTTACAATGACAGACTGGGTCAGTCTGTTCTTCCCTGGTTGTGTTACATTGACAGAGTGATGTCAGTCTGCTCTGCCCTGGGTGGGTTACATTGACAGAGTGGGGTCAGTCTGGTCTTCCCTGGTTGTGTTTCATTGATAGAGTCGGGTCAGTCTGCTCTTCCTTGGGTGTGTTACATTGACAGAGTGTGGTCAGTCTGCTCTTCCCTGGGTGTGTGACATTGACAGAGTGGGGTCAGTCTGCTCTTCACTGGGTGGGTTACATTGACAGAATGGGGTCAGTCTGCTCTTCCCTGGGTTTGTTACATTGACAGTGTGAGGTCAGTCTGCTCTTCCCTGGGTGTGTTACATTGACAGAGAGGGGTCAGTCTGGTCTTCCCTGGGTGGGTTACAATGACAGACTGGGTCAGTCTGCTCTTCCCTGGGTGTGTTACGTTGACAGAGTGGGGTCAGTCTGTTCTTCCCTGGGTGTGTTACATTGACAGAGTGAGGTCAGTCTGCTCTTCCCTGGGGGGGTTAGATTGACAGAGTGGGGTCAGTCTGGTCTTCCCTGGTTGTGTTACATTGATACCGTCGGGTCAGTCTGCTCTTCCTTGGGTGTGTTACATTGACAGTGTGGGGTCAGTCTGCTCTTCCCTGGGTGTGTTACATTGACAGACTGGGGTCAGTCTGCTCTTCCCTGGGTCTGTTACATTGACAGTGTGAGGTCAGTCTGCTCTTCCCTGGGTGTGTTACATTGACAGTATGAGGTCAGTATACTCTTCCCCGGTTGTTTACATTGACAGAGTGGGGTCTGTCTATTCTTCCCTGGTGTGTTACTTTGATAGAGTGTGGTCAGTCTGCTCTTCCCTGGGTGTGTTATATTGACAGATTGCGGTCAGTCTGCTCGTCCCTGAGTATGTTATATTGATAGAGTAGGGTCAATCTGATCTTCTCTGGGTGTGTTATATTGACAGAGTGCGTTCAGTCTGTTCTACCCTGGGTGTGTGACATTGACAGAGTGAGGTCAGTCTGCTATTCACTGGGTGTGTGACATTGACAGATTGCCGTCAGTCTGCTCTTCCGTGGGTGTGTTACATTGACAGATTGCGCTTAGTCTGCTCTTCCCTGGGTATGTTACATTCATAGAGTGGGGTCAATCTGATCTTCTCTGGGTGTGTTACATTGACAGAGTGGGTTCAGTCTGCTCTTCCCTGGTTGTGTTACACTGACAGAGTGGGGTCAGTCTGTTCTTCCCTGGGTGGGTTACATTGAGAGTGTGGGGTCAGTCTGGTCTTCCCTGTGTGTGTTACATTGGCAGAGTGGGGTCAGTCTGGTCTTCCCTGGGTTGGTTACTTTGACAGAGTGGGGTCAGGCTGGTCTTCCCTGGTTGTGTTACATTGACAGAGTGGGGTCAGTCTGCTCTTCCCTGAGTGTGTTACACTGACAGAGTGGGGTCAGTCTGCTCTTCCCTGGGTGTGTTACATTGACAGAGTGGGGTCAGTCTGGTCTTCCCTGGGTGTCTTACATTGACAGTGTGGGGTCAGTCTGGTCTTCCCTGCGTGTGTTACATTGACAGATTGCAGTCAGTCTGCTCTTCCCTGGGTGTGTTACATTGACAGAGTTGGGCCAGTCTGCTCTTCCCTGGGTGTGTTACACTGACAGAGTGGGGTCAGTCTGTTCTTCCCTGAGTGTGTTACATTGACAGAGTGAGGTCAGTCTGCTATTCACTGGGTGTGGTAATTGACCGAGTGAGGTCAGTGTGCTCTTCCCTGGGTGTGTTACATTGACAGTGTGGGTTCAGTCTGTTTTGTTTTACCTGGGTGGGTTACATTGACAGAGTGGGGTCAGTCTGGTCTTCCGTGGTTGGTTTAAATGACAGAGTGGGGTCAGTCTGCTCTTCGCTGGTTGTGATTCATTGACTGAGTGGGGTCAGTGTGCTCTTCCCTGGGTGTGATACAATGACAGTGTCAGGTCAGTCTGCTCTTCCCTGCGTGTGTTACATTGACAGAGTTGGGTCAGTCTGCTCTTCCCTGGGTGTGTTACATTGACAGTGTGGGGTCAGTCTGCTCTTCCCTGGGTGGGTTACATTGACAGAGTGGGGTCAGTCTGGTCTTCCCTGTTCGGGTTACATTGTTAGAGTGGGGTCAGTCTGGTCTTCCCTGGTTGTGTTACATTGACCGAGTGGGGTCAGTCTGCTCTTCCCTGGTTGTGTTACACTGACAGAGTGGGGTCAGTCTGTTCTTCCCTGGGTGGGTTACATTGAGAGTGTGGGGTCAGTCTGGTCTTCCCTGTGTGTGTTACATTGACAGAGTGGGGTCAGTCTGGTCTTCCCTGGGTTGGTTACTTTGACAGAGTGGGGTCAGGCTGGTCTTCCCTGGTTGTGTTACATTGACAGAGTGGGGTCAGTCTGCTCTTCCCTGAGTGTGTTACACTGACAGAGTGGGGTCAGTCTGCTCTTCCCTGGGTGTGTTACATTGACAGAGTGGGGTCAGTCTGGTCTTCCCTGGGTGTGTTACATTGACTGAGTGGGGTCAGTCTGGTCTTCCCTGCGTGTGTTACATTGACAGATTGCAGTCAGTCTGCTCTTCCCTGGGTGTGTTACATTGACAGAGTTGGGCCAGTCTGCTCTTCCCTGGGTGTGTTACACTGACAGAGTGGGGTCAGTCTGTTCTTCCCTGAGTGTGTTACATTGACAGAGTGAGGTCAGTCTGCTATTCACTGGGTGTGGTAATTGACCGAGTGAGGTCAGTGTGCTCTTCCCTGGGTGTGTTACATTGACAGTGTGGGTTCAGTCTGTTTTGTTTTACCTGGGTGGGTTACATTGACAGAGTGGGGTCAGTCTGGTCTTCCTTGGTTGGTTTAAATGACAGAGTGGGGTCAGTCTGCTCTTCGCTGGTTGTGATTCATTGACTGAGTGGGGTCAGTGTGTTCTTCCCTGTGTGTGTTACATTGACAGAGTGAGGTCAGTCTGTTCTTCCCTGGGTGTGTTACATTGACAGAGTGGGGTCAGTCTGGTCTTCCCTGGGTGTGTTACATTGACAGATTGCAGTCCGTCTGCTCTACCCTGGGTGTGTTACATTGACAGAGTGGGGTCAGTCTGCTCTTCCCTGGGTGTGTTACACTGACAAAGTCGGTCAGTCTGTTCTTCCCTGAGTGTGTTACATTGACAGAGTGAGGTCAGTCTGCTATTCACTGGGTGTGGTAATTGACCGAGTGAGTTCAGTGTGCTCTTCCCTGGGTGTGTTACATTGACAGTGTGGATTCAGTCTGTTTTTTTTTACCTGGGTGGGTTACATTGACAGAGTGGGGTCAGTCTGGTCTTCCCTGGGTGGGCTACAATGACAGAGTGGGGTCAGTCTGCTCTTCGCTGGTTGTGATTCATTGACTGAGTGGGGTCAGTGTGTTCTTCCCTGGGTGTGTTACATTGACAGAGTGAGGTCAGTCTGATCTTCCATGGGTGGGTTACATTGACAGAGCGGGGTCAGTCTGGTCTTCCCTGGGTGGGTTACAATGACAGTGTGGGGTCAGTCTGCTCTTCCATGGGTGTGTTACATTGACAGAATGGGGTCAGTCTGCTCTTACCTGGGTGTGTTAACTTGACAGAGTGTGGTCAGTCTGCTCTTCCCTGGGTGTGTTACATTGACAGTGTGAGGTCAGTCTGCTCTTCCCTTTTTCTGTTACATTGACAGAGTGGGGTCAGTCTGATCTTCCCTGGCTGTGTTACATTGACAGAGTGGGGTGTGTCTATTCTTCCCTGGGTGTGTTACTTTGATAGAGTGTGGTCAGTCTGCTCTTACCTGGGTGTGTTACATTGACAGATTGCGGTCAGTCTGCTCTTCCCTGGGTATGTTACATTGACAGAGTGGGGTCAGTCTGCTCTTCCCTGGGTGTGTTACACTGACAGAGTCGGGTCAGTCTGCTGTTCACTGGGTGTGGTTCATTGACAGAGTGTGGTCAGTCTGCTCTTCCCTGGGTGTGTTACATTGACAGAGTGGGGTCAGTCTTGTCTTCCCTGGGTGTGTTACATTGACAAAGTGTGGTCATTCTGCTCTTTCCTGGGTGTGTTTCATTGACAGAGTGTTGTCAGTCTGCTCTTCCCTGGGTGTGTGACACTGACAGAGTGGGGTCAGTCTGGTCTTCCCTGGGTGGGTTACAATGACAGACTGGGCCAGTCTGTTCTTCCCTGGGTGTGTTACATTGACAGAGTGAGGTCAGTCTGCTCTGCCCTGGGTGGGTTAAATTGACAGAGTGAGGTCAGTCTGGTATTCCCTGGTTGTGTTACATTGACAGAGTGATGTCAGTCTGCTCTGTCCTGGGTGGGTTACATTGACAGAGTGGGGTCAGTCTGGTCTTCCCTGGTTGTGTTTCATTGATAGAGTCGGGTCAGTCTGCTCTTCCTTGGGTGTGTTACATTGACAGAGTGTGGTCAGTCTGCTCTTCCCTGGGTGTGTGACATTGACAGAGTGGGGTCAGTCTGCTCCTCACTGGGTGTGGGACATTGACCGAGTCGGGTCAATCTGATCTTCTCTGGGTGTGTTATAATGACAGAGTGCGTTCAGTCTGTTCTTCCCTGGGTGTGTGACATTGACAGAGTGAGGTCAGTCTGCTATTCACTCGGTGTGTTACATTGACAGAGTGGGGTCAGTCTGCTCTTCCCTGGGTGTGTTACATTGACAGTGTGGGTTCAGTCTGTTTTGTTTTACCTGGGTGGGTTACATTGTCAGAGTGGGGTCAGTCTGGTCTTCCTTGGTTGGTTTAAATGACAGAGTGGGGTCAGTCTGCTCTTCGCTGGTTGTGATTCATTGACTGAGTGGGGTCAGTGTGTTCTTCCCTGTGTGTGTTACATTGACAGAGTGAGGTCAGTCTGTTCTTCCCTGGGTGTGTTACATTGACTAAGTGGGGTCAGTCTGGTCTTCCCTGGGTGTGTTCCATTGACAGATTGCGTCCGTCTGCTCTACCCTGGGTGTGTTAAATTGACAGAGTGGGGTCAGTCTGCTCTTCCCTGGGTGTGTTACACTGACAAAGTGGGTCAGTCTGTTCTTCCCTGAGTGTGTTACATTGACAGAGTGAGGTCAGTCTGCTATTCACTGGGTGTGGTTATTGACCGAGTGAGTTCAGTGTGCTCTTCCCTGGGTGTGATACAATGACAGTGTCAGGTCAGTCTGCTCTTCCCTGTTTGTATTACATTGACAGAGTTGGGTCAGTCTGCTCTTCCCTGGGTGTGTTACATTGACAGTGTGGGGTCAGTCTGCTCTTCCCTGGGTGGGTTACATTGACAGAGTGGGGTCAGTCTGGTCTTCCCTGTTTGGGTTACATTGTTAGAGTGGGGTCAGTCTGGTCTTCCCTGGTTGTGTTACATTGACCGAGTGGGGTCAGTCTGCTCTTCCCTGGTTGTGTTACACTGACAGAGTGGGGTCAGTCTGTTCTTCCCTGGGTGGGTTACATTGAGAGTGTGGGGTCAGTCTGGTCTTCCCTGTGTGTGTTACATTGACAGAGTGGGGTCAGTCTGGTCTTCCCTGGGTTGGTTACTTTGACAGAGTGGGGTCAGGCTGGTCTTCCCTGGTTGTGATTCATTGACTGAGTGGGGTCAGTGTGTTCTTCCCTGTGTGTGTTACATTGACAGAGTGAGGTCAGTCTGTTCTTCCCTGGGTGTGTTACATTGACAGAGTGGGGTCAGTCTGGTCTTCCCTGGGTGTGTTACATTGACAGATTGCAGTCCGTCTGCTCTACCCTGGGTGTGTTACATTGACAGAGTGGGGTCAGTCTGCTCTTCCCTGGGTGTGTTACACTGACAAAGTCGGTCAGTCTGTTCTTCCCTGAGTGTGTTACATTGACAGAGTGAGGTCAGTCTGCTATTCACTGGGTTTGGTAATTGACCGAGTGAGTTCAGTGTGCTCTTCCCTGGGTGTGTTACATTGACAGTGTGGGTTCAGTCTGTTTTTTTTTACCTGGGTGGGTTACATTGACAGAGTGGGGTCAGTCTGGTCTTCCCTGGGTGGGCTACAATGACAGAGTGGGGTCAGTCTGCTCTTCGCTGGTTGTGATTCATTGACTGAGTGGGGTCAGTGTGTTCTTCCCTGGGTGTGTTACATTGACAGAGTGAGGTCAGTCTGATCTTCCATGGGTGGGTTACATTGACAGAGCGGGGTCAGTCTGGTCTTCCCTGCGTGGGTTACAATGACAGTGTGGGGTCAGTCTGCTCTTCCATGGGTGTGTTACATTGACAGAATGGGGTCAGTCTGCTCTTCCCTGGGTGTGTTAAATTGACAGAGTGTGGTCAGTCTGCTCTTCCCTGGGTGTGTTACATTGACAGTGTGAGGTCAGTCTGCTCTTCCCTGGGTCTGTTACATTGACAGAGTGGGGTCAGTCTGATCTTCCCTGGCTGTGTTACATTGACAGAGTGGGGTCTGTCTATTCTTCCCTGGGTGTGTTACTTTGATAGAGTGTGGTCAGTCTGCTCTTACCTGGGTGTGTTACATTGACAGATTGCGGTCAGTCTGCTCTTCCCTGGGTATGTTACATTGACAGAGTGGGGTCAGTCTGCTCTTCCCTGGGTGTGTTACACTGACAGAGTCGGGTCAGTCTGCTGTTCACTGGGTGTGGTTCATTGGCAGAGTGTGGTCAGTCTGCTCTTCCCTGGGTGTGTTACATTGACAGAGTGGGGTCAGTCTTGTCTTCCCTGGGTGTGTTACATTGACAAAGTGTGGTCATTCTGCTCTTTCCTGGGTGTGTTTCATTGACAGAGTGTGGTCAGTCTGCTCTTCCCTGGGTGTGTGACATTGACAGAGTGGGGTCAGTCTGCTCTGCCCTGGGTGGGTTAAATTGACAGAGTGAGGTCAGTCTGGTATTCCCTGGTTGTGTTACATTGACAGAGTGATGTCAGTCTGCTCTGCCCTGGGTGGGTTACATTGACAGAGTGGGGTCAGTCTGGTCTTCCCTGGTTGTGTTTCATTGATAGAGTCGGGTCAGTCTGCTCTTCCTTGGGTGTGTTACATTGACAGAGTGTGGTCAGTCTGCTCTTCCCTGGGTGTGTGACATTGACAGAGTGGGGTCAGTCTGCTCTTCACTGGGTGTGGGACATTGACCGAGTCGGGTCAATCTGATCTTCTCTGGGTGTGTTATATTGACAGAGTGCGTTCAGTCTGTTCTTCCCTGGGTGTGTGACATTGACAGAGTGAGGTCAGTCTGCTATTCACTCGGTGTGTTACATTGACAGAGTGGGGTCAGTCTGCTCTTCCCTGGGTGTGTTACATTGACAGATTGCGCTCAGTCTGCTCTTCCCTGGGTATGTTACATTGATAGAGTGGGGTCAATCTGATCTTCTCTGGGTGTGTTAGAGAGACAGAGTGGGTCCAGTCTGTTCTTCCCTGGGTGTGTTACATTGAAAGAGTGAGGTCAGTCTGCTATTCACTGGGTGTGTTACATTGACAGAGTGGGGTCAGTCTGCTCTTCCCTGGGTGTGTTACATTGACAGACTGGGGTCAGTCTGCTCTTCCCTGGGTGTGTTACATTGACAGTATGAGGTCAGTATACTCTTCCCCGGTGGTTTACATTGACAGAGTGTGGTCTGTCTATTCTTCCCTGGTGTGTTACTTTGATAGAGTGTGGTCAGTCTGCTCTTCCCTGGGTGTGTTATATTGACAGATTGCAGTCAGTCTGCTCGTCCCTGAGTATGTTATATTGATAGAGTAGGGTCAATCTGATCTTCTCTGGGTGTGTTATATTGACAGAGTGCGTTCAGTCTGTTCTTCCCTGGGTGTGTGACATTGACAGAGTGAGGTCAGTCTGCTATTCACTGGGTGTGTGACATTGACAGATTGCCGTCAGTCTGCTCTTCCGTGGGTGTGTTACATTGAAAGATTGCGCTTAGTCTGCTCTTCCCTGGGTATGTTACATTCATAGAGTGGGGTCAATCTGATCTTCTCTGGGTGTGTTATATTGACAGAGTGGGTTCAGTCTGTTCTTCCCTGGGTGTATTCCATTGACAGAGTGAAGTCAGTCTGCTATTCACTGGGTGTGTTACATTGACAGAGTGAGGTCAGTCTGCTGTTCCCTGGGTCTGGTACATTGACAGTGTGTGGTCAGTCTGCTCTTCCCTGGGTGTGTTACATTGACAGAGTGGGGTCAATCTGCTCTTCACTGGGTGTGTTACATTGACAGAGTGGGGTCAGTCTGCTCTTCCCTGGGTGGGTTACATTGACTGAGTGGGGTCTGTCTGCTCTTTCCTGGGTGTGTTACATTGACAGAGTGTGGTCAGTCTGCTCTTCCCTGGGTGTATTACATTGACAGAGTGGGGTCAGTCTGATCTTCCCTGGGTGTGATACAATGACAGTGTGAGGTCAGTCTGCTCTTCCCTGGGTGTGTTACATTGACAGAGTTGGGTCAGTCTGCTCTTCCCTGGGTGTGTTACATTGACAGTGTGGGGTCAGTCTGGTCTTCCCTGGGTGTGTTACATTGACAGATTGCAGTCAGTCTGCTCTTCCCTGGGTGTGTTACATTGACAGAGTTGGGCCAGTCTGCTCTTCCCTGGGTGTGTTACACTGACAGAGTGGGGTCAGTCTGTTCTTCCCTGAGTGTGTTACATTGACAGAGTGAGGTCAGTCTGCTATTCACTGGGTGTGGTAATTGACCGAGTGAGGTCAGTGTGCTCTTCCCTGGGTGTGTTACATTGACAGTGTGGGTTCAGTCTGTTTTGTTTTACCTGGGTGGGTTACATTGACAGAGTGGGGTCAGTCTGGTCTTCCTTGGTTGGTTTAAATGACAGAGTGGGGTCAGTCTGCTCTTCCCTGGGTATGTTACATTGATAGAGTGGGGTCAATCTGATCTTCTCTGGGTGTGTTATATTGACAGAGTGGGTCCAGTCTGTTCTTCCCTGGGTGTGTTACATTGAAAGAGTGAGGTCAGTCTGCTATTCACTGGGTGTGTTACATTGACAGAGTGGGGTCAGTCTGTTCTTCCCTGAGTGTGTTACATTGACAGAGTGAGGTCAGTCTGCTATTCACTGGGTGTGGTAATTGACCGAGTGAGGTCAGTGTGCTCTTCCCTGGGTGTGTTACATTGACAGTGTGGGTTCAGTCTGTTTTGTTTTACCTGGGTGGGTTACATTGACAGAGTGGGGTCAGTCTGGTCTTCCTTGGTTGGTTTAAATGACAGAGTGGGGTCAGTCTGCTCTTCGCTGGTTGTGATTCATTGACTGAGTGGGGTCAGTGTGTTCTTCCCTGTGTGTGTTACATTGACAGAGTGAGGTCAGTCTGTTCTTCCCTGGGTGTGTTACATTGACAGAGTGGGGTCAGTCTGGTCTTCCCTGGGTGTGTTACATTGACAGATTGCAGTCCGTCTGCTCTACCCTGGGTGTGTTACATTGACAGAGTGGGGTCAGTCTGCTCTTCCCTGGGTGTGTTACACTGACAAAGTGGGTCAGTCTGTTCTTCCCTGAGTGTGTTACATTGACAGAGTGAGGTCAGTCTGCTATTCACTGGGTGTGGTAATTGACCGAGAGGGTTCAGTGTGCTCTTCCCTGGGTGTGATACAATGACAGTGTCAGGTCAGTCTGCTCTTCCCTGTTTGTGTTACATTGACAGAGTTGGGTCAGTCTGCTCTTCCCTGGGTGTGTTACATTGACAAAGTGTGGTCATTCTGCTCTTTCCTGGGTGTGTTTCATTGACAGAGTGTGGTCAGTCTGCTCTTCCCTGGGTGTGTTACATTGACAGAGTTGGGTCAGTCTGCTCTTCCCTGGGTGTGTTACATTGACAGTGTGGGGTCAGTCTGGTCTTCCCTGGGTGTGTTACATTGACAGATTGCAGTCAGTCTGCTCTTCCCTGGGTGTGTTACATTGACAGAGTTGGGCCAGTCTGCTCTTCCCTGGGTGTGTTACACTGACAGAGTGGGGTCAGTCTGTTCTTCCCTGAGTGTGTTACATTGACAGAGTGAGGTCAGTCTGCTATTCACTGGGTGTGGTAATTGACCGAGTGAGGTCAGTGTGCTCTTCCCTGGGTGTGTTACATTGACAGTGTGGGTTCCGTCTGTTTTGTTTTACCTGGGTGGGTTACATTGACAGAGTGGGGTCAGTCTGGTCTTCCTTGGTTGGTTTAAATGACAGAGTGGGGTCAGTCTGCTCTTCCCTGGGTATGTTACATTGATAGAGTGGGGTCAATCTGATCTTCTCTGGGTGTGTTATATTGACAGAGTGGGTCCAGTCTGTTCTTCCCTGGGTGTGTTACATTGAAAGAGTGAGGTCAGTCTGCTATTCACTGGGTGTGTTACATTGACAGAGTGGGGTCAGTCTGTTCTTCCCTGAGTGTGTTACATTGACAGAGTGAGGTCAGTCTGCTATTCACTGGGTGTGGTAATTGACCGAGTGAGGTCAGTGTGCTCTTCCCTGGGTGTGTTACATTGACAGTGTGGGTTCAGTCTGTTTTGTTTTACCTGGGTGGGTTACATTGACAGAGTGGGGTCAGTCTGGTCTTCCTTGGTTGGTTTAAATGACAGAGTGGGGTCAGTCTGCTCTTCGCTGGTTGTGATTCATTGACTGAGTGGGGTCAGTGTGTTCTTCCCTGTGTGTGTTACATTGACAGAGTGAGGTCAGTCTGTTCTTCCCTGGGTGTGTTACATTGACAGAGTGGGGTCAGTCTGGTCTTCCCTGGGTGTGTTACATTGACAGATTGCAGTCCGTCTGCTCTACCCTGGGTGTGTTACATTGACAGAGTGGGGTCAGTCTGCTCTTCCCTGGGTGTGTTACACTGACAAAGTGGGTCAGTCTGTTCTTCCCTGAGTGTGTTACATTGACAGAGTGAGGTCAGTCTGCTATTCACTGGGTGTGGTAATTGACCGAGAGGGTTCAGTGTGCTCTTCCCTGGGTGTGATACAATGACAGTGTCAGGTCAGTCTGCTCTTCCCTGTTTGTGTTACATTGACAGAGTTGGGTCAGTCTGCTCTTCCCTGGGTGTGTTACATTGACAAAGTGTGGTCATTCTGCTCTTTCCTGGGTGTGTTTCATTGACAGAGTGTGGTCAGTCTGCTCTTCCCTGGGTGTGTGACATTGATAGAGTGGGGTCAGTCTGGTCTTCCCTGGGTGGGTTACAATGACAGACTGGGCCAGTCTGTTCTTCCCTGGGTGTGTTACATTGACAGAGTGAGGTCAGTCTGCTCTGCCCTGGGTGGGTTAAATTGACAGAGTGAGGTCAGTCTGGTATTCCCTGGTTGTGTTACATTGACAGAGTGATGTCAGTCTGCTCTGCCCTGGGTGGGTTACATTGACAGAGTGGGGTCAGTCTGGTCTTCCCTGGTTGTGTTTCATTGATAGAGTCGGGTCAGTCTGCTCTTCCTTGGGTGTGTTACATTGACAGAGTGTGGTCAGTCTGCTCTTCCCTGGGTGTGTGACATTGACAGAGTGGGGTCAGTCTGCTCTTCACTGGGTGTGGGACATTGACCGAGTCGGGTCAATCTGATCTTCTCTGGGTGTGTTATATTGACAGAGTGCGTTCAGTCTGTTCTTCCCTGGGTGTGTGACATTGACAGAGTGAGGTCAGTCTGCTATTCACTCGGTGTGTTACATTGACAGAGTGGGGTCAGTCTGCTCTTCCCTGGGTGTGTTACATTGACAGATTGCGCTCAGTCTGCTCTTCCCTGGGTATGTTACATTGATAGAGTGGGGTCAATCTGATCTTCTCTGGGTGTGTTATATTGACAGAGTGGGTCCAGTCTGTTCTTCCCTGGGTGTGTTACATTGAAAGAGTGAGGTCAGTCTGCTATTCACTGGGTGTGTTACATTGACAGAGTGGGGTCAGTCTGCTCTTCCCTGGGTGTGTTACATTGACAGACTGGGGTCAGTCTGCTCTTCCCTGGGTGTGTTACATTGACAGTATGAGGTCAGTATACTCTTCCCCGGTGGTTTACATTGACAGAGTGTGGTCTGTCTATTCTTCCCTGGTGTGTTACTTTGATAGAGTGTGGTCAGTCTGCTCTTCCCTGGGTGTGTTATATTGACAGATTGCAGTCAGTCTGCTCGTCCCTGAGTATGTTATATTGATAGAGTAGGGTCAATCTGATCTTCTCTGGGTGTGTTATATTGACAGAGTGCGTTCAGTCTGTTCTTCCCTGGGTGTGTGACATTGACAGAGTGAGGTCAGTCTGCTATTCACTGGGTGTGTGACATTGACAGATTGCCGTCAGTCTGCTCTTCCGTGGGTGTGTTACATTGAAAGATTGCGCTTAGTCTGCTCTTCCCTGGGTATGTTACATTCATAGAGTGGGGTCAATCTGATCTTCTCTGGGTGTGTTATATTGACAGAGTGGGTTCAGTCTGTTCTTCCCTGGGTGTATTCCATTGACAGAGTGAAGTCAGTCTGCTATTCACTGGGTGTGTTACATTGACAGAGTGAGGTCAGTCTGCTGTTCCCTGGGTCTGGTACATTGACAGTGTGTGGTCAGTCTGCTCTTCCCTGGGTGTTTTACATTGACAGAGTGGGGTCAATCTGCTCTTCACTGGGTGTGTTACATTGACAGAGTGGGGTCAGTCTGCTCTTCCCTGGGTGGGTTACATTGACTGAGTGGGGTCTGTCTGCTCTTTCCTGGGTGTGTTACATTGACAGAGTGTGGTCAGTCTGCTCTTCCCTGGGTGTATTACATTGACAGAGTGGGGTCAGTCTGATCTTCCCTGGGTGTGATACAATGACAGTGTGAGGTCAGTCTGCTCTTCCCTGGGTGTGTTACATTGACAGAGTTGGGTCAGTCTGCTCTTCCCTGGGTGTGTTACATTGACAGTGTGGGGTCAGTCTGGTCTTCCCTGGGTGTGTTACATTGACAGATTGCAGTCAGTCTGCTCTTCCCTGGGTGTGTTACATTGACAGAGTTGGGCTAGTCTGCTCTTCCCTGGGTGTGTTACACTGACAGAGTGGGGTCAGTCTGTTCTTCCCTGAGTGTGTTACATTGACAGAGTGAGGTCAGTCTGCTATTCACTGGGTGTGGTAATTGACCGAGTGAGGTCAGTGTGCTCTTCCCTGGGTGTGTTACATTGACAGTGTGGGTTCAGTCTGTTTTGTTTTACCTGGGTGGGTTACATTGACAGAGTGGGGTCAGTCTGGTCTTCCTTGGTTGGTTTAAATGACAGAGTGGGGTCAGTCTGCTCTTCCCTGGGTATGTTACATTGATA
Organism: Chiloscyllium punctatum; assembly: GCF_047496795.1. NCBI lineage: Eukaryota > Metazoa > Chordata > Chondrichthyes > Orectolobiformes > Hemiscylliidae > Chiloscyllium > Chiloscyllium punctatum. The sequence continues at coordinate 34,554,713 of NC_092769.1, read as the reverse complement.
GAGTGGGGTCAATCTGATCTTCTCTGGGTGTGTTATATTGACAGAGTGGGTCCAGTCTGTTCTTCCCTGGGTGTGTTACATTGAAAGAGTGAGGTCAGTCTGCTATTCACTGGGTGTGTTACATTGACAGAGTGGGGTCAGTCTGTTCTTCCCTGAGTGTGTTACATTGACAGAGTGAGGTCAGTCTGCTATTCACTGGGTGTGGTAATTGACCGAGTGAGGTCAGTGTGCTCTTCCCTGGGTGTGTTACATTGACAGTGTGGGTTCAGTCTGTTTTGTTTTACCTGGGTGGGTTACATTGACAGAGTGGGGTCAGTCTGGTCTTCCTTGGTTGGTTTAAATGACAGAGTGGGGTCAGTCTGCTCTTCGCTGGTTGTGATTCATTGACTGAGTGGGGTCAGTGTGTTCTTCCCTGTGTGTGTTACATTGACAGAGTGAGGTCAGTCTGTTCTTCCCTGGGTGTGTTACATTGACAGAGTGGGGTCAGTCTGGTCTTCCCTGGGTGTGTTACATTGACAGATTGCAGTCCGTCTGCTCTACCCTGGGTGTGTTACATTGACAGAGTGGGGTCAGTCTGCTCTTCCCTGGGTGTGTTACACTGACAAAGTGGGTCAGTCTGTTCTTCCCTGAGTGTGTTACATTGACAGAGTGAGGTCAGTCTGCTATTCACTGGGTGTGGTAATTGACCGAGAGGGTTCAGTGTGCTCTTCCCTGGGTGTGATACAATGACAGTGTCAGGTCAGTCTGCTCTTCCCTGTTTGTGTTACATTGACAGAGTTGGGTCAGTCTGCTCTTCCCTGGGTGTGTTACATTGACAGTGTGGGGTCAGTCTGCTCTTCCCTGGGTGGGTTACATTGACAGAGTGGGGTCAGTCTGGTCTTCCCTGTTTCGGTTACATTGTTAGAGTGGGGTCAGTCTGGTCTTCCCTGGTTGTGTTACATTGACCGAGTGGGGTCAGTCTGCTCTTCCCTGGTTGTGTTACACTGACAGAGTGGGGTCAGTCTGTTCTTCCCTGGGTGGGTTACATTGAGAGTGTGGGGTCAGTCTGGTCTTCCCTGTGTGTGTTACATTGACAGAGTGGGGTCAGTCTGGTCTTCCCTGGGTTGGTTACTTTCACAGAGTGGGGTCAGGCTGGTCTTCCCTGGTTGTGTTACATTGACAGAGTGGGGTCAGTCTGCTCTTCCCTGGGTGTGTTACACTGACAAAGTGGGTCAGTCTGCTCTTCCCTGAGTGTGTTACATTGACAGAGTGAGGTCAGTCTGCTATTCACTGGGTGTGGTAATTGACCGAGTGAGTTCAGTGTGCTCTTCCCTGGGTGTGATACAATGACAGTGTCAGGTCAGTCTGCTCTTCCCTGTTTGTGTTACATTGACAGAGTTGGGTCAGTCTGCTCTTCCCTGGGTGTGTTACATTGACAGTGTGGGGTCAGTCTGCTCTTCCCTGGGTGGGTTACATTGACAGAGTGGGGTCAGTCTGGTCTTCCCTGTTTGGGTTACATTGTTAGAGTGGGGTCAGTCTGGTCTTCCCGGGTTGTGTTACATTGACCGAGTGGGGTCAGTCTGCTCTTCCCTGGTTGTGTTACACTGACAGAGTGGGGTCAGTCTGTTCTTCCCTGGGTGGGTTACATTGAGAGTGTGGGCTCAGTCTGGTCTTCCCTGTGTGTGTTACATTGACAGAGTGGGGTCTGTCTGGTCTTCCCTGGGTTGGTTACTTTGACAGAGTGGGGTCAGGCTGGTCTTCCCTGGTTGTGTTACATTGACAGAGTGTGGTCAGTCTGCTCTTCCCTGAGTGTGTTACACTGACAGAGTGGGGTCAGTCTGCTCTTCCCTGGGTGTGTTACATTGACAGAGTGGGGTCAGTCTGGTCTTCCCTGGGTGTGTTACATTGACAGAGTGGGGTCAGTCTGGTCTTCCCTGGGTGTGTTACATTGACAGATTGCAGTCAGTCTGCTCTTCCCTGGGTGTGTTACATTGACAGAGTTGGGCCAGTCTGCTCTTCCCTGGGTGTGTTACACTGACAGAGTGGGGTCAGTCTGTTCTTCCCTGAGTGTGTTACATTGACAGAGTGAGGTCAGTCTGCTATTCACTGGGTGTGGTAATTGACCGAGTGAGGTCAGTGTGCTCTTCCCTGGGTGTGTTACATTGACAGTGTGGGTTCAGTCTGTTTTGTTTTACCTGGGTGGGTTACATTGACAGAGTGGGGTCAGTCTGGTCTTCCTTGGTTGGTTTAAATGACAGAGTGGGGTCAGTCTGGTCTTCCCTGGGTATGTTACATTGATAGAGTGGGGTCAATCTGATCTTCTCTGGGTGTGTTATATTGACAGAGTGGGTCCAGTCTGTTCTTCCCTGGGTGTGTTACATTGAAAGAGTGAGGTCAGTCTGCTATTCACTGGGTGTGTTACATTGACAGAGTGGGGTCAGTCTGTTCTTCCCTGAGTGTGTTACATTGACAGAGTGAGGTCAGTCTGCTATTCACTGGGTGTGGTAATTGACCGAGTGAGGTCAGTGTGCTCTTCCCTGGGTGTGTTACATTGACAGTGTGGGTTCAGTCTGTTTTGTTTTACCTGGGTGGGTTACATTGACAGAGTGGGGTCAGTCTGGTCTTCCTTGGTTGGTTTAAATGACAGAGTGGGGTCAGTCTGCTCTTCGCTGGTTGTGATTCATTGACTGAGTGGGGTCAGTGTGTTCTTCCCTGTGTGTGTTACATTGACAGAGTGAGGTCAGTCTGTTCTTCCCTGGGTGTGTTACATTGACAGAGTGGGGTCAGTCTGGTCTTCCCTGGGTGTGTTACATTGACAGATTGCAGTCCGTCTGCTCTACCCTGGGTGTGTTACATTGACAGAGTGGGGTCAGTCTGCTCTTCCCTGGGTGTGTTACACTGACAAAGTGGGTCAGTCTGTTCTTCCCTGAGTGTGTTACATTGACAGAGTGAGGTCAGTCTGCTATTCACTGGGTGTGGTAATTGACCGAGAGGGTTCAGTGTGCTCTTCCCTGGGTGTGATACAATGACAGTGTCAGGTCAGTCTGCTCTTCCCTGTTTGTGTTACATTGACAGAGTTGGGTCAGTCTGCTCTTCCCTGGGTGTGTTACATTGACAGTGTGGGGTCAGTCTGCTCTTCCCTGGGTGGGTTACATTGACAGAGTGGGGTCAGTCTGGTCTTCCCTGTTTCGGTTACATTGTTAGAGTGGGGTCAGTCTGGTCTTCCCTGGTTGTGTTACATTGACCGAGTGGGGTCAGTCTGCTCTTCCCTGGTTGTGTTACACTGACAGAGTGGGGTCAGTCTGTTCTTCCCTGGGTGGGTTACATTGAGAGTGTGGGGTCAGTCTGGTCTTCCCTGTGTGTGTTACATTGACAGAGTGGGGTCAGTCTGGTCTTCCCTGGGTTGGTTACTTTCACAGAGTGGGGTCAGGCTGGTCTTCCCTGGTTGTGTTACATTGACAGAGTGGGGTCAGTCTGCTCTTCCCTGGGTGTGTTACACTGACAAAGTGGGTCAGTCTGCTCTTCCCTGAGTGTGTTACATTGACAGAGTGAGGTCAGTCTGCTATTCACTGGGTGTGGTAATTGACCGAGTGAGTTCAGTGTGCTCTTCCCTGGGTGTGATACAATGACAGTGTCAGGTCAGTCTGCTCTTCCCTGTTTGTGTTACATTGACAGAGTTGGGTCAGTCTGCTCTTCCCTGGGTGTGTTACATTGACAGTGTGGGGTCAGTCTGCTCTTCCCTGGGTGGGTTACATTGACAGAGTGGGGTCAGTCTGGTCTTCCCTGTTTGGGTTACATTGTTAGAGTGGGGTCAGTCTGGTCTTCCCGGGTTGTGTTACATTGACCGAGTGGGGTCAGTCTGCTCTTCCCTGGTTGTGTTACACTGACAGAGTGGGGTCAGTCTGTTCTTCCCTGGGTGGGTTACATTGAGAGTGTGGGCTCAGTCTGGTCTTCCCTGTGTGTGTTACATTGACAGAGTGGGGTCTGTCTGGTCTTCCCTGGGTTGGTTACTTTGACAGAGTGGGGTCAGGCTGGTCTTCCCTGGTTGTGTTACATTGACAGAGTGTGGTCAGTCTGCTCTTCCCTGAGTGTGTTACACTGACAGAGTGGGGTCAGTCTGCTCTTCCCTGGGTGTGTTACATTGACAGAGTGGGGTCAGTCTGGTCTTCCCTGGGTGTGTTACATTGACAGAGTGGGGTCAGTCTGGTCTTCCCTGGGTGTGTTACATTGACAGATTGCAGTCAGTCTGCTCTTCCCTGGGTGTGTTACATTGACAGAGTTGGGCCAGTCTGCTCTTCCCTGGGTGTGTTACACTGACAGAGTGGGGTCAGTCTGTTCTTCCCTGAGTGTGTTACATTGACAGAGTGAGGTCAGTCTGCTATTCACTGGGTGTGGTAATTGACCGAGTGAGGTCAGTGTGCTCTTCCCTGGGTGTGTTACATTGACAGTGTGGGTTCAGTCTGTTTTGTTTTACCTGGGTGGGTTACATTGACAGAGTGGGGTCAGTCTGGTCTTCCTTGGTTGGTTTAAATGACAGTGTGGGGTCAGTCTGGTCTTCCCTGGGTGTGTTACATTGACAGAGTGGGGTCAGTGTGTTCTTCCCTGTGTGTGTTACATTGACAGAGTGAGGTCAGTCTGTTCTTCCCTGGGTGTGTTACATTGACAGAGTGGGGTCAGTCTGGTCTTCCCTGGGTGGGTTACATTGACAGATTGCAGTCCGTCTGCTCTACCCTGGGTGTGTTACATTGACAGAGTGGGGTCAGTCTGCTCTTCCCTGGGTGTGTTACACTGACGAAGTGGGTCAGTCTGTTCTTCCCTGAGTGTGTTTCATTGACAGAGTGAGGTCAGTCTGCTATTCACTGGGTGTGGTAATTGACCGAGTGAGTTCAGTGTGCTCTTCCCTGGGTGTGTTACATTGACAGTGTGGGTTCAGTCTGTTTTTTTTTACCTGGGTGGGTTACATTGACAGAGTGGGGTCAGTCTGGTCTTCCCTGGGTGGGCTACAATGACAGAGTGGGGTCAGTCTGCTCTTCGCTGGTTGTGATTCATTGACTGAGTGGGGTCAGTGTGTTCTTCCCTGGGTGTGTTACATTGACAGAGTGAGGTCAGTCTGATCTTCCATGGGTGGGTTACATTGACAGAGCGGGGTCAGTCTGGTCTTCCCTGGGTGGGTTACAATGACAGTGTGGGGTCAGTCTGCTCTTCCATGGGTGTGTTACTTTGACAGAATGGGGTCAGTCTGCTCTTCCCTGGGTGTGTTAAATTGACAGAGTGTGGTCAGTCTGCTCTTCCCTGGGTGTGTTACATTGACAGTGTGAGGTCAGTCTGCTCTTCCCTGGGTCTGTTACATTGACAGAGTGGGGTCAGTCTGATCTTCCCTGGCTGTGTTACATTGACAGAGTGGGGTCTGTCTATTCTTCCCTGGGTGTGTTACTTTGATAGAGTGTGGTCTGTCTGCTCTTACCTGGGTGTGTTACATTGACAGATTGCGGTCAGTCTGCTCTTCCCTGGGTATGTTACATTGACAGAGTGGGGTCAGTCTGCTCTTCCCTGGGTGTGTTACACTGACAGAGTCGGGTCAGTCTGCTGTTCACTGGGTGTGGTTCATTGACAGAGTGTGGTCAGTCTGCTCTTCACTGGGTGTGTTACATTGACAGAGTGGGGTCAGTCTTGTCTTCCCTCGGTGTGTTACATTGACAAAGTGTGGTCATTCTGCTCTTTCCTGGGTGTGTTTCATTGACAGAGTGTGGTCAGTCTGCACTTCCCTGGGTGTGTGACATTGACAGAGTGGGGTCAGTCTGGTCTTCCCTGGGTGGGTTACAATGACAGACTGGGCCAGTCTGTTCTTCCCTGGGTGTGTTACATTGACAGAGTGAGGTCAGTCTGCTCTGCCCTGGGTGGGTTAAATTGACAGAGTGAGGTCAGTCTGGTATTCCCTGGTTGTGTTACATTGACAGAGTGATGTCAGTCTGCTCTGCCCTGGGTGGGTTACATTGACAGAGTGGGGTCAGTCTGGTCTTCCCTGGTTGTGTTTCATTGATAGAGTCGGCTCAGTCTGCTCTTCCTTGGGTGTGTTACATTGACAGAGTGTGGTCAGTCTGCTCTTCCCTGGGTGTGTGACATTGACAGAGTGGGGTCAGTCTGCTCTTCACTGGGTGGGGGACATTGACCGAGTCGGGTCAATCTGATCTTCTCTGGGTGTGTTATATTGACAGAGTGCGTTCAGTCTGTTCTTCCCTGGGTGTGTGACATTGACAGAGTGAGGTCAGTCTGCTATTCACTCGGTGTGTTACATTGACAGAGTGGGGTCAGTCTGCTCTTCCCTGGGTGTGTTACATTGACAGATTGCGCTCAGTCTGCTCTTCCCTGGGTATGTTACATTGATAGAGTGGGGTCAATCTGATCTTCTCTGGGTGTGTTATATTGACAGAGTGGGTCCAGTCTGTTCTTCCCTGGGTGTGTTACATTGAAAGAGTGAGGTCAGTCTGCTATTCACTGGGTGTGTTACATTGACAGAGTGGGGTCAGTCTGCTCTTCCCTGTGTGTGAACATTGACAGATTGCGCTCAGTCTGCTCTTCCCTGGGTGTGTTACATTGACAGTATGAGGTCAGTATACTCTTCCCCGGTGGTTTACATTGACAGAGTGGGGTCTGTCTATTCTTCCCTGGTGTGTTACTTTGATAGAGTTTGGTCAGTCTGCTCTTCCCTGGGTGTGTCATATTGACAGATTGCAGTCAGTCTGCTCGTCCCTGAGTATGTTATATTGATAGAGTAGGGTCAATCTGATCTTCTCTGGGTGTGTTATATTGACAGAGTGCGTTCAGTCTGTTCTTCCCTGGGTGTGTGACATTGACAGAGTGAGGTCAGTCTGCTATTCACTGGGTGTGTGACATTGACAGATTGCCGTCAGTCTGCTCTTCCGTGGGTGTGTTACATTGAAAGATTGCGCTTAGTCTGCTCTTCCCTGGGTATGTTACATTCATAGAGTGGGGTCAATCTGATCTTCTCTGGGTGTGTTATATTGACAGAGTGGGTTCAGTCTGTTCTTCCCTGGGTGTATTCCATTGACAGAGTGAAGTCAGTCTGCTATTCACTGGGTGTGTTACATTGACAGAGTGAGGTCAGTCTGCTGTTCCCTGGGTCTGGTCCATTGACAGTGTGTGGTCAGTCTGCTCTTCCCTGGGTGTGTTACATTGACAGAGTGGGGTCAATCTGCTCTTCACGGGGTGTGTTACATTGACAGAGTGGGGACAGTCTGCTCTTCCCTGGGTGGGTTACATTGACTGAGTGGGGTCTGTCTGCTCTTTCCTGGATGTGTTACATTGACAGAGTGTGGTCAGTCTGCTCTTCCCTGGGTGTATTACATTGACAGAGTGGGGTCAGTCTGATCTTCCCTGGGTGTGATACAATGACAGTGTGAGGTCAGTCTGCTCTTCCATGGGTGTGTTACATTGACAGAGTTGGGTCAGTCTGCTCTTCCCTGGGTGTGTTACATTGACAGTGTGGGGTCAGTCTGGTCTTCCCTGGGTGTGTTACATTGACAGATTGCAGTCAGTCTGCTCTTCCCTGGGTGTGTTACATTGACAGAGTTGGGCCAGTCTGCTCTTCCCTGGGTGTGTTACACAGACAGAGTGGGGTCAGTCTGTTCTTCCCTGAGTGTGTTACATTGACAGAGTGAGGTCAGTCTGCTATTCACTGGGTGTGGTAATTGACCGAGTGAGGTCAGTATGCTCTTCCCTGGGTGTGTTACATTGACAGTGTGGGTTCAGTCTGTTTTGTTTTACCTGGGTGGGTTACATTGACAGAGTGGGGTCAGTCTGGTCTTCCTTGGTTGGTTTAAATGACAGAGTGGGGTCAGTCTGCTCTTCGCTGGTTGTGATTCATTGAGTGAGTGGGGTCAGTGTGTTCTTCCCTGTGTGTGTTACATTGACAGAGTGCGGTCAGTCTGTTCTTCCCTGGGTGTGTTACATTGACAGAGTGGGGTCAGTCTGGTCTTCCCTGGGTGTGTTACATTGACAGATTGCAGTCCGTCTGCTCTACCCTGGGTGTGTTACATTGACAGAGTGGGGTCAGTCTGCTCTTCCCTGGGTGTGTTACACTGACAAAGTGGGTCAGTCTGTTCTTCCCTGGGTGTATTACATTGACAGAGTGGGATCAGTCTGATCTTCCCTGGGTGTGATACAATGACAGTGTGAGGTCAGTCTGCTCTTCCCTGGGTGTGTTACATTGACAGAGTTGGGTCAGTCTGCTCTTCCCTGGGTGTGTTACATTGACAGTGTGGGGTCAGTCTGCTCTTTCCTGGGTGTGTTACATTGACAGAGTGTGGTCAGTCTGCTCTTCCCTGGGTGTATTACATTGACAGAGTGGGGTCAGTCTGATCTTCCCTGGGTGTGATACAATGACAGTGTGAGGTCAGTCTGCTCTTCCCTGGGTGTGTTACATTGACAGAGTTGGGTCAGTCTGATCTTCCCTGGGTGTGTTACATTGACAGTGTGGGGTCAGACTGTTCTTCCCTGGGTGGGTTACATTCACAGTGTGGGGTCAGTCTGGTCTTCCCTGTTTGGGTTACATTGTTAGAGTGGGGTCAGTCTGGTCTTCCCTGGTTGTGTTACATTGACAGAGTAGGGTCAGTCTGCTCTTCCCTGGTTGTGTTCCACTGACAGAGTGGGGTCAGTCTGCTCTTCCCTGGGTGTGTTACATTGAGAGTGTGGGGTCAGTCTGCTCTTCCCTGGGTGTGTTACATTGAGAGTGTGGGGTCAGTCTGGTCTTCCCTGTGTGTGTTACATTGACAGAGTGGGGTCAGTCTGGTCTTCCCTGGGTTGGTTACTTTGACAGAGTGGGGTCAGGCTGGTCTTCCCTGGTTGTGTTACATTGACAGAGTGGGGTCAGTCCGCTCTTCCCTGAGTGTGTTACACTGACAGAGTGGGGTCAGTCTGCTCTTCCCTGGGTTTGTTACATTGACATTGTGGGGTCAGTCTGGTCTTCCCTGGGTGTGTTACATTGACAGATTGCAGTCAGTCTGCTCTTCCCTGGGTGTGTTACATTGACAGAGTTGGGCCAGTCTGCTCTTCCCTGGGTGTGTTACACTGACAGAGTGGGGTCAGTCTGTTCTTCCCTGAGTGTGTTACATTGACAGAGTGAGGTCAGTCTGCTATTCACTGGGTGTGGTAATTGACCGAGTGAGGTCAGTGTGCTCTTCCCTGGGTGTGTTACATTGACAGTGTGGGTTCAGTCTGTTTTGTTTTACCTGGGTGGGTTACATTGACAGAGTGGGGTCAGTCTGGTCTTCCCTGGGTGGGCTACAATGACAGAGTGGGGTCAGTCTGCTCTTCGCTGGTTGTGATTCATTGACTGAGTGGGGTCAGTGTGTTCTACCCTGGGTGTGTTACATTGACAGTGTGAGGTCAGTCTGCTCTTCCCTAGGTCTGTTACATTGACAGAGTGGGGTCAGTCTGATCTTCCTTGGGTGTGTTACATTGACAGAGTGTGGTCAGTCTGCTCTTCCCTGGGTGTGTGACATTGACAGAGTGGGGTCAGTCTGCTCTTCACTGGGTGTGGGACATTGACCGAGTCGGGTCAATCTGATCTTCTCTGGGTGTGTTATATTGACAGAGTGCGTTCAGTCTGTTCTTCCCTGGGTGTGTGACATTGACAGAGTGAGGTCAGTCTGCTATTCACTCGGTGTGTTACATTGATTAATTGCGCTCAGTCTGCTCTTCCCCGGGTATTTTACATTGATAGAGTGGGGTCAATCTGATCTTCTCTGGGTGTGTTATATTGACAGAGTGGGTCCAGTCTGTTCTTCCCTGGGTGTGTTACATTGAAAGAGTGAGGTCAGTCTGCTATTCACTGGGTGTGTTACATTGACAGAGTGGGGTCAGTCTGCTCTTCCCTGGGTGTGTTACATTGACAGACTGGGGTCAGTCTGCTCTCCCCTGGGTCTGTTACATTGACAGTGTGAGGTCAGTCTGCTCTTCCCTGGGTGTGTTACATTGACAGTATGAGGTCAGTATACTCTTCCCCGGTGGTTTACATTGACAGAGTGGGGTCTGTCTATTCTTCCCTGGTGTGTTACTTTGATAGAGTGGGGTCAGTCTGCTCTTCCCTGGGTGTGTTATATTGACAGATTGCAGTCAGTCTGCTCGTCCCTGAGTATGTTATATTGATAGAGTAGGGTCAATCTGATCTTCTCTGGGTGTGTTATATTGACAGAGTGCGTTCAGTCTGTTCTTCCCTGGGTGTGTGACATTGACAGAGTGAGGTCAGTCTGCTATTCACTGGGTGTGTGACATTGACAGATTGCCGTCAGTCTGCTCTTCCGTGGGTGTGTTACATTGAAAGATTGCGCTTAGTCTGCTCTTCCCTGGGTATGTTGCATTCATAGAGTGGGGTCAATCTGATCTTCTCTGGGTGTGTTATATTGACAGAGTGGGTTCAGTCTGTTCTTCCCTGGGTGTATTCCATTGACAGAGTGAAGTCAGTCTGCTATTCACTGGGTGTGTTACATTGACAGAGTGGGGTCAGTCTGGTCTTCGCTGGGTGGGTTACAATGACAGACTGGGCCAGTCTGTTCTTCCCTGGGTGTGTTACATTGACAGAGTGGGGTCAGTCTGCTCTGCCCTGGGTGGGTTAAATTGACAGAGTGAGGTCAGTCTGGTATTCCCTGGTTGTGTTACATTGACAGAGTGATGTCAGTCTGCTCTGCCCTTGGTGGGTTACATTGACAGAGTGGGGACAGTCTGGTCTTCCCTGGTTGTGTTTCATTGATAGAGTCGGTTCAGTCTGCTCTTCCTTGGGTGTGTTACATTGACAGAGTGTGGTCAGTCTGCTCTTCCCTGGGTGTGTGACATTGACAGAGTGGGGTCAGTCTGCTCTTCACTGGGTGTGGGACATTGACCGAGTCGGGTCAATCTGATCTTCTCTGGGTGTGTTATATTGACAGAGTGCGTTCAGTCTGTTCTTCCCTGGGTGTGTGACATTGACAGAGTGAGGTCAGTCTGCTATTCACTCGGTGTGTTACATTGACTGAGTGGGGTCAGTCTGCTCTTCCCTGGGTGTGTTACATTGACAGATTGCGCTTAGTCTGCTCTTCCCTGGGTATGTTACATTGAGAGAGTGGGGTCAATCTGATCTTCTCTGGGTGTGTTATATTGACAGAGTGGGTCCAGTCTGTTCTTCCCTGGGTGTGTTACATTGAAAGAGTGAGGTCAGTCTGCTATTCACTGGGTGTGTTACATTGACAGAGTGGGGTCAGTCTGCTCTTCCCTGGGTGTGTTACATTGACAGACTGGGGTCAGTCTGCTCTTCCCTGGGTGTGTTACATTGACAGTATGAGGTCAGTATACTCTTCCCCGGTGGTTTACATTGACAGAGTGGGGTCTGTCTATTCTTCCCTGGTGTGTTACTTTGATAGAGTGTGGTCAGTCTGCTCTTTCCTGGGTGTGTTATATTGACAGATTGCAGTCAGTCTGCTCGTCCCTGAGTATGTTATATTGATAGAGTAGGGTCAATCTGATCTTCTCTGGGTGTGTTATATTGACAGAGTGCGTTCAGTCTGTTCTTCCCTGGGTGTGTGACATTGACAGAGTGAGGTCAGTCTGCTATTCACTGGGTGTGTGACATTGACAGATTGCCGTCAGTCTGCTCTTCCGTGGGTGTGTTACATTGAAAGATTGCGCTTAGTCTGCTCTTCCCTGGGTATGTTACATTCATAGAGTGGGGTCAATCTGATCTTCTCTGGGTGTGTTATATTGACAGAGTGGGTTCAGTCTGTTCTTCCCTGGGTGTATTCCATTGACAGAGTGAAGTCAGTCTGCTATTCACTGGGTGTGTTACATTGACAGAGTGGGGTCAGTCTGCTGTTCCCTGGGTCTGGTACATTGACAGTGTGTGGCCAGTCTGCTCTTCCCTGGGTGTGTTACATTGACAGTGTGGGGTCAGTCTGGTCTTCCCTGTTTGGGTTACATTGTTAGAGTGGGGTCAGTCTGGTCTTCCCTGGTTGTGTTACATTGACAGAGTAGGGTCAGTCTGCTCTTCCCTGGTTGTGTTACACTGACAGAGTGGGGTCAGTCTGCTCTTCCCTGGGTGTGTTACATTGAGAGTGTGGGGTCAGTCTGCTCTTCCCTGGGTGTGTTACATTGAGAGTGTGGGGTCAGTCTGGTCTTCCCTGTGTGTGTTACATTGACAGAGTGGGGTCAGTCTCGTCTTCCCTGGGTTGGTTACTTTGACAGAGTGGGGTCAGGCTGGACTTCCCTGGTTGTGTTACATTGACAGAGTGGGGTCAGTCTGCTCTTCCCTGAGTGTGTTACACTGACAGAGTGGGGTCAGTCTGCTCTTCCCTGGGTTTGTTACATTGACATTGTGGGGTCAGTCTGGTCTTCCCTGGGTGTGTTACATTGACAGAGTGGGGTCAGTCTGGTCTTCCCTGGGTGTGTTACATTGACAGATTGCAGTCAGTCTGCTCTTCCCCGGGTGTGTTACATTGACAGAGTTGGGCCAGTCTGCTCTTCCCTGGGTGTGTTACACTGACAGAGTGGGGTCAGTCTGTTCTTCCCTGAGTGTGTTACATTGACAGAGTGCGGTCAGTCTGCTATTCACTGGGTGTGGTAATTGACCGAGTGAGGTCAGTGTGCTCTTCCCCGGGTGTGTTACATTGACAGTGTGGGTTCAGTCTGTTTTGTTTTACCTGGGTGGGTTACATTGACAGAGTGGGGTCAGTCTGGTCTTCCCTGGGTGGGCTACAATGACAGAGTGGGGTCAGTCTGCTCTTCGCTGGTTGTGATTCATTGACTGAGTGGGGTCAGTGTGTTCTACCCTGGGTGTGTTACATTGACAGTGTGAGGTCAGTCTGCTCTTCCCTAGGTCTGTTACATTGACAGAGTGGGGTCAGTCTGATCTTCCTTGGGTGTGTTACATTGACAGAGTGTGGTCAGTCTGCTCTTCCCTGGGTGTGTTACATTGACATAGTGTGGTCAGTCTGCTCTTCACTGGGTGTGGGACATTGACCGAGTCGGGTCAATCTGATCTTCTCTGGGTGTGTTATATTGACAGAGTGCGTTCAGTCTGTTCTTCCCTGGGTGTGTGACATTGACAGAGTGAGGTCAGTCTGCTATTCACTCGGTGTGTTACATTGACAGATTGCGCTCAGTCTGCTCTTCCCTGGGTATGATACATTGATAGAGTGGGGTCAATCTGATCTTCTCTGGGTGTGTTATATTGACAGAGTGGGTCCAGTCTGTTCTTCCCTGGGTGTGTTACATTGAAAGAGTGAGGTCAGTCTGCTATTCACTGGGTGTGTTATATTGACAGAGTGGGGTCAGTCTGCTCTTCCCTGGGTGTGTTACATTGACAGACTGGGGTCAGTCTGCTCTCCCCTGGGGGTGTTACATTGACAGTATGACGTCAGTATACTCTTCCCCGGTGGTTTACATTGACAGAGTGGGGACTGTCTATTCTTCCCTGGTGTGTTACTTTGATAGAGTGGGGTCAGTCTGCTCTTCCCTGGGTGTGTTATATTGACAGATTGCAGTCAGTCTGCTCGTCCCTGAGTATGTTATATTGATAGAGTAGGGTCAATCTGATCTTCTCTGGGTGTGTTATATTGACAGAGTGTGGTCAGTCTGCTCTTCCCTGGGTGTGTGACATTGACAGAGTGGGGTCAGTCTGCTCTTCACTGGGTGTGGGACATTGACCGAGTCGGGTCAATCTGATCTTCTCTGGGTGTGTTATATTGACAGAGTTCGTTCAGTCTGTTCTTCCCTGGGTGTGTGACATTGACAGAGTGAGGTCAGTCTGCTATTCACTGGGTGTGTGACATTGACAGATTGCCGTCAGTCTGCTCTTCCGTGGGTGTGTTACATTGAAAGATTGCGCTTAGTCTGCTCTTCCCTGGGTATGTTACATTGATAGAGTGGGGTCAATCTGATCTTCTCTGGGTGTGTTATATTGACAGAGTGGGTCCAGTCTGTTCTTCCCTGGGTGTGTTACATTGAAAGAGTGAGGTCAGTCTGCTATTCACTGGGTGTGTTACATTGACAGAGTGGTGTCAGTCTGCTCTTCCATGGGTGTGTTACATTGACAGTGTGGGTTCAGTCTGTTTTGTTTTACCTGGGTGGGTTACATTGACAGAGTGGGGTCAGTCTGGTCTTCCTTGGTTGGTTTAAATGACAGAGTGGGGTCAGTCTGCTCTTCGCTGGTTGTGATTCATTGACTGAGTGGGGTCGGTGTGTTCTTCCCTGTGTGTGTTACATTGACAGAGTGAGGTCAGTCTGTTCTTCCCTGGGTGTGTTACATTGACAGAGTGGGGTCCGTCTGCTCTTCCCTGAGTGTGTTACACTGACAGAGTGGGGTCAGTCTGCTCTTCCCTGGGTGTGTTACATTGACAGAGTGGGGTCAGTCTGGTCTTCCCTGGGTGTGTTACATTGACAGAGTGGGGTCAGTCTGGTCTTCCCTGCGTGTGTTACATTGACAGATTGCAGTCAGTCTGCTCTTCCCTGGGTGTGTTACATTGACAGAGTTGGGCCAGTCTGCTCTTCCCTGGGTGTGTTACACTGACAGAGTGGGGTCAGTCTGTTCTTCCCTGAGTGTGTTACATTGACAGAGTGAGGTCAGTCTGCTATTCACTGGGTGTGGTAATTGACCGAGTGAGGTCAGTGTGCTCTTCCCTGGGTGTGTTACATTGACAGTGTGGGTTCAGTCTGTTTTGTTTTACCTGGGTGGGTTACATTGACAGAGTGGGGTCAGTCTGGTTTTCCTTGGTTGGTTTAAATGACAGAGTGGGGTCAGTCTGCTCTTCGCTGGTTGTGATTCATTGACTGAGTGGGGTCGGTGTGTTCTTCCCTGTGTGTGTTACATTGACAGATTGAGGTCAGTCTGTTCTTCCCTGGGTGTGTTACATTGACAGAGTCGGGTCAGTCTGCTCTTCCCTGGGTGTGTTACATTGACAGAGTGGGGTCAGTCTGCTCTTCCCTGGGTGTGTTACACTGACAAAGTGGGGTCAGTCTGTTCTTCCCTGAGTGTGTTACATTGACAGAGTGAGGTCAGTCTGCTATTCACTGGTTGTGGTAATTGACCGAGTGAGTTCAGTGTGCTCTTCCCTGGGTGTGTTACAAATGACAGTGTGGTTTCAGTCTGTTTTTTTTTACCTGGGTGGGTTACATTGACAGAGTGGGGTCAGTCTGGTCTTCCCTGGGTGGGCTACAATGACAGAGTGGGGTCAGTCTGCTCTTCGCTGGTTGTGATTCATTGACTGAGTGGGGTCAGTGTGTTCTTCCCTGGGTGTGTTACATTGACAGAGTGAGGTCAGTCTGATCTTCCATGGGTGGGTTACATTGACAGAGCGGGGTCAGTCTGGTCTTCCCTGGGTGGGTTACAATGACAGTGTGGGGTCAGTCTGCTCTTCCATGGGTGTGTTACATTGACAGAATGGGGTCAGTCTGCTCTTCCCTGGGTGTGTTAAATTGACAGAGTGTGGTCAGTCTGCTCTTCCCTGGGTGTGTTACATTGACAGTGTGAGGTCAGTCTGCTCTTCCCTGGGTCTGTTACATTGACAGAGTGGGGTCAGTCTGATCTTCCCTGGCTGTGTTACATTGACAGAGTGGGGTCTGTCTATTCTTCCCTGGGTGTGTTACTTTGATAGAGTGTGGTCAGTCTGCTCTTACCTGGGTGTGTTACATTGACAGATTGCGGTCAGTCTGCTCTTCCCTGGGTATGTTACATTGACAGAGTGGGGTCAGTCTGCTCTTCCCTGGGTGTGTTACACTGACAAAGTGGGTCAGTCTGTTCTTCCCTGAGTGTGTTACATTGACAGAGTGAGGTCAGTCTGCTATTCACTGGGTGTGGTAATTGACCGAGAGGGTTCAGTGTGCTCTTCCCTGGGTGTGATACAATGACAGTGTCAGGTCAGTCTGCTCTTCCCTGTTTGTGTTACATTGACAGAGTTGGGTCAGTCTGCTCTTCCCTGGGTGTGTTACATTGACAGTGTGGGGTCAGTCTGCTCTTCCCTGGGTGGGTTACATTGACAGAGTGGGGTCAGTCTGGTCTTCCCTGTTTCGGTTACATTGTTAGAGTGGGGTCAGTCTGGTCTTCCCTGGTTGTGTTACATTGACCGAGTGGGGTCAGTCTGCTCTTCCCTGGTTGTGTTACACTGACAGAGTGGGGTCAGTCTGTTCTTCCCTGGGTGGGTTACATTGAGAGTGTGGGGTCAGTCTGGTCTTCCCTGTGTGTGTTACATTGACAGAGTGGGGTCAGTCTGGTCTTCCCTGGGTTGGTTACTTTCACAGAGTGGGGTCAGGCTGGTCTTCCCTGGTTGTGTTACATTGACAGAGTGGGGTCAGTCTGCTCTTCCCTGGGTGTGTTACACTGACAAAGTGGGTCAGTCTGCTCTTCCCTGAGTGTGTTACATTGACAGAGTGAGGTCAGTCTGCTATTCACTGGGTGTGGTAATTGACCGAGTGAGTTCAGTGTGCTCTTCCCTGGGTGTGATACAATGACAGTGTCAGGTCAGTCTGCTCTTCCCTGTTTGTGTTACATTGACAGAGTTGGGTCAGTCTGCTCTTCCCTGGGTGTGTTACATTGACAGTGTGGGGTCAGTCTGCTCTTCCCTGGGTGGGTTACATTGACAGAGTGGGGTCAGTCTGGTCTTCCCTGTTTGGGTTACATTGTTAGAGTGGGGTCAGTCTGGTCTTCCCGGGTTGTGTTACATTGACCGAGTGGGGTCAGTCTGCTCTTCCCTGGTTGTGTTACACTGACAGAGTGGGGTCAGTCTGTTCTTCCCTGGGTGGGTTACATTGAGAGTGTGGGCTCAGTCTGGTCTTCCCTGTGTGTGTTACATTGACAGAGTGGGGTCTGTCTGGTCTTCCCTGGGTTGGTTACTTTGACAGAGTGGGGTCAGGCTGGTCTTCCCTGGTTGTGTTACATTGACAGAGTGTGGTCAGTCTGCTCTTCCCTGAGTGTGTTACACTGACAGAGTGGGGTCAGTCTGCTCTTCCCTGGGTGTGTTACATTGACAGAGTGGGGTCAGTCTGGTCTTCCCTGGGTGTGTTACATTGACAGAGTGGGGTCAGTCTGGTCTTCCCTGGGTGTGTTACATTGACAGATTGCAGTCAGTCTGCTCTTCCCTGGGTGTGTTACATTGACAGAGTTGGGCCAGTCTGCTCTTCCCTGGGTGTGTTACACTGACAGAGTGGGGTCAGTCTGTTCTTCCCTGAGTGTGTTACATTGACAGAGTGAGGTCAGTCTGCTATTCACTGGGTGTGGTAATTGACCGAGTGAGGTCAGTGTGCTCTTCCCTGGGTGTGTTACATTGACAGTGTGGGTTCAGTCTGTTTTGTTTTACCTGGGTGGGTTACATTGACAGAGTGGGGTCAGTCTGGTCTTCCTTGGTTGGTTTAAATGACAGTGTGGGGTCAGTCTGGTCTTCCCTGGGTGTGTTACATTGACAGAGTGGGGTCAGTGTGTTCTTCCCTGTGTGTGTTACATTGACAGAGTGAGGTCAGTCTGTTCTTCCCTGGGTGTGTTACATTGACAGAGTGGGGTCAGTCTGGTCTTCCCTGGGTGGGTTACATTGACAGATTGCAGTCCGTCTGCTCTACCCTGGGTGTGTTACATTGACAGAGTGGGGTCAGTCTGCTCTTCCCTGGGTGTGTTACACTGACGAAGTGGGTCAGTCTGTTCTTCCCTGAGTGTGTTTCATTGACAGAGTGAGGTCAGTCTGCTATTCACTGGGTGTGGTAATTGACCGAGTGAGTTCAGTGTGCTCTTCCCTGGGTGTGTTACATTGACAGTGTGGGTTCAGTCTGTTTTTTTTACCTGGGTGGGTTACATTGACAGAGTGGGGTCAGTCTGGTCTTCCCTGGGTGGGCTACAATGACAGAGTGGGGTCAGTCTGCTCTTCGCTGGTTGTGATTCATTGACTGAGTGGGGTCAGTGTGTTCTTCCCTGGGTGTGTTACATTGACAGAGTGAGGTCAGTCTGATCTTCCATGGGTGGGTTACATTGACAGAGCGGGGTCAGTCTGGTCTTCCCTGGGTGGGTTACAATGACAGTGTGGGGTCAGTCTGCTCTTCCATGGGTGTGTTACTTTGACAGAATGGGGTCAGTCTGCTCTTCCCTGGGTGTGTTAAATTGACAGAGTGTGGTCAGTCTGCTCTTCCCTGGGTGTGTTACATTGACAGTGTGAGGTCAGTCTGCTCTTCCCTGGGTCTGTTACATTGACAGAGTGGGGTCAGTCTGATCTTCCCTGGCTGTGTTACATTGACAGAGTGGGGTCTGTCTATTCTTCCCTGGGTGTGTTACTTTGATAGAGTGTGGTCTGTCTGCTCTTACCTGGGTGTGTTACATTGACAGATTGCGGTCAGTCTGCTCTTCCCTGGGTATGTTACATTGACAGAGTGGGGTCAGTCTGCTCTTCCCTGGGTGTGTTACACTGACAGAGTCGGGTCAGTCTGCTGTTCACTGGGTGTGGTTCATTGACAGAGTGTGGTCAGTCTGCTCTTCACTGGGTGTGTTACATTGACAGAGTGGGGTCAGTCTTGTCTTCCCTCGGTGTGTTACATTGACAAAGTGTGGTCATTCTGCTCTTTCCTGGGTGTGTTTCATTGACAGAGTGTGGTCAGTCTGCACTTCCCTGGGTGTGTGACATTGACAGAGTGGGGTCAGTCTGGTCTTCCCTGGGTGGGTTACAATGACAGACTGGGCCAGTCTGTTCTTCCCTGGGTGTGTTACATTGACAGAGTGAGGTCAGTCTGCTCTGCCCTGGGTGGGTTAAATTGACAGAGTGAGGTCAGTCTGGTATTCCCTGGTTGTGTTACATTGACAGAGTGATGTCAGTCTGCTCTGCCCTGGGTGGGTTACATTGACAGAGTGGGGTCAGTCTGGTCTTCCCTGGTTGTGTTTCATTGATAGAGTCGGCTCAGTCTGCTCTTCCTTGGGTGTGTTACATTGACAGAGTGTGGTCAGTCTGCTCTTCCCTGGGTGTGTGACATTGACAGAGTGGGGTCAGTCTGCTCTTCACTGGGTGGGGGACATTGACCGAGTCGGGTCAATCTGATCTTCTCTGGGTGTGTTATATTGACAGAGTGCGTTCAGTCTGTTCTTCCCTGGGTGTGTGACATTGACAGAGTGAGGTCAGTCTGCTATTCACTCGGTGTGTTACATTGACAGAGTGGGGTCAGTCTGCTCTTCCCTGGGTGTGTTACATTGACAGATTGCGCTCAGTCTGCTCTTCCCTGGGTATGTTACATTGATAGAGTGGGGTCAATCTGATCTTCTCTGGGTGTGTTATATTGACAGAGTGGGTCCAGTCTGTTCTTCCCTGGGTGTGTTACATTGAAAGAGTGAGGTCAGTCTGCTATTCACTGGGTGTGTTACATTGACAGAGTGGGGTCAGTCTGCTCTTCCCTGTGTGTGAACATTGACAGATTGCGCTCAGTCTGCTCTTCCCTGGGTGTGTTACATTGACAGTATGAGGTCAGTATACTCTTCCCCGGTGGTTTACATTGACAGAGTGGGGTCTGTCTATTCTTCCCTGGTGTGTTACTTTGATAGAGTTTGGTCAGTCTGCTCTTCCCTGGGTGTGTCATATTGACAGATTGCAGTCAGTCTGCTCGTCCCTGAGTATGTTATATTGATAGAGTAGGGTCAATCTGATCTTCTCTGGGTGTGTTATATTGACAGAGTGCGTTCAGTCTGTTCTTCCCTGGGTGTGTGACATTGACAGAGTGAGGTCAGTCTGCTATTCACTGGGTGTGTGACATTGACAGATTGCCGTCAGTCTGCTCTTCCGTGGGTGTGTTACATTGAAAGATTGCGCTTAGTCTGCTCTTCCCTGGGTATGTTACATTCATAGAGTGGGGTCAATCTGATCTTCTCTGGGTGTGTTATATTGACAGAGTGGGTTCAGTCTGTTCTTCCCTGGGTGTATTCCATTGACAGAGTGAAGTCAGTCTGCTATTCACTGGGTGTGTTACATTGACAGAGTGAGGTCAGTCTGCTGTTCCCTGGGTCTGGTCCATTGACAGTGTGTGGTCAGTCTGCTCTTCCCTGGGTGTGTTACATTGACAGAGTGGGGTCAATCTGCTCTTCACGGGGTGTGTTACATTGACAGAGTGGGGTCAGTCTGCTCTTCCCTGGGTGGGTTACATTGACTGAGTGGGGTCTGTCTGCTCTTTCCTGGATGTGTTACATTGACAGAGTGTGGTCAGTCTGCTCTTCCCTGGGTGTATTACATTGACAGAGTGGGGTCAGTCTGATCTTCCCTGGGTGTGATACAATGACAGTGTGAGGTCAGTCTGCTCTTCCATGGGTGTGTTACATTGACAGAGTTGGGTCAGTCTGCTCTTCCCTGGGTGTGTTACATTGACAGTGTGGGGTCAGTCTGGTCTTCCCTGGGTGTGTTACATTGACAGATTGCAGTCAGTCTGCTCTTCCCTGGGTGTGTTACATTGACAGAGTTGGGCCAGTCTGCTCTTCCCTGGGTGTGTTACACTGACAGAGTGGGGTCAGTCTGTTCTTCCCTGAGTGTGTTACATTGACAGAGTGAGGTCAGTCTGCTATTCACTGGGTGTGGTAATTGACCGAGTGAGGTCAGTATGCTCTTCCCTGGGTGTGTTACATTGACAGTGTGGGTTCAGTCTGTTTTGTTTTACCTGGGTGGGTTACATTGACAGAGTGGGGTCAGTCTGGTCTTCCTTGGTTGGTTTAAATGACAGAGTGGGGTCAGTCTGCTCTTCGCTGGTTGTGATTCATTGAGTGAGTGGGGTCAGTGTGTTCTTCCCTGTGTGTGTTACATTGACAGAGTGCGGTCAGTCTGTTCTTCCCTGGGTGTGTTACATTGACAGAGTGGGGTCAGTCTGGTCTTCCCTGGGTGTGTTACATTGACAGATTGCAGTCCGTCTGCTCTACCCTGGGTGTGTTACATTGACAGAGTGGGGTCAGTCTGCTCTTCCCTGGGTGTGTTACACTGACAAAGTGGGTCAGTCTGTTCTTCCCTGGGTGTATTACATTGACAGAGTGGGATCAGTCTGATCTTCCCTGGGTGTGATACAATGACAGTGTGAGGTCAGTCTGCTCTTCCCTGGGTGTGTTACATTGACAGAGTTGGGTCAGTCTGCTCTTCCCTGGGTGTGTTACATTGACAGTGTGGGGTCAGTCTGCTCTTTCCTGGGTGTGTTACATTGACAGAGTGTGGTCAGTCTGCTCTTCCCTGGGTGTATTACATTGACAGAGTGGGGTCAGTCTGATCTTCCCTGGGTGTGATACAATGACAGTGTGAGGTCAGTCTGCTCTTCCCTGGGTGTGTTACATTGACAGAGTTGGGTCAGTCTGATCTTCCCTGGGTGTGTTACATTGACAGTGTGGGGTCAGACTGTTCTTCCCTGGGTGGGTTACATTCACAGTGTGGGGTCAGTCTGGTCTTCCCTGTTTGGGTTACATTGTTAGAGTGGGGTCAGTCTGGTCTTCCCTGGTTGTGTTACATTGACAGAGTAGGGTCAGTCTGCTCTTCCCTGGTTGTGTTCCACTGACAGAGTGGGGTCAGTCTGCTCTTCCCTGGGTGTGTTACATTGAGAGTGTGGGGTCAGTCTGCTCTTCCCTGGGTGTGTTACATTGAGAGTGTGGGGTCAGTCTGGTCTTCCCTGTGTGTGTTACATTGACAGAGTGGGGTCAGTCTGGTCTTCCCTGGGTTGGTTACTTTGACAGAGTGGGGTCAGGCTGGTCTTCCCTGGTTGTGTTACATTGACAGAGTGGGGTCAGTCCGCTCTTCCCTGAGTGTGTTACACTGACAGAGTGGGGTCAGTCTGCTCTTCCCTGGGTTTGTTACATTGACATTGTGGGGTCAGTCTGGTCTTCCCTGGGTGTGTTACATTGACAGATTGCAGTCAGTCTGCTCTTCCCTGGGTGTGTTACATTGACAGAGTTGGGCCAGTCTGCTCTTCCCTGGGTGTGTTACACTGACAGAGTGGGGTCAGTCTGTTCTTCCCTGAGTGTGTTACATTGACAGAGTGAGGTCAGTCTGCTATTCACTGGGTGTGGTAATTGACCGAGTGAGGTCAGTGTGCTCTTCCCTGGGTGTGTTACATTGACAGTGTGGGTTCAGTCTGTTTTGTTTTACCTGGGTGGGTTACATTGACAGAGTGGGGTCAGTCTGGTCTTCCCTGGGTGGGCTACAATGACAGAGTGGGGTCAGTCTGCTCTTCGCTGGTTGTGATTCATTGACTGAGTGGGGTCAGTGTGTTCTACCCTGGGTGTGTTACATTGACAGTGTGAGGTCAGTCTGCTCTTCCCTAGGTCTGTTACATTGACAGAGTGGGGTCAGTCTGATCTTCCTTGGGTGTGTTACATTGACAGAGTGTGGTCAGTCTGCTCTTCCCTGGGTGTGTGACATTGACAGAGTGGGGTCAGTCTGCTCTTCACTGGGTGTGGGACATTGACCGAGTCGGGTCAATCTGATCTTCTCTGGGTGTGTTATATTGACAGAGTGCGTTCAGTCTGTTCTTCCCTGGGTGTGTGACATTGACAGAGTGAGGTCAGTCTGCTATTCACTCGGTGTGTTACATTGATTAATTGCGCTCAGTCTGCTCTTCCCTGGGTATTTTACATTGATAGAGTGGGGTCAATCTGATCTTCTCTGGGTGTGTTATATTGACAGAGTGGGTCCAGTCTGTTCTTCCCTGGGTGTGTTACATTGAAAGAGTGAGGTCAGTCTGCTATTCACTGGGTGTGTTACATTGACAGAGTGGGGTCAGTCTGCTCTTCCCTGGGTGTGTTACATTGACAGACTGGGGTCAGTCTGCTCTCCCCTGGGTCTGTTACATTGACAGTGTGAGGTCAGTCTGCTCTTCCCTGGGTGTGTTACATTGACAGTATGAGGTCAGTATACTCTTCCCCGGTGGTTTACATTGACAGAGTGGGGTCTGTCTATTCTTCCCTGGTGTGTTACTTTGATAGAGTGGGGTCAGTCTGCTCTTCCCTGGGTGTGTTATATTGACAGATTGCAGTCAGTCTGCTCGTCCCTGAGTATGTTATATTGATAGAGTAGGGTCAATCTGATCTTCTCTGGGTGTGTTATATTGACAGAGTGCGTTCAGTCTGTTCTTCCCTGGGTGTGTGACATTGACAGAGTGAGGTCAGTCTGCTATTCACTGGGTGTGTGACATTGACAGATTGCCGTCAGTCTGCTCTTCCGTGGGTGTGTTACATTGAAAGATTGCGCTTAGTCTGCTCTTCCCTGGGTATGTTGCATTCATAGAGTGGGGTCAATCTGATCTTCTCTGGGTGTGTTATATTGACAGAGTGGGTTCAGTCTGTTCTTCCCTGGGTGTATTCCATTGACAGAGTGAAGTCAGTCTGCTATTCACTGGGTGTGTTACATTGACAGAGTGGGGTCAGTCTGGTCTTCGCTGGGTGGGTTACAATGACAGACTGGGCCAGTCTGTTCTTCCCTGGGTGTGTTACATTGACAGAGTGGGGTCAGTCTGCTCTGCCCTGGGTGGGTTAAATTGACAGAGTGAGGTCAGTCTGGTATTCCCTGGTTGTGTTACATTGACAGAGTGATGTCAGTCTGCTCTGCCCTTGGTGGGTTACATTGACAGAGTGGGGACAGTCTGGTCTTCCCTGGTTGTGTTTCATTGATAGAGTCGGTTCAGTCTGCTCTTCCTTGGGTGTGTTACATTGACAGAATGTGGTCAGTCTGCTCTTCCCTGGGTGTGTGACATTGACAGAGTGGGGTCAGTCTGCTCTTCACTGGGTGTGGGACATTGACCGAGTCGGGTCAATCTGATCTTCTCTGGGTGTGTTATATTGACAGAGTGCGTTCAGTCTGTTCTTCCCTGGGTGTGTGACATTGACAGAGTGAGGTCAGTCTGCTATTCACTCGGTGTGTTACATTGACTGAGTGGGGTCAGTCTGCTCTTCCCTGGGTGTGTTACATTGACAGATTGCGCTTAGTCTGCTCTTCCCTGGGTATGTTACATTGATAGAGTGGGGTCAATCTGATCTTCTCTGGGTGTGTTATATTGACAGAGTGGGTCCAGTCTGTTCTTCCCTGGGTGTGTTACATTGAAAGAGTGAGGTCAGTCTGCTATTCACTGGGTGTGTTACATTGACAGAGTGGGGTCAGTCTGCTCTTCCCTGGGTGTGTTACATTGACAGACTGGGGTCAGTCTGCTCTTCCCTGGGTGTGTTACATTGACAGTATGAGGTCAGTATACTCTTCCCCGGTGGTTTACATTGACAGAGTGGGGTCTGTCTATTCTTCCCTGGTGTGTTACTTTGATAGAGTGTGGTCAGTCTGCTCTTTCCTGGGTGTGTTATATTGACAGATTGCAGTCAGTCTGCTCGTCCCTGAGTATGTTATATTGATAGAGTAGGGTCAATCTGATCTTCTCTGGGTGTGTTATATTGACAGAGTGCGTTCAGTCTGTTCTTCCCTGGGTGTGTGACATTGACAGAGTGAGGTCAGTCTGCTATTCACTGGGTGTGTGACATTGACAGATTGCCGTCAGTCTGCTCTTCCGTGGGTGTGTTACATTGAAAGATTGCGCTTAGTCTGCTCTTCCCTGGGTATGTTACATTCATAGAGTGGGGTCAATCTGATCTTCTCTGGGTGTGTTATATTGACAGAGTGGGTTCAGTCTGTTCTTCCCTGGGTGTATTCCATTGACAGAGTGAAGTCAGTCTGCTATTCACTGGGTGTGTTACATTGACAGAGTGGGGTCAGTCTGCTGTTCCCTGGGTCTGGTACATTGACAGTGTGTGGCCAGTCTGCTCTTCCCTGGGTGTGTTACATTGACAGAGTGGGGTCAATCTGCTCTTCACTGGGTGTGTTACATTGACAGAGTGGGGTCAGTCTGCTCTTCCCTGGGTGGGTTACAATGACTGAGTGGGGTCTGTCTGCTCTTTCCTGGGTGTGTTACATTGACAGAGTGTGGTCAGTCTGCTCTTCCCTGGGTGTATTACATTGACAGAGTGGGGTCAGTCTGATCTTCCCTGGGTGTGATTCAATGACAGTGTGAGGTCAGTCTGCTCTTCCCTGGGTGTGTTACATTGACAGAGTTGGGTCAGTCTGCTCTTCCCTGGGTGTGTTACATTGACAGTGTGGGGTCAGTCTGCTCTTTCCTGGGTGTGTTACATTGACAGTGTGAGGTCAGTCTGCTCTTCCCTGGGTGTGTTACATTGACAGAGTTGGGTCAGTCTGATCTTCCCTGGGTGTGTTACATTGACAGTGTGGGGTCAGACTGTTCTTCCCTGGGTGGGTTACATTGACAGTGTGGGGTCAGTCTGGTCTTCCCTGTTTGGGTTACATTGTTAGAGTGGGGTCAGTCTGGTCTTCCCTGGTTGTGTTACATTGACAGAGTAGGGTCAGTCTGCTCTTCCCTGGTTGTGTTACACTGACAGAGTGGGGTCAGTCTGCTCTTCCCTGGGTGTGTTACATTGAGAGTGTGGGGTCAGTCTGCTCTTCCCTGGGTGTGTTACATTGAGAGTGTGGGGTCAGTCTGGTCTTCCCTGTGTGTGTTACATTGACAGAGTGGGGTCAGTCTGGTCTTCCCTGGGTTGGTTACTTTGACAGAGTGGGGTCAGGCTGGTCTTCCCTGGTTGTGTTACATTGACAGAGTGGGGTCAGTCTGCTCTTCCCTGAGTGTGTTACACTGACAGAGTGGGGTCAGTCTGCTCTTCCCTGGGTTTGTTACATTGACATTGTGGGGTCAGTCTGGTCTTCCCTGGGTGTGTTACATTGACAGAGTGGGGTCAGTCTGGTCTTCCCTGGGTGTGTTACATTGACAGATTGCAGTCAGTCTGCTCTTCCCCGGGTGTGTTACATTGACAGAGTTGGGCCAGTCTGCTCTTCCCTGGGTGTGTTACACTGACAGAGTGGGGTCAGTCTGTTCTTCCCTGAGTGTGTTACATTGACAGAGTGCGGTCAGTCTGCTATTCACTGGGTGTGGTAATTGACCGAGTGAGGTCAGTGTGCTCTTCCCCGGGTGTGTTACATTGACAGTGTGGGTTCAGTCTGTTTTGTTTTACCTGGGTGGGTTACATTGACAGAGTGGGGTCAGTCTGGTCTTCCCTGGGTGGGCTACAATGACAGAGTGGGGTCAGTCTGCTCTTCGCTGGTTGTGATTCATTGACTGAGTGGGGTCAGTGTGTTCTACCCTGGGTGTGTTACATTGACAGTGTGAGGTCAGTCTGCTCTTCCCTAGGTCTGTTACATTGACAGAGTGGGGTCAGTCTGATCTTCCTTGGGTGTGTTACATTGACAGAGTGTGGTCAGTCTGCTCTTCCCTGGGTGTGTTACATTGACATAGTGTGGTCAGTCTGCTCTTCACTGGGTGTGGGACATTGACCGAGTCGGGTCAATCTGATCTTCTCTGGGTGTGTTATATTGACAGAGTGCGTTCAGTCTGTTCTTCCCTGGGTGTGTGACATTGACAGAGTGAGGTCAGTCTGCTATTCACTCGGTGTGTTACATTGACAGATTGCGCTCAGTCTGCTCTTCCCTGGGTATGATACATTGATAGAGTGGGGTCAATCTGATCTTCTCTGGGTGTGTTATATTGACAGAGTGGGTCCAGTCTGTTCTTCCCTGGGTGTGTTACATTGAAAGAGTGAGGTCAGTCTGCTATTCACTGGGTGTGTTATATTGACAGAGTGGGGTCAGTCTGCTCTTCCCTGGGTGTGTTACATTGACAGACTGGGGTCAGTCTGCTCTCCCCTGGGGGTGTTACATTGACAGTATGACGTCAGTATACTCTTCACCGGTGGTTTACATTGACAGAGTGGGGACTGTCTATTCTTCCCTGGTGTGTTACTTTGATAGAGTGGGGTCAGTCTGCTCTTCCCTGGGTGTGTTATATTGACAGATTGCAGTCAGTCTGCTCGTCCCTGAGTATGTTATATTGATAGAGTAGGGTCAATCTGATCTTCTCTGGGTGTGTTATATTGACAGAGTGTGGTCAGTCTGCTCTTCCCTGGGTGTGTGACATTGACAGAGTGGGGTCAGTCTGCTCTTCACTGGGTGTGGGACATTGACCGAGTCGGGTCAATCTGATCTTCTCTGGGTGTGTTATATTGACAGAGTGCGTTCAGTCTGTTCTTCCCTGGGTGTGTGACATTGACAGAGTGAGGTCAGTCTGCTATTCACTGGGTGTGTGACATTGACAGATTGCCGTCAGTCTGCTCTTCCGTGGGTGTGTTACATTGAAAGATTGCGCTTAGTCTGCTCTTCCCTGGGTATGTTACATTGATAGAGTGGGGTCAATCTGATCTTCTCTGGGTGTGTTATATTGACAGAGTGGGTCCAGTCTGTTCTTCCCTGGGTGTGTTACATTGAAAGAGTGAGGTCAGTCTGCTATTCACTGGGTGTGTTACATTGACAGAGTGGTGTCAGTCTGCTCTTCCATGGGTGTGTTACATTGACAGTGTGGGTTCAGTCTGTTTTGTTTTACCTGGGTGGGTTACATTGACAGAGTGGGGTCAGTCTGGTCTTCCTTGGTTGGTTTAAATGACAGAGTGGGGTCAGTCTGCTCTTCGCTGGTTGTGATTCATTGACTGAGTGGGGTCGGTGTGTTCTTCCCTGTGTGTGTTACATTGACAGAGTGAGGTCAGTCTGTTCTTCCCTGGGTGTGTTACATTGACAGAGTGGGGTCCGTCTGCTCTTCCCTGAGTGTGTTACACTGACAGAGTGGGGTCAGTCTGCTCTTCCCTGGGTGTGTTACATTGACAGAGTGGGGTCAGTCTGGTCTTCCCTGGGTGTGTTACATTGACAGAGTGGGGTCAGTCTGGTCTTCCCTGCGTGTGTTACATTGACAGATTGCAGTCAGTCTGCTCTTCCCTGGGTGTGTTACATTGACAGAGTTGGGCCAGTCTGCTCTTCCCTGGGTGTGTTACACTGACAGAGTGGGGTCAGTCTGTTCTTCCCTGAGTGTGTTACATTGACAGAGTGAGGTCAGTCTGCTATTCACTGGGTGTGGTAATTGACCGAGTGAGGTCAGTGTGCTCTTCCCTGGGTGTGTTACATTGACAGTGTGGGTTCAGTCTGTTTTGTTTTACCTGGGTGGGTTACATTGACAGAGTGGGGTCAGTCTGGTTTTCCTTGGTTGGTTTAAATGACAGAGTGGGGTCAGTCTGCTCTTCGCTGGTTGTGATTCATTGACTGAGTGGGGTCGGTGTGTTCTTCCCTGTGTGTGTTACATTGACAGATTGAGGTCAGTCTGTTCTTCCCTGGGTGTGTTACATTGACAGAGTCGGGTCAGTCTGCTCTTCCCTGGGTGTGTTACATTGACAGAGTGGGGTCAGTCTGCTCTTCCCTGGGTGTGTTACACTGACAAAGTGGGGTCAGTCTGTTCTTCCCTGAGTGTGTTACATTGACAGAGTGAGGTCAGTCTGCTATTCACTGGTTGTGGTAATTGACCGAGTGAGTTCAGTGTGCTCTTCCCTGGGTGTGTTACAAATGACAGTGTGGTTTCAGTCTGTTTTTTTTTACCTGGGTGGGTTACATTGACAGAGTGGGGTCAGTCTGGTCTTCCCTGGGTGGGCTACAATGACAGAGTGGGGTCAGTCTGCTCTTCGCTGGTTGTGATTCATTGACTGAGTGGGGTCAGTGTGTTCTTCCCTGGGTGTGTTACATTGACAGAGTGAGGTCAGTCTGATCTTCCATGGGTGGGTTACATTGACAGAGCGGGGTCAGTCTGGTCTTCCCTGGGTGGGTTACAATGACAGTGTGGGGTCAGTCTGCTCTTCCATGGGTGTGTTACATTGACAGAATGGGGTCAGTCTGCTCTTCCCTGGGTGTGTTAAATTGACAGAGTGTGGTCAGTCTGCTCTTCCCTGGGTGTGTTACATTGACAGTGTGAGGTCAGTCTGCTCTTCCCTGGGTCTGTTACATTGACAGAGTGGGGTCAGTCTGATCTTCCCTGGCTGTGTTACATTGACAGAGTGGGGTCTGTCTATTCTTCCCTGGGTGTGTTACTTTGATAGAGTGTGGTCAGTCTGCTCTTACCTGGGTGTGTTACATTGACAGATTGCGGTCAGTCTGCTCTTCCCTGGGTATGTTACATTGACAGAGTGGGGTCAGTCTGCTCTTCCCTGGGTGTGTTACACTGACAGAGTCGTGTCAGTCTGCTGTTCACTGGGTGTGGTTCATTGACAGAGTGTGGTCAGTCTGCTCTTCCCTGGGTGTGTTACATTGACAGAGTGGGGTCAGTCTTGTCTTCCCTGGGTGTGTTACATTGACAGAGTGTGGTCATTCTGCTCTTTCCTGGGTGTGTTTCATTGACAGAGTGTGGTCAGTCTGCTCTTCCCTGGGTGTGTGACATTGACAGAGTGGGGTCAGTCTGGTCTTCCCTGGGTGGGTTACAATGACAGACTGGGCCAGTCTGTTCTTCCCTGGGTGTGTTACATTGACAGAGTGAGGTCAGTCTGCTCTGCCCTGGGTGGGTTACATTGACAGAGTGAGGTCAGTCTGGTATTCCCTGGTTGTGTTACATTGACAGAGTGATGTCAGTCTGCTCTGCCCTGGGTTGGTTACATTGACAGAGTGGGGTCAGTCTGGTCTTCCCTGGTTGTGTTTCATTGATAGAGTCGGGTCAGTCTGCTCTTCCTTGGGTGTGTTACATTGACAGAGTGTGGTCAGTCTGCTCTTCCCTGGGTGTGTGACATTGACAGAGTGGGGTCAGTCTGCTCTTCACTGGGTGTGGGACATTGACCGAGTCGGGTCAATCTGATCTTCTCTGGGTGTGTTATATTGACTGAGTGCGTTCAGTCTGTTCTTCCCTGGGTGTGTGACATTGACAGAGTGAGGTCAGTCTGCTATTCACTCGGTGTGTAACATTGACAGAGTGGGGTCAGTCTGCTCTTCCCTGGGTGTGGTACATTGATAGAGTGGGGTCAATCTGATCTTCTCTGGGTGTGTTATATTGACAGAGTGGGTCCAGTCTGTTCTTCCCTGGGTGTGTTACATTGAAAGAGTGAGGTCAGTCTGCTATTCACTGGGTGTGTTACATTGACAGAGTGGGGTCAGTCTGCTCTTCCCTGGGTGTGTTACATTGACAGACTGGGGTCAGTCTGCTCTTCCCTGGGTCTGTTACATTGACAGTGTGAGGTCAGTCTGCTCTTCCCTGGGTGTGTTACATTGACAGTATGAGGTCAGTATACTCTTCCCCGGTGGTTTACATTGACAGAGTGGGGTCTGTCTGCTCTTTCCTGGGTGTGTTACATTGACAGAGTCGGGTCAGTCTGCTCTTCCCTGGGTGTATTACATTGATAGAGTGGGGTCAGTCTGATCTTCCCTGGGTGTGATACAATGACAGTGTGAGGTCAGTCTGCTCTTCCCTGGGTGTGTTACATTGACAGAGTGGGGTCAGTCTGCTCTTCCCTGGGTGTGTTACATTGAGAGTGTGGGGTCAGTCTGGTCTTCCCTGTGTGTATTTCATTGACAGAGTGGGGTCAGTCTGCTCTTCCCTGGGTGTGTTACATTGAGAGTGTGGGGTCAGTCTGCTCTTCCCTGGGTGTGTTACATTGAGAGAGTGGGGTCAGTCTGGTCTTCCCTGTGTGTGTTACATTGACAGAGTGGGGTCAGTCTGGTCTTCCCTGGGTTGGTTACTTTGACAGAGTGGGGTCAGGCTGGTCTTCCCTGGTTGTGTTACATTGACAGAGTGGGGTCAGTCTGCTCTTCCCTGAGTGTGTTACACTGACAGAGTGGGGTCAGTCTGCTCTTCCCTGGGTTTGTTACATTGACATTGTGGGGTCAGTCTGGTCTTCCCTGGGTGTGTTACATTGACAGAGTGGGGTCAGTCTGGTCTTCCCTGGGTGTGTTACATTGACAGATTGCAGTCAGTCTGCTCTTCCCTGGGTGTGTTACATTGACAGAGTTGGGCCAGTCTGCTCTTCCCTGGGTGTGTTACACTGACAGAGTGGGGTCAGTCTGTTCTTCCCTGAGTGTGTTACATTGACAGAGTGAGGTCAGTGTGCTCTTCCCTGGGTGTGTTACATTGACAGTGTGGGTTCAGTCTGTTTTGTTTTACCTGGGTGGGTTACATTGACAGAGTGGGGTCAGTCTGGTCTTCTCTGGGTGGGCTACAATGACAGAGTGGGGTCAGTCTGCTCTTCGCTGGTTGTGATTCATTGACTGAGTGGGGTCAGTGTGTTCTACCCTGGGTGTGTTACATTGACAGTGTGAGGTCAGTCTGCTCTTCCCTGGGTCTGTTACATTGACAGAGTGGGGTCAGTCTGATCTTCCTTGGGTGTGTTACATTGACAGAGTGTGGTCAGTCTGCTCTTCCCTGGGTGTTTGACATTGACAGAGTGGGGTCAGTCTGCTCTTCACTGGGTGTGGGACATTGACCGAGTCGGGTCAATCTGATCTTCTCTGGGTGTGTTATATTGACAGAGTGCGTTCAGTCTGTTCTTCCCTGGGTGTGTGACATTGACAGAGTGAGGTCAGTCTGCTATTCACTCGGTGTGTTACATTGATTAATTGCGCTCAGTCTGCTCTTCCCTGGGTATTTTACATTGATAGAGTGGGGTCAATCTGATCTTCTCTGGGTGTGTTATATTGACAGAGTGGGTCCAGTCTGTTCTTCCCTGGGTGTGTTACATTGAAAGAGTGAGGTCAGTCTGCTATTCACTGGGTGTGTTACATTGACAGAGTGGGTTCAGTCTGCTCTTCCCTGGGTGTGTTACATTGTCAGACTGGGGTCAGTCTGCTCTCCCCTGGGTCTGTTACATTGACAGTGTGAGGTCAGTCTGCTCTTCCCTGGGTATGTTACATTGACAGTATGAGGTCAGTATACTCTTCCCCGGTGGTTTACATTGACAGAGTGGGGTCTGTCTATTCTTCCCTGGTGTGTTACTTTGATAGAGTGGGGTCAGTCTGCTCTTCCCTGGGTGTGTTATATTGACAGATTGCAGTCAGTCTGCTCGTCCCTGAGTATGTTATATTGATAGAGTAGGGTCAATCTGATCTTCTCTGGGTTTGTTACATTGACAGAGTGCGTTCAGTCTGTTCTTCCCTGGGTGTGTGACATTGACAGAGTGAGGTCAGTCTGCTATTCACTGGGTGTGTGACATTGACAGATTGCCGTCAGTCTGCTCTTCCGTGGGTGTGTTACATTGAAAGATTGCGCTTCGTCTGCTCTTCCCTGGGTATGTTACATTCATAGAGTGGGGTCAATCTGATCTTCTCTGGGTGTGTTATATTGACAGAGTGGGTTCAGTCTGTTCTTCCCTGGGTGTATTTCATTGACAGAGTGAAGTCAGTCTGCTATTCACTGGGTGTGTTACATTGACAGAGTGGGGTCAGTCTGGTCTTCCCTGGGTGGGTTACAATGACAGACTGGGCCAGTCTGTTCTTCCCTGGGTGTGTTACATTGACAGAGTGAGGTCAGTCTGCTCTGCCCTGGTTGGGTTAAATTGACAGAGTGAGGTCAGTCTGGTATTCCCTGGTTGTGTTACATTGACAGAGTGATGTCAGTCTGCTCTGCCCTGGGTGGGTTACATTGACAGAGTGGGTCAGTCTGGTCTTCCCTGGTTGTGTTTCATTGATAGAGTCGGGTCAGTCTGCTCTTCCTTGGGTGTGTTACATTGACAGAGTGTGGTCAGTCTGCTCTTCCCTGGGTGTGTGACATTGACAGAGTGGGGTCAGTCTGCTCTTCACTGGGTGTGGGACATTGACCGAGTCGGGTCAATCTGATCTTCTCTGGGTGTGTTATATTGACAGAGTGCGTTCAGTCTGTTCTTCCCTGGGTGTGTGACATTGACAGAGTGTGGTCAGTCTGCTATTCACTCGGTGTGTTACATTGACAGAGTGGGGTCAGTCTGCTCTTCCCTGGGTGTGTTACATTGACAGATTGCGCTCAGTCTGCTCTTCCCTGGGTATGTTACATTGATAGAGTGGGGTCAATCTGATCTTCTCTGGGTGTGTTATATTGACAGAGTGGGGTCTGTCTATTCTTCCCTGGGTGTGTTACTTTGATAGAGTGTGGTCAGTCTGCTCTTACCTGGGTGTGTTACATTGACAGAGTGCGGTCAGTCTGCTCTTCCCCGGGTATGTTACATTGACAGAGTGGGGTCAGTCTGCTCTTCCCTGGGTGTGTTACATTGACTGAGTGGGGTCGTACTGCTCTTCCCTGGGTGTGTTATATTGACAGATTGGGGTCAGTCTGCTCTTCCCTGGGTGTGTTACACTGACAGAGTCGGGTCAGTCTGCTCTTCACTGTGTGTGGTACATTGACTAAGTCGGGTCAGTCTGCTGTTCCCTGGGTGTGGTACATTGACAGATTGTGGTCAGTCTGCTCTTCCCTGGGTGCGTTACATTGACAGTGTGAGGTCAGTCTGCTCTTCCCTGCGTGTGTTACATTGACAGTTTGAGGTCAGTCTGCTCTTCCCTGGTGGCTTACATTGACAGAGTGGGGTCTGTCTATTCTTCCCTGGGTGTGTTACTTTGACCGAGTGTGGTCAGTCTGCTCTTCCCTGGCTGTGTTACATTGACAGATTGCGGTCAGTCTGCTCTTCCCTTGGTATGTTACATTGATAGAGTGGGGTCAGTCTGATCTTCTCTGGGTGTGTAATATTGACAGAGTGGGTTCAGTGTGTTCTTCCCTGGGTGTGTTACATTGACAGAGTGAGGTCAGTCTGCTCTTCCCTAGGTGTGTTACATTGACAGAGTGGGGTCAGTCTGCTCTTCCCTGGGGGTTTTACACTGACAGAGTCGGGTCAGTCAGCTCTTCACTGGGTGTGGTAAATTGACACAGTGTGGACTGTCTGCTCTTCCCTGGCTGTGTTACATTGACTGAGTGGGGACGTACTGCTCTTCCCTGGGTGTGTGACATTGACAGAGCGGGGTCAGTCTGCTCTTCCCTGTGGGTGTTCCATTGACAGAGTGGGGTCAGTCTGGTCTTCCCTGGGTGGGTTACAATGACAGACTTTTTCAGTCTGCTCTTCCCTGGGTGTGTTACATTGACAGAGTGGGGTCAGTCTGTTCTTCCCTGGGTGTGTTACATTGACAGAGTGAGGTCAGTCTGCTCTTCCCTGGGAGGGTTAGATTGACAGAGTGGGGTCAGTCTGCTCTTCCTTGGGTGTGTTACATTGAGAGAGTGGGGTCAGTCTGCTCTTCCCTGGGTGTGTTACATTGACAGAGTGGGGTCAGTCTGCTCTTCCCTGGGTCTGTTACATTGACAGTGTGAGGTCAGTCTGCTCTTCCCTGGGTGTGTTACATTGACAGTATGAGGTCAGTATACTCTTCCCTGATGGCTTACATAGACAGAGTGGGGTCTGTCTATTCTTCCCTGGGTGTGTTACTTTGATAGAGTGTGGTCAGTCTGCTCTTCCCTGGGTGTGTTATATTGACAGATTGCGGTCAGTCTGCTCTTCCCTGAGTATGTTATATTGATAGAGTGGGGTCAATCTGATCTTCTCTGTGTGTGTTATATTGACAGAGTGCGTTCAGTCTGTTCTTCCCTGGTTGTGTGACATTGACAGACTGAGGTCAGTCTGCTATTCACTGGGTGTGTGACATTGACAGATTGCGTTGAGTCTGCTCTTCCCTGGGTGTGTTACATTGACAGATTGCGCTTAGTCTGCTCTTCCCTGGGTATGTTACATTCATAGAGTGGGGTCAATCTGATCTTCTCTGGGTGTGTTATATTGACAGAGTGGGTTCAGTCTCTTCTTCCCTGGGTGTATTAAATTGACAGAGTGAGGTCAGTCTGCTATTCACTGGGTGTGTTACATTGACAGAGTGGGGTCAGTCTGCTCTTCCATGGGTGTGTTACACTGCCAGAGTCGGGTCAGTCTGCTCTTCACTGGGTGTGGTACATTGACAGAGTGGGGTCAGTCTGCTGTTCCCTGGGTCTGGTACATTGACAGTGTGTGGTCAGTCTGCTCTTCCCTGGGTGTGTTACATTGACAGAGTGGGGTCAATCTGCTCTTCACTGGGTGTGTTACATTGACAGAGTGGGGTCAGTCTGATCTTCCATGGGTGGGTTACATTGACAGAGTAGGGTCAGTCTGGTCTTCCCTGGGTGGGTAACAATGACAGTGTGGGGTCAGTCTGCTCTTCCATGGGTGTGTTACATTGACAGAATGGGATCAGTCTGCTCTTCCCTGGGTGTGTTACATTGTCAGAGTGGGGTCAGTCTGCTCTTCCCTGGCTGTGTTACATTGACAGAGTGGGGTCTGTCTATTCTTCCCTGGTTGTGTTACTTTGATAGAGTGTGGTCAGTCTGCTCTTACCTGGGTGTGTTACATTGACAGATTGCGGTCAGTCTGCTCTTCCCTGGGTATGTTACATTGACAGAGTGGGGTCAGTCTGATCTTCCCTGGGTGTGTTACATTGACAGAGTGGGGTCAGTCTGATCTTCCCTGGGTGTGATACAATGTCAGTGTGAGGTCAGTCTGCTCTTCCCTGGGTGTGTTACATTGACAGAGTGGGGTCAGTCTGCTCTTCCCTGGGTGTGTTACATTGACAGTGTGGGGTCAGTCTGGTCTTCCCTGTTTGTGTTACATTGACAGAGTGGGGTCAGTCTGGTCTTCCCTGGGTTGGTTACATTGACAGAGTGGTGTCAGTCTGGTCTTCCCTGGTTGTGTTACATTGACAGAGTGGGGTTAGTCTGCTCTTCCCTGAGTGTGTTACACTGACAGAGTGGGGTCAGTCTGCACTTCCCTGGGTGTGTTACATTGACATTGTCGGGTCAGTCTGGTCTTCCCTGGGTGTGTTACATTGACAGATTGGGGTCAGTCTGGTCTTCCCTGAGTGTGTTACATTGACAGATTGCAGTCAGTCTGCTCTTCCCTGGGTGTGTTACATTGACTGATTGCGGTCAGTCTGCTCTTCCCTGGGTGTGTTTCATTGACAGAGTGTGGTCAGTCTGCTCTTCCCTGGGTGTGATACAATGACAGTGTGAGGTCAGTCTGCTCTTCCCTGGGTGTGTTACATTGACAGTGTGGGGTCAGTCTGTTCTTCTCTGGGTGTGTTACATTGACAGTTTGGGGTCAGTCTGCTCTTCCCTGGGTGTGTTACATTGACAGTGTGGGGTCAGTCTGTTCTTCGCTGGGTGTGTAACATTGAAAGAGTGGGGTCAGTCTGTTCTTCCCTGGGTGGGTTACATTGACAGAGTGTGGTCAGTCTGGTCTTCCCTGGTTGTGTTACATTGACAGAGGGGTGTCAGTCTGGTCTTCCCTGGGTGTGTTACACTGACAGAGTGGGGTCAGTCTGCTCTTCCCTGGGTGTGTTACATTGACAGTGTGGGGTCAGTCTGGTCTTCCCTGTTTGTGTTACATTGACAGAGTGGGGTTAGTCTGGTCTTCCCTGGGTTGGTTACATTGTCAGAGTGGGGTCAGTCTTGTCTTCCCTGGTTGTGTTCCATTGACAGATTGGGGTCAGTCTGCTCTTCCCTGAGTGTGTTACACTGACAGAGTGGGGTCAGTCTGCTCTTCCCTGGGTGTTTTACATTGACATTGTGGGGTCAGTCTGCTCTTCCCTGGGTGTGTTACATTGACAGCGTGATGTCAGTCTGCTCTTCCCTGGGTCTGTTACATTGACAGAGTGGGGTCAGTCTGATCTTCCCTGGCTGTGTTACATTGACAGAGTGGGGTCTGTCTATTCTTCCCTGGGTGTGTTACTTTGATAGAGTATGGTCAGTCTGCTCTAACCTGGGTGT
This sequence comes from Chiloscyllium punctatum, assembly GCF_047496795.1. NCBI lineage: Eukaryota > Metazoa > Chordata > Chondrichthyes > Orectolobiformes > Hemiscylliidae > Chiloscyllium > Chiloscyllium punctatum. Next base: position 34,518,083 of record NC_092769.1, on the reverse strand, counting down.
GTTACATTGACTGATTGCGGTCAGTCTGCTCTTCCCTGGGTATGTTACATTGACAGAGTGGGGTCAGTCTGATCTTCCCTGGGTGTGTTACATTGACAGAGTGGGGTCAGTCTGATCTTCCCTGGGTGTGATTCAATGACAGTGTGAGGTCAGTCTGCTCCTCCCTGGGTGTGTTACATTGACAGCGTGGGGTCAGTCTGCTCTTCCCTGGGTGTGTTACATTGACAGATTGCGCTCAGTCTGCTCTTCCCTGGGTATGTTACATTCATAGATTGGGTTCAATCTGATCTTCTCTGGGTGTGTTATATTGACAAAGTGGGTTCAGTCTCTTCTTCCCTGGGTGTATTACATTGACAGAGTGAGGTCAGTCTGCTATTCACTGGGTGTGTTACATTGACAGAGTGGGGTCAGTCTGCTCCTCCATTGGTGTGTTACACTGCCAGAGTCGGGTCAGTCTGCTCTTCACTGGGTATGGTACATTGACAGAGTGGGGTCAGTCTGCTGTTCCCTGGGTCTGGTACATTGACAGTGTGTGGTCAGTCTGCTCTTCCCTGGGTGTGTTACATTGACAGAGTGGGGTCAATCTGCTCTTTCCTGGGTGTGTTACATTGACAGAGTGGGGTCAGTCTGCTCTTCCCTGGGTGTGTTACATTGACAGTGTGGGGTCAGTCTGTTCTTCCCTGGGTGGGTTACATTGACAGAGTGGGGTCAGTCTGGTCTTCCCTGGGTGGGTTACAATGACAGAGTGGGTCAGTCTGCTCTTCCCTGGGTGTGTTGCATTGACAGAGTGGGGTCAGTCTCTTCTTCCCTGGGTGGGTTACATTGACAGAGTGGGGTCAGTCTGGTCTTCCCTGGTTGTGTTACATTGACAGAGGGGGGTCAGTCTGGTCTTCCCTGGATGTGTTACACTGACAGAGTGGGGTCAGTCTGCTCTTCCCTGGGTGTGTTACATTGACAGTGTGGGTTCAGTCTGGTCTTCCCTGTTTGTGTTACATTGACAGAGTGGGGTCAGTCTGGTCTTCCCTGGGTTGGTTACATTGACAGAGTGGGGTCAGTCTGGTCTTCCCTGGTTGTGTTACATTGACAGAGTGGGGTCAGTCTGCTCTTCCGTGGGTGTGTTACATTGACATTGTCGGCTCAGTCTGGTCTTCCCTGGGTGTGTTACATTGACAGAGTGTGGTCAGTCTGGTCTTCCCTGGGTGTGTTATATTGACAGATTGCAGTCAGTCTGCTCTTCCCTGGGTGTGTTATATTGACAGAGTGGGGTCAGTCTGCTCTTCCCTGGGTGTGTTACACTGACAGAGTGGGGTCAGTCTGTTCTTCCCTGAGTGTGTTACATTGACAGAGTGAGGTCAGTCTGCTATTCACTGGGCGTGGTAATTGACCGAGTGAGGTCAGTGTGCTCTTCCCTTTGTGTGTTACATTGACAGTGTGGGTTCAGTCTGTTTTTTTTTACCTGGGTGGGTTACATTGACAGAGTGGGGTCAGTCTGGTCTTCCCTGGGTGTGTTACATTGACAGATTGCAGTCAGTCTGCTCTTCCCTGGGTGTGTTACATTGCCAGAGTGGGGTCAGTCTGCTCTTCCCTGGGCGTGTTACATTGACAGAGTGGGGTCAGTCTGATCTTCCCTGGGTGTGATGCAATGACAGTGTGAGGTCAGTCTGCTCTTCCCTGGGTGTGTTACATTGACAGAGTGGGTTCAGTCTGGTCTTCCCTGGGTGTGTTACATTGACAGTGTGGGGTCAGTCTGTTCTTCCCTGGGTGGGTTACATTGACAGAGTGGGGTCAGTCTGGTCTTCCCTGGGTGGGTTACAATGACAGAGTGGGTCAGTCTGCTCTTCCCTGGGTGTGTTACATTGACAGAGTGGGGTCAGTCTGTTCTTCCCTGGGTGGGTTACATTGACAGAGTGGGGTCAGTCTGGTCTTCCCTGATTGTGTTACATTGACAGAGGGGGGTCAGTCTGGTCTTCCCTGGGTTTGTTACACTGACAGAGTGGGGTCAGTCTGCTCTTCCCTGGTTGTGTTACATTGACAGTGTGGGGTCAGTCTGGTCTTCCCTGTTTGTGCTACATTGACAGAGTGGGGTCAGTCTGGTCTTCCCTGGGTTGGTTACATTGACAGAGTGGGGTCAGTCTGGTCTTCCCTGGTTGTGTTACATTGACAGAGTGGGGTCAGTCTGCTCTTCGCTGAGTGTGGTACACTGACAGAGTGGGGTCAGTCTGCTCTTCCCTGGGTGTGTTACATTGACATTGTGGGGTCAGTCTGGTCTTCCCTGGGTGTGTTACATTGACAGAGTGTGGTCAGTCTTGTCTTCCCTGGGTGTGTTACATTGACAGATTGCAGACAGTCTGCTATTCCCTGGGTGTGTTACATTGACAGAGTGGGGTCAGTCTGCTCTTCCCTGGGTGTGTTACACTGACAGAGTGGGGTCAGTCTGTTCTTCCCTGAGTGTGTTACATTGACAGATTGAGGTCAGTCTGCTATTCACTGGGTGTGGTAATTGACCGAGTGAGGTCAGTGTGCTCTTCCCTGGGTGTGTTACATTGACAGTGTGGGTTCAGTCTGTTTTTTTTTTACCTGGGTGGGTTTCATTGACATTTTGGGGTCAGTCTGGTCTTCCCTGGGTGGGATACAATGACAGAGTGGGGTCAGTCTGCTCTTCGCTGGTTGTGATTCATTGACTGAGTGGCGTCAGTGTGTTCTTGCCTGGGTGTGTTACATTGACAGAGTGAGGTCAGTCTGATCTTCCCTGGGTGGGTTACATTGACAGAGTGGGGTCAGTCTGGTCTTCCCTGGGTGTGTTACATTGACAGATTGCAGTCAGTCTGCTCTTCCCTGGGTGTGTTACATTGACAGAGTGGGGTCAGTCTGGTCTTCCCTGGGTGTGTTACACTGACAGAGTGGGGTCAGTCTGTTCCTCCCTGAGTGTGTTACATTGACAGAGTGAGGTCAGTCTGCTATTCACTGGGTGTTGTAATTGACCGAGTGAGGTCAGTGTGCTCTTCCCTGGGTGTGTTACATTGACAGTGTGGGTTCAGTCTGTTTTTTTTTACCTGGGTGTGTGACATTGACAGAGTGGTGTCAGTCTGGTCTTCCCTGGGTGGGTTACAATGACAGTGTCTGGTCAGTATGCTCTTCCATGGGTGTGTTACATTGACAGAGTGGGGTCAGTCTGCTCTTCCCTGAGTGTGTTACATTGACAGAGTGAGGTCAGTCTGTTGTTCACTGGGTGTGGTAATTGACCGAGTGAGGTCAGTGTGCTCTTCCCTGGGTGTGTTACATTGACAGTGTGGGTTCAGTTTGTTTTTTTTTACCTGGGTGGGTTACATTGACAGAGTGGGGTCAGTCTGGTCTTCCCTGGGTGGGTTACAATGACAGAGTGTGGTCAGTCTGCTCTTCGCTGGTTGTGATTCATTGACTGAGTGGGGTCAGTGTGTTCTTCCCGGGGTGTGTTACATTGACAGAGTGAGGTCAGTCTGATCTTCCCTGGGTGCGTTACATTGACAGAGTGGGGTCAGTCTGGTCTTCCCTGGGTGGTTTACAATGACAGTGTGGGGTCAGTCTGCTCTTCCATGGGTGTGTTACATTGACAGAATGGGATCAGTCTGCTCTTCCCTGGGTGTGTTACATTGACAGTGTGATGTCAGTCTGCTCTTCCCTGGGTCTGTTACATTGACAGAGTGGGGTCAGTCTGATCTTCCCTGGCTGTGTTACATTGACAGAGTGGGGTCTGTCTATTCTTCCCTGGGTGTGTTACTTTGAGAGAGTGTGGTCAGTCTGCTCTTACCTGGGTGTGTTACATCGACAGATTGCGGTCAGTCTGCTCTTCCCTGGGTAGGTTAAATTGACAGAGTGGGGTCAGTCTGATCTTCCCTGGGTGTGTTACATTGACAGAGTGGGGTCAGTCTGATCTTCCCTGGGTGTGATACAATGACAGTGTGAGGTCAGTCTGCTCTTCCCTGGGTGCGTTACATTGACAGAGTGGGGTCAGTCTGCTCTTCCCTGGGTGTGTTACATTGACAGTGTGGGGTCAGTCTGTTCTTCCCTGGGTGGGTTACATTGACAGAGTGGGGTCAGTCTGGTCTTCCCTGGGTGGGTTACAATGACAGATGGGTCAGTCTGCTCTTCCCTGGGTGTGTTACATTGACAGAGTGGGGTCAGTCTGTTCTTCCCTGTGTGGGTTACAATGACAGAGTGGGGTCAGTGTGGTCTTCCCTGGTTGTGTTACATTGACAGAGTGGGGTCAGTCTGCTCTTCCCTGGGTGTGTTACATTGACAGAGTGGGGTTAGTCTGCTCTTCCCTGGGTATGTTACATTGACAGTGTGGGGTCAGTCTGGTCTTCCCTGTGTGTGTGTTACATTGACAGAGTGGGGTCAGTCTGGTCTTCCCTGGGTTGGTTACATTGACAGAGTGGGGTCAGTCTGGTCTTCCCTGGTTGTGTTACATTGACAGAGTGAGGTCAGTCTGCTCTTCCCTGAGTGTGTTACACTGACAGAGTGGGGTCAGTTTGCTCTTCCCTGGGTGTGTTACATTGACAATGTGGGGTCAGTCTGGTCTTCCCTGTGTGTGTTACATTGACAGAGTGGGGTCAGTCTGGTCTTCCCTGGGTGTGTTACATTGACAGATTGCAGTCAGTCTGCTCTTCCCTGGGTGTGTTACATTGACAGAGTGGGGTCAGTCTGCTCTTCCCTGGGTGTGTTACACTGACAGAGTGGGGTCAGTGTGTTCTTCCCTGAGTGTGTTACATTGACAGATTGAGGTCAGTCTGCTATTCACTGGGTGTGGTAATTGACCGAGTGAGGTCAGTGTGCTCTTCCCTGGGTGTGTTACATTGACAGTGTGGGTTCAGTCTGTTTTTTTTTTACCTGGGTGGGTTTCATTGACATTTTGGGGTCAGTCTGGTCTTCCCTGGGTGGGATACAATGACAGAGTGGTGTCAGTCTGCTCTTCGCTGGTTGTGATTCATTGACTGAGTGGCGTCAGTGTGTTCTTGCCTGGGTGTGTTACATTGACAGAGTGAGGTCAGTCTGATCTTCCCTGGGTGGGTTACATTGACAGAGTGGGGTCAGTCTGGTCTTCCCTGGGTGTGTTACATTGACAGATTGCAGTCAGTCTGCTCTTCCCTGGGTGTGTTACATTGACAGAGTGGGGTCAGTCTGCTCTTCCCTGGGTGTGTTACACTGACAGAGTGGGGTCAGTCTGTTCCTCCCTGAGTGTGTTACATTGACAGAGTGAGGTCAGTCTGCTATTCACTGGGTGTTGTAATTGACCGAGTGAGGTCAGTGTGCTCTTCCCTGGGTGTGTTACATTGACAGTGTGGGTTCAGTCTGTTTTTTTTTACCTGGGTGTGTTACATTGACAGAGTGGTGTCAGTCTGGTCTTCCCTGGGTGGGTTACAATGACAGTGTCTGGTCAGTATGCTCTTCCATGGGTGTGTTACATTGACAGAATGGGGTCAGTCTGCTCTTCCCTGGGTGTGTTACATTGACAGTGTGATGTCAGTCTGCTCTTCCCTGGGTCTGTTACATTGACAGAGTGGGGTCAGTCTGATCTTCCCTGGCTGTTTTACATTGACAGAGTGGTTTCTGTCTATTCTTCCCTGGGTGTGTTACTTTGATAGAGTGTGGTCAGTCTGCTCTTACCTGGGTGTGTTACATTGACAGAGTGCAGTCAGTCTGCTCTTCCCTGGGTATGTTACATTGACAGAGTGGGGTCAGTCTGCTCTTCCCTGGGTGTGTTACACTGACAGAGTCGGGTCAGTCTGCTGTTCACTGGGTGTGGTTCATTGACAGAGTGTGGTCAGTCTGCTCTTCCCTGGGTGTGTTACATTGACTGAGTGGGGTCGTACTGCTCTTCCCTGGGTGTGTTATATTGACAGATTGGGGTCAGTCTGCTCTTCCCTGGGTGTGTTACACTGACAGAGTCGTGTCAGTCTGCTCTTCACTGGGTGTGGTACATTGACTAAGTCGGGTCAGTCTGCTGTTCCCTGGGTGTGGTACATTGACAGATTGTGGTCAGTCTGCTCTTCCCTGGGTGCGTTACATTGACAGTGTGAGGTCAGTCTGCTCTTCCCTGCGTGTGTTACATTGACAGTTTGAGTTCAGTCTGCTCTTCCATGGTGGCTTACATTGACAGAGTGGGGTCTGTCTATTCTTCCCTGGGTGTGTTACTTTGACCGAGTGTGGTCAGTCTGCTCTTCCCTGGCTGTGTTACATTGACAGATTGCGGTCAGTCTGCTCTTCCCTTGGTATGTTACATTGATAGAGTGGGGTCAGTCTGATCTTCTCTGGGTGTGTAATATTGACAGAGTGGGTTCAGTGTGTTCTTCCCTGGGTGTGTTACATTGACAGAGTGAGGTCAGTCTGCTATTCACTAGGTGTGTTACATTGACAGAGTGGGGTCTGTCTATTCTTCCCTGGGTGTGTTACTTTGATAGAGTGTGGTTAGTCTGCTCTTACCTGGGTGTGTTACATTGACAGATTGCGGTCAGTCTGCTCTTCCCTGGGTATGTTACATTGACAGAGTGGTGTCAGTCTGCTCTTCCCTGGGTGTGTTACACTGACAGAGTCGGGTCAGTCTTCTGTTCAGTGGGTGTGGTTAATTGACAGAGTGTGGTCAGTCTGCTCTTCCCTGGGTGTGTTACATTGACTGAGTGGGGTCGTACTGCTCTTCCCTGGGTGTGTTACATTGACAGAGTGGGGTCAGTCTTGTCTTCCCTGAGTGTGTTACACTGACAGAGTGGGGTCAGTCTGCTCTTCCCTGGGTCTGTTACTTTGACATTGTGGGGTCAGTCTGGTCTTCCCTGGGTGTGTTACATTGACAGAGTGGGGTCAGTCTGGTCTTCCCTGGGTGTGTTACATTGACAGATTGCAGTCAGTCTGCTCTTCCCTGGGTGTGTTACATTGACAGAGTGGGGTCAGTCTGCTCTTCCCTGGGTGTGTTACACTGACAGAGTGGGGTCAGTCTGTTCTTGCCTGAGTGTGTTACATTGACAGAGTGAGGTCAGTCTGCTATTCACTGGGCGTGGTAATTGACCGAGTGAGGTCAGTGTGCTCTTCCCTGTGTGTGTTACATTGACAGTGTGGGTTCAGTCTGTTTTTTTTTACCTGGGTGGGTTACATTGACAGTGTGGGGTCAGTCTGGTCTTCCCTGGGTGGGTTACAATGACAGAGTGGGGTCAGTCTGCTCTTCGCTGGTTGTGATTCATTGACTGATTGTGGTCAGTGTGTTCTTCCCTGGGTGTGTTCCATTGACAGAGTGAGGTCAGTCTGATCTTCCCTGGGTGGGTTACATTGACAGAGTGGGGTCAGTCTGGTCTTCCCTGGGTGTGTTACATTGACAGATTGCAGTCAGTCTGCTCTTCCCTGGGTGTGTTACATTGACAGAGTGGGGTCAGTCTGGTCTTCCCTGGGTGTGTTACACTGACAGAGTGGGGTCAGTCTGTTCTTCCCTGAGTGTGTTACATTGACAGAGTGGGGTCAGTCTGATCTTCCCTGGGTGCGATACAATGACAGTGTGAGGTCAGTCTGCTCTTCCCTGGGTGTGTTACATTGACAGAGTGGGGTCAGTCTTCTCTTCCCTGAGTGTGTTACATTGACAGTGTGGGGTCAGTCTGTTCTTCCCTGGGTGGGTTACATTGACAGAGTGGGGTCAGTCTGGTCTTCCCTGGGTGGGTTAGAATGACAAGAGTGGGTCAGGCTGCTCTTCCCTGGGTGTGTTACATTGACTGTGTGGGGTCAGTCTGGTCTTCCCTGGGTGGGTTACAATGACAGAGTGGGGTCAGTCTGCTCTTCGCTGGTTGTGATTCATTGACTGATTGTGGTCAGTGTGTTCTTCCCTGGGTGTGTTCCATTGACAGAGTGAGGTCAGTCTGATCTTCCCTGGGTGGGTTACATTGACAGAGTCGTGTCAGTCTGCTCTTCACTGGGTGTGGTACATTGACTAAGTCGGGTCAGTCTGCTGTTCCCTGGGTGTGGTACATTGACAGATTGTGGTCAGTCTGCTCTTCCCTGGGTGCGTTACATTGACAGTGTGAGGTCAGTCTGCTCTTCCCTGCGTGTGTTACATTGACAGTTTGAGTTCAGTCTGCTCTTCTATGGTGGCTTACATTGACAGAGTGGGGTCTGTCTATTCTTCCCTGGGTGTGTTACTTTGACCGAGTGTGGTCAGTCTGCTCTTCCCTGGCTGTGTTACATTGACAGATTGCGGTCAGTCTGCTCTTCCCTTGGTATGTTACATTGATAGAGTGGGGTCAGTCTGATCTTCTCTGGGTGTGTAATATTGACAGAGTGGGTTCAGTGTGTTCTTCCCTGGGTGTGTTACATTGACAGAGTGAGGTCAGTCTGCTATTCACTAGGTGTGTTACATTGACAGAGTGGGGTCTGTCTATTCTTCCCTGGGTGTGTTACTTTGATAGAGTGTGGTTAGTCTGCTCTTACCTGGGTGTGTTACATTGACAGATTGCGGTCAGTCTGCTCTTCCCTGGGTATGTTACATTGACAGAGTGGTGTCAGTCTGCTCTTCCCTGGGTGTGTTACACTGACAGAGTCGGGTCAGTCTTCTGTTCAGTGGGTGTGGTTAATTGACAGAGTGTGGTCAGTCTGCTCTTCCCTGGGTGTGTTACATTGACTGAGTGGGGTCGTACTGCTCTTCCCTGGGTGTGTTACATTGACAGAGTGGGGTCAGTCTTGTCTTCCCTGAGTGTGTTACACTGACAGAGTGGGGTCAGTCTGCTCTTCCCTGGGTCTGTTACTTTGACATTGTGGGGTCAGTCTGGTCTTCCCTGGGTGTGTTACATTGACAGAGTGGGGTCAGTCTGGTCTTCCCTGGGTGTGTTACATTGACAGATTGCAGTCAGTCTGCTCTTCCCTGGGTGTGTTACATTGACAGAGTGGGGTCAGTCTGCTCTTCCCTGGGTGTGTTACACTGACAGAGTGGGGTCAGTCTGTTCTTGCCTGAGTGTGTTACATTGACAGAGTGAGGTCAGTCTGCTATTCACTGGGCGTGGTAATTGACCGAGTGAGGTCAGTGTGCTCTTCCCTGTGTGTGTTACATTGACAGTGTGGGTTCAGTCTGTTTTTTTTTACCTGGGTGGGTTACATTGACAGTGTGGGGTCAGTCTGGTCTTCCCTGGGTGGGTTACAATGACAGAGTGGGGTCAGTCTGCTCTTCGCTGGTTGTGATTCATTGACGGATTGTGGTCAGTGTGTTCTTCCCTGGGTGTGTTCCATTGACAGAGTGAGGTCAGTCTGATCTTCCCTGGGTGGGTTACATTGACAGAGTGGGGTCAGTCTGGTCCTCCCTGGGTGTGTTACATTGACAGATTGCAGTCAGTCTGCTCTTCCCTGGGTGTGTTACATTGACAGAGTGGGGTCAGTCTGGTCTTCCCTGGGTGTGTTACACTGACAGAGTGGGGTCAGTCTGTTCTTCCCTGAGTGTGTTACATTGACAGAGTGGGGTCAGTCTGATCTTCCCTGGGTGCGATACAATGACAGTGTGAGGTCAGTCTGCTCTTCCCTGGGTGTGTTACATTGACAGAGTGGGGTCAGTCTTCTCTTCCCTGAGTGTGTTACATTGACAGTGTGGGGTCAGTCTGTTCTTCCCTGGGTGGGTTACATTGACAGAGTGGGGTCAGTCTGGTCTTCCCTGGGTGGGTTAGAATGACAAGAGTGGGTCAGGCTGCTCTTCCCTGGGTGTGTTACATTGACAGTGTGGGGTCAGTCTGGTCTTCCCTGGGTGGGTTACAATGACAGAGTGGGGTCAGTCTGCTCTTCGCTGGTTGTGATTCATTGACTGATTGTGGTCAGTGTGTTCTTCCCTGGGTGTGTTCCATTGACAGAGTGAGGTCAGTCTGATCTTCCCTGGGTGGGTTACATTGACAGAGTGGGGTCAGTCTGGTCTTCCCTGGGTGTGTTACATTGACAGATTGCGGTCAGTCTGCTCTTCCCTTGGTATGTTACATTGATAGAGTGGGGTCAGTCTGATCTTCTCTGGGTGTGTAATATTGACAGAGTGGGTTCAGTGTGTTCTTCCCTGGGTGTGTTACATTGACAGAGTGAGGTCAGTCTGCTATTCACTAGGTGTGTTACATTGACAGAGTGGGGTCTGTCTATTCTTCCCTGGGTGTGTTACTTTGATAGAGTGTGGTTAGTCTGCTCTTACCTGGGTGTGTTACATTGACAGATTGCGGTCAGTCTGCTCTTCCCTGGGTATGTTACATTGACAGAGTGGTGTCAGTCTGCTCTTCCCTGGGTGTGTTACACTGACAGAGTCGGGTCAGTCTTCTGTTCAGTGGGTGTGGTTAATTGACAGAGTGTGGTCAGTCTGCTCTTCCCTGGGTGTGTTACATTGACTGAGTGGGGTCGTACTGCTCTTCCCTGGGTGTGTTACATTGACAGAGTGGGGTCAGTCTTGTCTTCCCTGAGTGTGTTACACTGACAGAGTGGGGTCAGTCTGCTCTTCCCTGGGTCTGTTACTTTGACATTGTGGGGTCAGTCTGGTCTTCCCTGGGTGTGTTACTTTGACAGAGTGGGGTCAGTCTGGTCTTCCCTGGGTGTGTTACATTGACAGATTGCAGTCAGTCTGCTCTTCCCTGGGTGTGTTACATTGACAGAGTGGGGTCAGTCTGCTCTTCCCTGGGTGTGTTACACTGACAGAGTGGGGTCAGTCTGTTCTTCCCTGAGTGTGTTACATTGACAGAGTGAGGTCAGTCTGCTATTCACTGGGCGTGGTAATTGACCGAGTGAGGTCAGTGTGCTCTTCCCTGTGTGTGTTACATTGACAGTGTGGGTTCAGTCTGTTTTTTTTTACCTGGGTGGGTTACATTGACAGTGTGGGGTCAGTCTGGTCTTCCCTGGGTGGGTTACAATGACAGAGTGGGGTCAGTCTGCTCTTCGCTGGTTGTGATTCATTGACTGATTGTGGTCAGTGTGTTCTTCCCTGGGTGTGTTCCATTGACAGAGTGAGGTCAGTCTGATCTTCCCTGGGTGGGTTACATTGACAGAGTGGGGTCAGTCTGGTCTTCCCTGGGTGTGTTACATTGACAGATTGCAGTCAGTCTGCTCTTCCCTGGGTGTGTTACATTGACAGAGTGGGGTCAGTCTGGTCTTCCCTGGGTGTGTTACACTGACAGAGTGGGGTCAGTCTGTTCTTCCCTGAGTATGTTACATTGACAGAGTGGGGTCAGTCTGATCTTCCCTGGGTGCGATACAATGACAGTGTGAGGTCAGTCTGCTCTTCCCTGGGTGTGTTACATTGACAGAGTGGGGTCAGTCTTCTCTTCCCTGAGTGTTTTACATTGACAGTGTGGGGTCAGTCTGTTCTTCCCTGGGTGGGTTACATTGACAGAGTGGGGTCAGTCTGGTCTTCCCTGGGTGGGTTAGAATGACAAGAGTGGGTCAGGCTGCTCTTCCCTGGGTGTGTTACATTGACAGAGTGGGGTCAGTCTGTTCTTCCCTGTGTGGGTTACATTGACAGAGTGGGGTCAGTGTGGTCTTCCCTGGTTGTGTTACATTGACAGAGTAGGGTCAGTCTGCTCTTCCCTGGGTGTGTTACATTGACAGAGTGTGGTAAATCTGCTCTTCCCTGGGTATGTTACATTGACAGTGTGGGGTCAGTCTGGTCTTTCCTGTGTGTGTTACATTGACAGAGTGGGGTCAGTCTGGTCTTCCCTGGGTTGGTTACATTGACAGAGTGGGGTCAGTCTGGTCTTCCCTGGTTGTGTTACATTGACAGAGTGTGGTCAGTCTGCTCTTCCCTGAGTGTGTTACACTGACAGAGTGGGGTCAGTCTGCTCTTCCCTGGGTGTGTTACATTGACATTGTGGGGTCAGTCTGGTCTTCCCTGGGAGTGTTACTTTGACAGAGTGGGGTCAGTCTGGTCTTCCCTGGGTGTGTTACATTGACAGATTGCAGTCAGTCTGCTCTTCCCTGGGTGTGTTACATTGACAGAGTGCGGTCAGTCTGCTCTTCCCTGGGTGTGTTACATTGACAGAGTGAGGTCAGTCTGCTATTCACTGGGTGTGGTAAATGACCGAGTGAGGTCAGTATGCTCTTCCCTCGGTGTGTTACATTGACAGTGTGGGTTCAGTCTGTTTTTTTTTTACCTGGGTGGGTTACATTGACAGAGTGGGGTCAGTCTGGTCTTCCCTGGGTGGGTTACAATGACAGAGTGGGGTCAGTCTGCTCTTCGCTGGTTGTGATTCATTGACTGAGTGTGGTCAGTGTGTTCTTCCCTGGGTGTGTTACATTGACAGAGTGAGGTCAGTCTGATCTTCCCTGGGTGGGTTACATTGACAGAGTGGGGTCAGTCTGGTCTTCCCTGGGTGTGTTACATTGACAGATTGCAGTCAGTCTGCTCTTCCCTGGGTGTGTTACATTGACAGAGTGGGGTCAGTCTGCTCTTCCCTGGGTGTGTTACACTGACAGAGTGGGGTCAGTCTGTTCCTCCCTGAGTGTGTTACATTGACAGAGTGGGGCCAGTCTGCTCTTCCCTGGGTGGGTTACATTGACAGAGTGGTGTCAGTCTGGTCTTCCCTGGGTGGGTTACAATGACAGTGTGGGGTCAGTCTGCTCTTCCATGGATGTGTTATATTGACAGATTGGGGTCAGTCTGCTCTTCCCTGGGTGTGTTACACTGACAGAGTCGGGTCAGTCTCCTCTTCACTGGGTGTGGTACATTGACTTAATCGGGTCAGTCTGCTGTTCCCTGCGTGTGTTACATTGACAGATTGTGGTCAGTCTGCTCTTCCCTGGCTGTGTTACATTGAAAGATTGCAGTCAGTCTGCTCTTCCCTGAGTGTGTTACACTGACAGAGTGGGGTCAGTCTGCCCTTCCCTGGGTGTGTTACTTTGACATTGTGCGGTTAGTCTGGTCTTCCCTGGGTGTGTTACATTGACAGAGTGGGGTCAGTCTGGTCTTCCCTGGGTGTGTTACATTGACAGATTGCAGTCAGTCTGCTCTTCCCTGGGTGTGTTACATTGACAGAGTGGGGTCAGTCTGCTCTTCCCTGGGTGTGTTACACTGACAGAGTGGGTTCAGTCTGTTCTTCCCTGAGTGTGTTACATTGACAGAGTGAGGTCAGTCTGCTATTCACTGGGTGTGGTAATTGAGCTAGTGAGGTCAGTGTGCTCTTCCCTGGGTGTGTTACATTGACAGTGTGGTTTTAGTCTGTTATTTTTTACCAGGGTAGGTTACATTGACAGAGTGGGGTCAGTCTGGTCTTCCCTGGGTGGGTTACAATGACAGAGTGGAGTCAGTCTGCTCTTCACTGGTTGTGATTCATTGACTGAGTGAGGTCAGTGTGTTCTTCCCTGGGTGTGTTACATTGACAGAGTGAGGTCAGTCTAATCTTCCCTGGGTGGGTTACATTGACAGAGTGGGGTCAGTCTGGTCTTCCCTGGGTGTGTTACTTTGACAGTGTGGGGTCAGTCTGGTCTTCCCTGTGTGTGTTACATTGACAGAGTGGGTTCAGTCTGGTCTTCCCTGGGTTGGTTACATTGACAGAGTGGGGTCAGTCTGGTCTTCCCTGAGTGTGTTACACTGACAGAGTGGGGTCAGTCTGCTCTTCCCTGGGTCTGTAATTTTGACATTGTGGGGTCAGTCTGGTCTTCCCTGGGTGTGTTACATTGACAGAGTGGGGTCAGTCTGGTCTTCCCTGGGTGTGTTACATTGACAGATTGCAGTCAGTCTGCTCTTCCCTGGGTGTGTTGCATTGACAGAGTGGGGTCAGTCCGCTCTTCCCTGCGTGTGTTACACTGACAGAGTGGGGTCAGTCTGTTCTTCCCTGAGTGTGTTACATTGACAGAGTGAGGTCAGTCTGCTATTCACTGGATGTGGTAATTGACCGAGTGAGGTCAGTGTGCTCTTCCCTGGGTGTGTTACATTGACAGTGTGGGTTCAGTCTGTTTTTTTTTACCTGGGTGGGTTACATTGACAGTGTGGGGTCAGTCTGGTCTTCCCTGGGTGGGTTACAATGACAGAGTGGGGTCAGTCTGCTCTTCGCTGGTTGTGATTGATTGACTGAGTGGGGTCAGTGTGTTCTTCCCTGGGTGTGTTACATTGACAGAGTGAGGTCAGTCTGATCTTCCCTGGGTGGGTTACATTGACAGAGTGGGGTCAGTCTGGTCTTCTCTGGGTGGGTTACAATGACAGTGTGGGGTCAGTCTGCTCTTCCATGGGTGTGTTACATTGACAGTGTGATGTCTGTCTGCTCTTCCCTGGGTCTGTTACATTGACAGAGTGGGGTCAGTCTGATCTTCCCTGGGTGTGTTACTTTGATAGAGTGTGGTCAGACTGCTCTTACCTGGGTGTGCTACATTGACAGATTGCGGTCAGTCTGCTCTTCAATGGGTTTATTACATTGACAGGGTGGTGTCAGTCTGCTCTTCCCTGGGTGTGTTACACTGACAGAGTCGGGTCAGTCTGCTGTTCAGTGGGTGTGGTTCATTGACAGAGTGTGGTCAGTCTGCTCTTCCCTGGGTGTGTTACATTGACTGAGTGGGGTCGTACTGCTCTTCCCTGGGTGTGTTACATTAACAGACTGGGGTCAGTCTTGTCTTCCCTGGGTGTGTTACACTGACAGAGTGGGGTCAGTCTGCTCTTCCCTGGGTCTGTTACTTTGACATTGTGGGGTCAGTCTGGTCTTCCCTGGGTGTGTTACATTGACAGAGTGGGGTCAGTCTGGTCTTCCCTGGGTGTGTTACATTGACAGATTGCAGTCAGTCTGCTCTTCCCTGGGTGTGTTACATTGACAGAGTGGGGTCAGTCTGCTCTTCCCTGGGTGTGTTACACTGATAGAGTGGGGTCAGTCTGTTCTTCCCTGAGTGTGTTACATTGACAGAGTGAGGTCAGTCTGCTATTCACTGGGCGTGGTAATTGACCGAGTGAGGTCAGTGTGCTCTTCCCTGTGTGTGTTACATTGACAGTGTGGGTTCAGTCTGTTTTTTTTTACCTGGGTGGGTTACATTGACAGTGTGGGGTCAGTCTGGTCTTCCCTGGGTGGGTTACAATGACAGAGTGGGGTCAGTCTGCTCTTCGCTGGTTGTGATTCATTGACTGATTGTGGTCAGTGTGTTCTTCCCTGGGTGTGTTCCATTGACAGAGTGAGGTCAGTCTGATCTTCCCTGGGTGGGTTACATTGACAGAGTGGGGTCAGTCCGGTCTTCCCTGGGTGTGTTACATTGACAGATTGCAGTCAGTCTGCTCTTCCCTGGGTGTGTTACATTGACAGAGTGGGGTCAGTCTGGTCTTCCCTGGGTGTGTTACACTGACAGAGTGGGGTCAGTCTGTTCTTCCCTGAGTGTGTTACATTGACAGAGTGGGGTCAGTCTGATCTTCCCTGGGTGCGATACAATGACAGTGTGAGGTCAGTCTGCTCTTCCCTGGGTGTGTTACATTGACAGAGTGGGGTCAGTCTGTTCTTCCCTGTGTGGGTTACATTGACAGAGTGGGGTCATTGTGGTCTTCCCTGGTTGTGTTACATTGACAGAGTAGGGTCAGTCTGCTCTTCCCTGGGTGTGTTACATTGACAGAGTGTGGTAAATCTGCTCTTCCCTGGGTATGTTACATTGACAGTGTGGGGTCAGTCTGGTCTTTCCTGTGTGTGTTACATTGACAGAGTGGGGTCAGTCTGGTCTTCCCTGGGTTGGTTACATTGACAGAGTGGGGTCAGTCTGGTCTTCCCTGGTTGTGTTACATTGACAGAGTGGGGTCAGTCTGCTCTTCCCTGAGTGTGTTACACTGACAGAGTGGGGTCAGTCTGCTCTTCCCTGGGTGTGTTACATTGACATTGTGGGGTCAGTCTGGTCTTCCCTGGGAGTGTTACTTTGACAGAGTGGGGTCAGTCTGGTCTTCCCTGGGTGTGTTACATTGACAGATTGCAGTCAGTCTGCTCTTCCTGGGTGTGTTACATTGACAGAGTGCGGTCAGTCTGCTCTTCCCTGGGTGTGTTACATTGACAGAGTGAGGTCAGTCTGCTATTCACTGGGTGTGGTAAATGACCGAGTGAGGTCAGTATGCTCTTCCCTCGGTGTGTTACATTGACAGTGTGGGTTCAGTCTGTTTTTTTTTACCTGGGTGGGTTACATTGACAGAGTGGGGTCAGTCTGGTCTTCCCTGGGTGGGTTACAATGACAGAGTGGGGTCAGTCTGCTCTTCGCTTGTTGTGATTCATTGACTGAGTGTGGTCAGTGTGTTCTTCCCTGGGTGTGTTACATTGACAGAGTGAGGTCAGTCTGATCTTCCCTGGGTGGGTTACATTGACAGAGTGGGGTCAGTCTGGTCTTCCCTGGGTGTGTTACATTGACAGATTGCAGTCAGTCTGCTCTTCCCTGTCTGTGTTACATTGACAGAGTGGGGTCAGTCTGCTCTTCCCTGGGTGTGTTACACTGACAGAGTGGGGTCAGTCTGTTCCTCCCTGAGTGTGTTACATTGACAGAGTGGGGCCAGTCTGCTCTTCCCTGGGTGGGTTACATTGACAGAGTGGTGTCAGTCTGGTCTTCCCTGGGTGGGTTACAATGACAGTGTGGGGTCAGTCTGCTCTTCCATGGATGTGTTATATTGACAGATTGGGGTCAGTCTGCTCTTCCCTGGGTGTGTTACACTGACAGAGTCGGGTCAGTCTCCTCTTCACTGGGTGTGGTACATTGACTTAATCGGGTCAGTCTGCTGTTCCCTGCGTGTGTTACATTGACAGATTGTGGTCAGTCTGCTCTTCCCTGGCTGTGTTACATTGAAAGATTGCGGTCAGTCTGCTCTTCCCTGAGTGTGTTACACTGACAGAGTGGGGTCAGTCTGCCCTTCCCTGGGTGTGTTACTTTGACATTGTGCGGTTAGTCTGGTCTTCCCTGGGTGTGTTACATTGACAGAGTGGGGTCAGTCTGGTCTTCCCTGGGTGTGTAACATTGACAGATTGCAGTCAGTCTGCTCTTCCCTGGGTGTGTTACATTGACAGAGTGGGGTCAGTCTGCTCTTCCCTGGGTGTGTTACACTGACAGAGTGGGTTCAGTCTGTTCTTCCCTGAGTGTGTTACATTGACAGAGTGAGGTCAGTCTGCTATTCACTGGGTGTGGTAATTGAGCTAGTGAGGTCAGTGTGCTCTTCCCTGGGTGTGTTACATTGACAGTGTGGTTTTAGTCTGTTATTTTTTACCAGGGTAGGTTACATTGACAGAGTGGGGTCAGTCTGGTCTTCCCTGGGTGGGTTACAATGACAGAGTGGAGTCAGTCTGCTCTTCACTGGTTGTGATTCATTGACTGAGTGAGGTCAGTGTGTTCTTCCCTGGGTGTGTTACATTGACAGAGTGAGGTCAGTCTAATCTTCCCTGGGTGGGTTACATTGACAGAGTGGGGTCAGTCTGGTCTTCCCTGGGTGTGTTACTTTGACAGTGTGGGGTCAGTCTGGTCTTCCCTGTGTGTGTTACATTGACAGAGTGGGTTCAGTCTGGTCTTCCCTGGGTTGGTTACATTGACAGAGTGGGGTCAGTCTGGTCTTCCCTGAGTGTGTTACACTGACAGAGTGGGGTCAGTCTGCTCTTCCCTGGGTCTGTTACTTTGACATTGTGGGGTCAGTCTGGTCTTCCCTGGGTGTGTTACATTGACAGTGTGATGTCTGTCTGCTCTTCCCTGGGTCTGTTACATTGACAGAGTGGGGTCAGTCTGATCTTCCCTGGGTGTGTTACTTTGATAGAGTGTGGTCAGTCTGCTCTTACCTGGGTGTGCTACATTGACAGATTGCGGTCAGTCTGCTCTTCAATGGGTTTATTACATTGACAGGGTGGTGTCAGTCTGCTCTTCCCTGGGTGTGTTACACTGACAGAGTCGGGTCAGTCTGCTGTTCAGTGGGTGTGGTTCATTGACAGAGTGTGGTCAGTCTGCTCTTCCCTGGGTGTGTTACATTGACTGAGTGGGGTCGTACTGCTCTTCCCTGGGTGTGTTACATTGACAGACTGGGGTCAGTCTTGTCTTCCCTGGGTGTGTTACACTGACAGAGTGGGGTCAGTCTGCTCTTCCCTGGGTCTGTTACTTTGACATTGTGGGGTCAGTCTGGTCTTCCCTGGGTGTGTTACATTGACAGAGTGGGGTCAGTCTGGTCTTCCCTGGGTGTGTTACATTGACAGATTGCAGTCAGTCTGCTCTTCCCTGGGTGTGTTACATTGACAGAGTGGGGTCAGTCTGCTCTTCCCTGGGTGTGTTACACTGACAGAGTGGGGTCAGTCTGTTCTTCCCTGAGTGTGTTACATTGACAGAGTGAGGTCAGTCTGCTATTCACTGGGCGTGGTAATTGACCGAGTGAGGTCAGTGTGCTCTTCCCTGTGTGTGTTACATTGACAGTGTGGGTTCAGTCTGTTTTTTTTTACCTGGGTGGGTTACATTGACAGTGTGGGGTCAGTCTGGTCTTCCCTGGGTGGGTTACAATGACAGAGTGGGGTCAGTCTGCTCTTCGCTGGTTGTGATTCATTGACTGATTGTGGTCAGTGTGTTCTTCCCTGGGTGTGTTCCATTGACAGAGTGAGGTCAGTCTGATCTTCCCTGGGTGGGTTACATTGACAGAGTGGGGTCAGTCTGGTCTTCCCTGGGTGTGTTACATTGACAGATTGCAGTCAGTCTGCTCTTCCCTGGGTGTGTTACATTGACAGAGTGGGGTCAGTCTGGTCTTCCCTGGGTGTGTTACACTGACAGAGTGGGGTCAGTCTGTTCTTCCCTGAGTGTGTTACATTGACAGAGTGGGGTCAGTCTGATCTTCCCTGGGTGCGATACAATGACAGTGTGAGGTCAGTCTGCTCTTCCCTGGGTGTGTTACATTGACAGAGTGGGGTCAGTCTTCTCTTCCCTGAGTGTGTTACATTGACAGTGTGGGGTCAGTCTGTTCTTCCCTGGGTGGGTTACATTGACAGAGTGGGGTCAGTCTGGTCTTCCCTGGGTGGGTTAGAATGACAAGAGTGGGTCAGGCTGCTCTTCCCTGGGTGTGTTACATTGACAGAGTGGGGTCAGTCTGTTCTTCCCTGTGTGGGTTACATTGACAGAGTGGGGTCAGTGTGGTCTTCCCTGGTTGTGTTACATTGACAGAGTAGGGTCAGTCTGCTCTTCCCTGGGTGTGTTACATTGACAGAGTGTGGTAAATCTGCTCTTCCCTGGGTATGTTACATTGACAGTGTGGGGTCAGTCTGGTCTTTCCTGTGTGTGTTACATTGACAGAGTGGGGTCAGTCTGGTCTTCCCTGGGTTGGTTACATTGACAGAGTAGGGTCAGTCTGCTCTTCCCTGGGTGTGTTACATTGACAGAGTGTGGTAAATCTGCTCTTCCCTGGGTGTGTTACACTGACAGAGTGGGTTCAGTCTGTTCTTCCCTGAGTGTGTTACATTGACAGAGTGAGGTCAGTCTGCTATTCACTGGGTGTGGTAATTGAGCTAGTGAGGTCAGTGTGCTCTTCCCTGGGTGTGTTACATTGACAGTGTGGTTTTAGTCTGTTATTTTTTACCAGGGTAGGTTACATTGACAGAGTGGGGTCAGTCTGGTCTTCCCTGGGTGGGTTACAATGACAGAGTGGAGTCAGTCTGCTCTTCACTGGTTGTGATTCATTGACTGAGTGAGGTCAGTGTGTTCTTCCCTGGGTGTGTTACATTGACAGAGTGAGGTCAGTCTAATCTTCCCTGGGTGGGTTACATTGACAGAGTGGGGTCAGTCTGGTCTTCCCTGGGTGTGTTACATTGACAGAGTGAGGTCAGTCTGCTATTCACTGGGCGTGGTAATTGACCGAGTGAGGTCAGTGTGCTCTTCCCTGTGTGTGTTACATTGACAGTGTGGGTTCAGTCTGTTTTTTTTTACCTGGGTGGGTTACATTGACAGTGTGGGGTAAGTCTGGTCTTCCCTGGGTGGGTTACAATGACAGAGTGGGGTCAGTCTGCTCTTCGCTGGTTGTGATTCATTGACTGATTGTGGTCAGTGTGTTCTTCCCTGGGTGTGTTCCATTGACAGAGTGAGGTCAGTCTGATCTTCCCTGGGTGGGTTACATTGACAGAGTGGGGTCAGTCTGGTCTTCCCTGGGTGTGTTACATTGACAGATTGCAGTCAGTCTGCTCTTCCCTGGGTGTGTTACATTGACAGAGTGGGGTCAGTCTGGTCTTCCCTGGGTGTGTTACACTGACAGAGTGGGGTCAGTCTGTTCTTCCCTGAGTGTGTTACATTGACAGAGTGGGGTCAGTCTGATCTTCCCTGGGTGCGATACAATGACAGTGTGAGGTCAGTCTGCTCTTCCCTGGGTGTGTTACATTGACAGAGTGGGGTCAGTCTTCTCTTCCCTGAGTGTGTTACATTGACAGTGTGGGGTCAGTCTGTTCTTCCCTGGGTGGGTTACATTGACAGAGTGGGGTCAGTCTGGTCTTCCCTGGGTGGGTCAGAATGACAAGAGTGGGTCAGGCTGCTCTTCCCTGGGTGTGTTACATTGACAGAGTGGGGTCAGTCTGTTCTTCCCTGTGTGGGTTACATTGACAGAGTGGGGTCAGTGTGGTCTTCCCTGGTTGTGTTACATTGACAGAGTAGGGTCAGTCTGCTCTTCCCTGGGTGTGTTACATTGACAGAGTGTGGTAAATCTGCTCTTCCCTGGGTATGTTACATTGACAGTGTGGGGTCAGTCTGGTCTTTCCTGTGTGTGTTACATTGACAGAGTGGGGTCAGTCTGGTCTTCCCTGGGTTGGTTACATTGACAGAGTAGGGTCAGTCTGCTCTTCCCTGGGTGTGTTACATTGACAGAGTGTGGTAAATCTGCTCTTCCCTGGGTGTGTTACACTGACAGAGTGGGGTAAGTCTGCTCTTCCCTGGGTCTGTTACTTTGACATTGTGGGGTCAGTCTGGTCTTCCCTGGGTGTGTTACATTGACAGAGTGGGGTCAGTCTGGTCTTCCCTGGGTGTGTTACATTGACAGATTGCAGTCAGTCTGCTCTTCCCTGGGTGTGTTACATTGACAGAGTGGGGTCAGTCTGCTCTTCCCTGGGTGTGTTACACTGACAGAGTGGGGTCAGTCTGTTCTTCCCTGAGTGTGTTACATTGACAGAGTGAGGTCAGTCTGCTATTCACTGGGCGTGGTAATTGACCGAGTGAGGTCAGTGTGCTCTTCCCTGTGTGTGTTACATTGACAGTGTGGGTTCAGTCTGTTTTTTTTTACCTGGGTGGGTTACATTGACAGTGTGGGGTCAGTCTGGTCTTCCCTGGGTTGGTTACAATGACAGAGTGGGGTCAGTCTGCTCTTCGCTGGTTGTGATTCATTGACTGATTGTGGTCAGTGTGTTCTTCCCTGGGTGTGTTCCATTGACAGAGTGAGGTCAGTCTGATCTTCCCTGGGTGGGTTACATTGACAGAGTGGGGTCAGTCTGGTCTTCCCTGGGTGTGTTACATTGACAGATTGCAGTCAGTCTGCTCTTCCCTGGGTGTGTTACATTGACAGAGTGGGGTCAGTCTGGTCTTCCCTGGGTGTGTTACACTGACAGAGTGGGGTCAGTCTGTTCTTCCCTGAGTGTGTTACATTGACAGAGTGGGGTCAGTCTGATCTTCCCTGGGTGCGATACAATGACAGTGTGAGGTCAGTCTGCTCTTCCCTGGGTGTGTTACATTGACAGAGTGGGTTCAGTCTTCTCTTCCCTGAGTGTGTTACATTGACAGTGTGGGGTCAGTCTGTTCTTCCCTGGGTGGGTTACATTGACAGAGTGGGGTCAGTCTGGTCTTCCCTGGGTGGGTTAGAATGACAAGAGTGGGTCAGGCTGCTCTTCCCTGGGTGTGTTACATTGACAGAGTGGGGTCAGTCTGTTCTTCCCTGTGTGGGTTACATTGACAGAGTGGGGTCATTGTGGTCTTCCCTGGTTGTGTTACATTGACAGAGTAGGGTCAGTCTGCTCTTCCCTGGGTGTGTTACATTGACAGAGTGTGGTAAATCTGCTCTTCCCTGGGTATGTTACATTGACAGTGTGGGGTCAGTCTGGTCTTTCCTGTGTGTGTTACATTGACAGAGTGGGGTCAGTCTGGTCTTCCCTGGGTTGGTTACATTGACAGAGTGGGGTCAGTCTGGTCTTCCCTGGTTGTGTTACATTGACAGAGTGGGGTCAGTCTGCTCTTCCCTGAGTGTGTTACACTGACAGAGTGGGGTCAGTCTGCTCTTCCCTGGGTGTGTTACATTGACATTGTGGGGTCAGTCTGGTCTTCCCTGGGAGTGTTACTTTGACAGAGTGGGGTCAGTCTGGTCTTCCCTGGGTGTGTTACATTGACAGATTGCAGTCAGTCTGCTCTTCCCTGGGTGTGTTACATTGACAGAGTGCGGTCAGTCTGCTCTTCCCTGGGTGTGTTACATTGACAGAGTGAGGTCAGTCTGCTATTCACTGGGTGTGGTAAATGACCGAGTGAGGTCAGTATGCTCTCCCCTCGGTGTGTTACATTGACAGTGTGGGTTCAGTCTGTTTTTTTTTACCTGGGTGGGTTACATTGACAGAGTGGGGTCAGTCTGGTCTTCCCTGGGTGGGTTACAATGACAGAGTGGGGTCAGTCTGCTCTTCGCTGGTTGTGATTCATTGACTGAGTGTGGTCAGTGTGTTCTTCCCTGGGTGTGTTACATTGACAGAGTGAGGTCAGTCTGATCTTCCCTGGGTGGGTTACATTGACAGAGTGGGGTCAGTCTGGTCTTCCCTGGGTGTGTTACATTGACAGATTGCAGTCAGTCTGCTCTTCCCTGGGTGTGTTACATTGACAGAGTGGGGTCAGTCTGCTCTTCCCTGGGTGTGTTACACTGACAGAGTGGGGTCAGTCTGTTCCTCCCTGAGTGTGTTACATTGACAGAGTGGGGCCAGTCTGCTCTTCCCTGGGTGGGTTACATTGACAGAGTGGTGTCAGTCTGGTCTTCCCTGGGTGGGTTACAATGACAGTGTGGGGTCAGTCTGCTCTTCCATGGATGTGTTATATTGACAGATTGGGGTCAGTCTGCTCTTCCCTGGGTGTGTTACACTGACAGAGTCGGGTCAGTCTCCTCTTCACTGGGTGTGGTACATTGACTTAGTCGGGTCAGTCTGCTGTTCCCTGCGTGTGTTACATTGACAGATTGTGGTCAGTCTGCTCTTCCCTGGCTGTGTTACATTGAAAGATTGCGGTCAGTCTGCTCTTCCCTGAGTGTGTTACTCTGACAGAGTGGGGTCAGTCTGCCCTTCCCTGGGTGGGTTACAATGACAGAGTGGAGTCAGTCTGCTCTTCACTGGTTGTGATTCATTGACTGAGTGAGGTCAGTGTGTTCTTCCCTGGGTGTGTTACATTGACAGAGTGAGGTCAGTCTAATCTTCCCTGGGTGGGTTACATTGACAGAGTGGGGTCAGTCTGGTCTTCCCTGGGTGTGTTACTTTGACAGTGTGGGGTCAGTCTGGTCTTCCCTGTGTGTGTTACATTGACAGAGTGGGTTCAGTCTGGTCTTCCCTGGGTTGGTTACATTGACAGAGTGGGGTCAGTCTGGTCTTCCCTGAGTGTGTTACACTGACAGAGTGGGGTCAGTCTGCTCTTCCCTGGGTCTGTTACTTTGACATTGTGGGGTCAGTCTGGTCTTCCCTGGGTGTGTTACATTGACAGAGTGGGGTCAGTCTGGTCTTCCCTGGGTGTGTTACATTGACAGATTGCAGTCAGTCTGCTCTTCCCTGGGTGTGTTGCATTGACAGAGTGGGGTCAGTCCGCTCTTCCCTGCGTGTGTTACACTGACAGAGTGGGGTCAGTCTGTTCTTCCCTGAGTGTGTTACATTGACAGAGTGAGGTCAGTCTGCTATTCACTGGGTGTGGTAATTGACCGAGTGAGGTCAGTGTGCTCTTCCCTGGGTGTGTTACATTGACAGTGTGGGTTCAGTCTGTTTTTTTTTACCTGGGTGGGTTACATTGACAGTGTGGGGTCAGTCTGGTCTTCCCTGGGTGGGTTACAATGACAGAGTGGGGTCAGTCTGCTCTTCGCTGGTTGTGATTCATTGACTGAGTGGGGTCAGTGTGTTCTTCCCTGGGTGTGTTACATTGACAGAGTGAGGTCAGTCTGATCTTCCCTGGGTGGGTTACATTGACAGAGTGGGGTCAGTCTGGTCTTCTCTGGGTGGGTTACAATGACAGTGTGGGGTCAGTCTGCTCGTCCATGGGTGTGTTACATTGACAGTGTGATGTCAGTCTGCTCTTCCCTGGGTCTGTTACATTGACAGAGTGGGGTCAGTCTGATCTTCCCTGGGTGTGTTACTTTGATAGAGTGTGGTCAGTCTGCTCTTACCTGGGTGTGCTACATTGACAGATTGCGGTCAGTCTGCTCTTCAATGGGTTTATTACATTGACAGGGTGGTGTCAGTCTGCTCTTCCCTGGGTGTATTACACTGACAGAGTCGGGTCAGTCTGCTGTTCAGTGGGTGTGGTTCATTGACAGAGTGTGGTCAGTCTGCTCTTCCCTGGGTGTGTTACATTGACTGAGTGGGGTCGTACTGCTCTTCCCTGGGTGTGTTACATTGACAGACTGGGGTCAGTCTTGTCTTCCCTGGGTGTGTTACTCTGACAGAGTGTGGTCAGTCTGCTCTTTCCTGGGTGTGTTACATTGACAGAGTGGGGTCAGTCTGGTCTTCCCTGGGTGGGTTACAATGACAGACTGGGTCAGTCTGTTCTTCCCTGGGTGTGTTACATTGACAGAGTGAGGTCAGTCTGCCCTGCCCTGGGTGGGTTACATTGACAGAGTGGGGTCAGTCTGGTCTTCCCTGGTTGTGTTACATTGATAGAGTCGTGTCAGTCTGCTCTTCCTTGTGTGTGTTACGTTGACAGAGTTGGTCAGTCTGCTCTTCCCTGGGTGTGTCACATTGACAGAGTGGGGTCAGTCTGTTCTTCCCTGTGTGGGTTACATTGACAGAGTTGGGTCAGTCTGGGCTTCCCTGGTTGTGTTACATTGACAGAGTGGGGTCAGTCTGCTCTTCCCTGGGTGTGTTACATTGACAGAGTGGGGTCAGTCTGCTCTTCCCTGGGTATGTTACATTGACAGTGTGGGATCAGTCTGGTCTTCCCTGTGTGTGTTACATTGACAGAGTGGGGTCAGTCTGGTCTTCCCTGGGTTGGTTACATTGACAGAGTGGGGTCAGTCTGCTCTTCGCTGGTTGTGATTCATTGACTGAGTGTGGTCAGTGTGTTCTTCCCTGGGTGTGTTACATTGACAGAGTGAGGTCAGTCTGATCTTCCCTGGGTGGGTTACATTGACAGAGTGGTGTCAGTCTGGTCTTCCCTGGGTGGGTTACAATGACAGTGTCTGGTCAGTCTGCTCTTCCATGGGTGTGTTACATTGACAGAATGACGTCAGTCTGCTCTGCCCTGGGTGTGTTAAATTGACAGAGTAGGGTCAGTCTGCTCTTCCCTGGGTGTGTTACATTGACAGTGTGATGTCAGTGTGCTCTTCCCTGGGTCTGTTACATTGACAGAGTGGGGTCAGTCTGCTCTTCCCTGGCTGTGTGACATTGACAGAGTGGGGTCTGTCTATTCTTCCCTGGGTGTGTTACTTTGATAGAGTGTGGTCAGTCTGCTCTTACCTGGGTGTGTTACATTGACAGTGTGCGGTCAGTCTGCTCTTCCCTGGGTATGTTACATTGACAGAGTGGGGTCAGTCTGCTCTTCCCTGGGTGTGTTACACTGACAGAGTCGGGTCAGTCTGCTGTTCACTAGGTGTGGTTCATTGACAGAGTGTGGTCAGTCTGCTTTTCCCTGGGTGTGTTACATTGACTGAGTGGGGTGGTACTGCTCTTCCCTGGGTGTGTTACATTGACAGAGTGGGGTCAGTCTTGTCTTCCCTGGGTGTGTTACATTGACAGAGTGGGGTCAGTCTGCTCTTCCCTGAGTGTGTTACACTGACAGAGTGGGGTCAGTCTGCTCTTCCCTGGGTGTGTTACTTTGACATTGTGGGGTCAGTCTGGTGTTCCCTGTGTGTGTTACATTGACAGAGTGAGGTCAGTCTGCTATTCACTGGGTGTGGTAATTGACCGAGTGAGGTCAGTATGCTCTTCCCTGGGTGTGTTACATTGACAGTGTGGGTTCAGTCTGTTTTTTTTTACCTGCGTGGGTTACATTGACAGAGTGGGGTCAGTCTGGTCTTCCCTGAGTGTGTTACACTGACAGAGTGGGGTCAGTCTGCTCTTCCCTGGGTGTGTTACTTTGACATTGTGGGGTCAGTCTGGTCTTCCCTGGGTGTGTTAAATTGACAGAGTGGGGTCAGTCTGGTCTTCCCTGGGTATGTTACATTGACAGAGTGGGGTCAGTCTGCTCTTCCCTGGGTGTGTTACATTGACAGAGTGGGGTCAGTCCGCTCTTCCCTGGGTGTGTGACACTGACAGAGTGGGGTCAGTCTGTTCTTCCCTGAGTGTGTTACATTGACAGTGTGGGGTCAGTCTGGTCTTCCCTGAGTGTGTTACACTGACAGAGTGGGGTCAGTCTGCTCTTCCCTGGGTGTGTTACTTTGACATTTTGGGGTCAGTCTGGTCTTCCCTGGGTGTGTTACATTGACAGAGTGGGGTCAGTCTGGTCTTCCCTGGGTATGTTACATTGACAGATTGCAGTCAGTCTGCTCTTCCCTGGGTGTGTTACATTGACAGAGTGGGGTCAGTCTGGTCTTCCCTGGGTGTGTGACACTGACAGAGTGGGGTCAGTCTGGTCTTCCCTCGGTATGTTACATTGACAGATTGCAGTCAGTCTGCTCTTCCCTGGGTGGGTTACAATGACAGTGTGAGGTCAGTCTGCTCTTCCATGGGTGTGTTACATTGACAGAATGGGGTCAGTCTGCTCTTCCCTGGGTGTGTTACATTGACAGAGTGGGGTCAGTCTGCTCTTCCCTGAGTGTGTTACATTGACAGTGTGATGTCAGTCTGCTCTTCCCTGGGTCTGTTACATTGACAGAGTTGGGTCAGTCTGATCTTCCCTGGCTGTGTTACATTGACAGAGTGGGGTGTGTCTATTCTTCCCTGGGTGTGTTACTTTGATAGAGTGTGGTCAGTCTGCTCTTCCCTGGGTGTGTTACACTAACAGAGTCGGGTCAGTCTGCTGTTCAGTGGGTGTGGTTCATTGACAGAGTGTGGTCAGTCTGCTCTTCCCTGGGTGTGTTACATTGACTGAGTGGGGTCGTACTACTCTTCCCTGGGTGTGTTACATTGACAGAGTGGGGTCAGTCTTGTCATCCCTGGGTGTGTTACATTGACAGAGTGTGGTCAGTCTGCTCTTCCCTGGGTGTGTGACATTGACAGAATGGGGTCAGTCTGCTCTTCCCTGTGTGTGTTACATTGACAGAGTGGGGTCAGTCTGGTCTTCCCTGGGTGGGTTACAATGACAGACTGGGTCAGTCTGTTCTTCCCTGGGTGTGTTACATTGACAGAG
Source organism: Chiloscyllium punctatum (assembly GCF_047496795.1). Lineage (NCBI taxonomy): Eukaryota > Metazoa > Chordata > Chondrichthyes > Orectolobiformes > Hemiscylliidae > Chiloscyllium > Chiloscyllium punctatum. Next base: position 34,490,702 of record NC_092769.1, on the reverse strand, counting down.
TGAGGTCAGTCTGCCCTGCCCTGGGTGGGTTACATTGACAGAGTGGGGTCAGTCTGGTCTTCGCTGGTTGTGTTACATTGATAGAGTCGGGTCAGTCTGCTCTTCCTTGTGTGTGTTACATTGACAGAGTTGGGTCAGTCTGCTCTTCCCTGGGTGTGTTACACTGACAGAGTGGGGTCAGTCTGTTCTTCCCTGAGTGTGTTACATTGACAGAGTGAGGTCAGTCTGCTATTCACTGGGTGTGGTAATTGACTGAGTGAGGTCAGTCTGCTCTTCCCTGGGTGTGTTACATTGACAGAGTGGGGTCAGTCTGCTCTTCCCTCGGTGTGTTACATTGACAGTGTGGGGTCAGTCTGTTCTTCCCTGGGTGGGTTACATTGACAGAGTGGGGTCAGTCTGGTCTTCCCTGGGAGGGTTACAATGACAGAGTGGGTCAGTCTGCTCTTCCCTGGGTGTGTTACATTGACAGATTGGGGTCAGTCTGTTCTTCCCTGTGTGGGTTACATTGACAGAGTTGGGTCAGTCTAGTCTTCCCTGGTTGTGTTACATTGACAGAGTGGGGTCAGTCTGCTCTTCCCTGGGTGTGTTACATTGACAGAGTGGGGTCAGTCTGCTCTTCACTGGGTATGTTACATTGACAGTGTGGGATTAGTCTGGTCTTCCCTGTGTGTGTTACGTTGACAGAGTGGGGTCAGTCTGGTCTTCCCTGGGTTGAATGCATTGACAGAGTGGGGTCAGTCTGGTCTTCCCTGGTTGTGTTACATTGACAGAGTGGGGTCAGTCTGCTCTTTCCTGAGTGTGTTACACTGACAGAGTGGGGTCAGTCTGCTCTTCCCTGGGTGTGTTACATTGACATTGTGGTGTCAGTCTGGTCTTCCCTGGGTGTGTTACATTGACAGAGTGGGGTCAGTCTGGTCTTCCCTGGGTGTGTTACATTGACAGATTGCAGTCAGTCTGGTCTTCCCTGGGTGTGTTACATTGACAGAGTGGGGTCAGTCTGTTCTTCCCTGAGTGTGTTACATTGACAGAGTGAGGTCCGTCTGCTATTCACTGGGTGTGGTAATTGACCGAGTGAGGTCAGTGTGCTCTTCCCTGGGTGTGTTACATTGACAGTGTGGGTTCAGTCTGTTTTTTTTTACCTGGGTGGGTTACATTGACAGAGTGGGGTCAGTCTGGTCTTCCCTGGGTGGGTTACAATGACAGAGTGGGTTCAGTCTGCTCTTCGCTGGTTGTGATTCAAGTACTGAGTGGGGTCAGTGTGTTCTTCCCTGGGTGTGTTCCATTGACAGAGTGAGGTCAGTCTGATCTTCCCTGGGTGGGTTACATTGACAGAGTGGGGTCAGTCTGGTCTTCCCTGGGTGTGTTACATTGACAGATTGCAGTCAGTCTGCTCTTCCCTGGGTGTGTTACATTGACAGAGTGGGGTCAGTCTGCTCTTCCCTGGGTGTGTTACACTGACAGAGTGGGGTCAGTCTGTTCCTCCCTGAGTGTGTTACATTGACAGAGTGAGGTCAGTCTGTTATTCACTGGGTGTGGTAATTGACCGAGTGAGTTTAGTGTGCTCTTCCCTGGGTGTGTTACATTGACGGTGTGGGTTCAGTCTGTTTTTGTTTACCTGGGCGGGTTACATTGACAGAGTGGGGTCAGTCTGATCTTCCCTGGGTGTGTTACATTGACAGAGTGGGGTCAGTCTGATCTTCCCTGGGTGTGATACAATGACAGTGTGAGGTCAGTCTGCTCTTCCCTGGGTGTGTTACATTGACAGAGTGGGGTCAGTCTGCTCTTCCCTGGGTGTGTTACATTGACAGTGTGGGGTCAGTCTGTTCTTCCCTGGGTGGGTTACATTGACAGAGTGGGGTCAGTCTGGTCTTCCCTGGGTGGGTTACAATGACAGAGTGGGTCAGTCTGCTCTTCCCTGGGTGTGTTACATTGACAGAGTGGGGTCAGTCTGTTCTTCCCTGTGTGGGTTACATTGACAGAGTTGGGTCAGTCTGGTCTTCCCTGGTTGTGTTACATTGACAGAGTGGGGTCAGTCTGCTCTTCCCTGGGTATGTTACATTGACAGTGTGGGATCAGTCTGGTCTTCCCTGTGTGTGTTACATTGACAGAGTGGGGTCAGTCTGGTCTTCCCTGGGTTGGTTACATTGACAGAGTGGGGTCAGTCTGGTCTTCCCTGGTTGTGTTACATTGACAGAGTGGGGTCAGTCTGCTCTTCCCTGAGTGTGTTACACTGACAGAGTGGGGTCAGTCTGCTCTTCCCTGGGTGTTATACATTGACATTGTGGGGTCAGTCTGGTCTTCCCTGGGTGTGTTACATTGACAGAGTGGGGTCAGTCTGGTCTTCCCTGGGTGTGTAACATTGACAGATTGCAGTCAGTCTGCTCTTCCCTGGGTGTGTTACATTGACAGAGTGGGGTCAGTCTGCTCTTCCCTGGGTGTGTTACACTGACAGAGTGCGGTCAGTCTGTTCTTCCCTGAGTGTGTTACATTGACAGAGTGTGGTCAGTCTGCTATTCACTGGGTGTGGTAATTGACCGAGTGAGGTCAGTGTGCTCTTCCCTGGGTGTGTTACATTGACAGTGTGGGTTCAGTCTGTTTTTTTTTTACCTGGGTGGGTTACATTGACAGAGTGGGTTCAGTCTGGTCTTCCCTTCGTGGGTTACAATGAGAGAGTGGGGTCAGTCTGCTCTTCGCTGGTTGTGATTCAATGACTGAGTGGGGTCAGTGTTTTCTTCCCTGGGTGTGTTACATTGACAGAGTGAGGTCAGTCTGCTCTTCCCTGGGTGTGTTACACTGACAGAGTGGGGTCAGTCTGTTCCTCCCTGAGTGTGTTACATTGACAGAGTGAGGTCAGTCTGCTATTCACTGGGTGTGGTAATTGACCGAGTGAGTTCAGTGTGCTCTTCCCTGGGTGTGTTACATTGTCAGTGTGGGTTCAGTCTGTTTTTTTTACCTGGGTGTGTTACATTGACAGAGTGGGGTAAGTCTGATCTTCCCTGGGTGGGTTACAATGACAGAGTGGGGTCAGTCTGCTCTTCGCTGGTTGTGATTCATTGACTGAGTGGGGTCAGTGTGTTCTTCCCTGGGTGTGTTACATTGACAGAGTGAGGTCAGTCTGATCTTCCCTGGGTGGGTTACATTGACAGAGTGGGGTCAGTCTGGTCTTCCCTGGGTGGGTTACAATGACAGTGTGGGGTCAGTCTGCTCTTCCATGGGTGTGTTACATTGACAGAATGGGATCAGTCTGCTCTTCCCTGGGTGTGTTATATTGACAGAGTGTGGTCAGTCTGCTCTTCCCTGGGTGTGTCACATTGACAGTGTGATGTCAGTCTGCTCTTCCCTGGGTCTGTTACATTGACAGAGTGGGGTCAGTCTGATCTTCCCTGGCTGTGTTACATTGACAGAGTGGGGTCTGTCTATTCTTCCCTGGGTGTGTTACTTTGATAGAGTGTGGTGAGTCTGCTCTGACCTGGGTGTGTTACATTGACAGATTGCGGTCAGTCTGCTCTTCCCTGGGTATGTTACATTTACAGAGTGGGGTCAGTCTGATCTTCCCTGGGTGTGTTACATTGACAGAGTGGGGTCAGTCTGATCTTCCCTGGGTGTGATACAATGACAGTGTGAGGTCAGTCTGCTCTTCCCTGGGTGTGTTACATTGACAGAGTGGGGTCAGTCTGCTCTTCCCTGGGTGTGTTACATTGACAGTGTGGGGTCAGTCTGTTCTTCCCTGGGTGGGTTACATTGACAGAGTGGGGTCAGTCTGGTCTTCCCTGGGTGGGTTACAATGACAGAGTGGGTCAGTCTGCTCTTCCCTGGGTGTGTTACATTGACAGAGTGGGGTCAGTCTGTTCTTCCCTGTGTGGGTTACATTGACAGAGTTGGGTCAGTCTGGTCTTCCCTGTGTGTGTTACATTGACAGAGTGGGGTCAGTCTGCTCTTCCCTGGGTGTGTTACATTGACAGAGTGGGGTCAGTCTGCTCTTCCCTGGGTATGTTACATTGACAGTGTGGGATCAGTCTGGTCTTCCCTGTGTGTGTTACATTGACAGAATGGGGTCAGTCTGGTCTTTCCTGGGTTGGTTACATTGACAGAGTGGGGTCAGTCTGGTCTTCCCTGGTTGTATTACGTTGACAGAGTGGGGTCAGTCTGCTCTTCCCTGAGTGTGTTACACTGACAGAGTGGGGTCAGTCTGGTCTTCCCTGGGTGTGTTACATTGACATTGTGGGGTCAGTCTGGTCTTCCCTGGGTGTGTTACATTGACAGAGTGGGGTCAGTCTGGTCTTCCCTGGGTGTGTTACATTGACAGATTGCAGTCAGTCTGCTCTTCCCTGGGTGTGTGACATTGACAGAGTGGGGTCAGTCTGCTCTTCCCTGTGTGTGTTACATTGACAGAGTGGGGTCAGTCTGGTCTTCCCTGGGTGGGTTACAATGACAGGCTGGGTCAGTCTGTTCTTCCCTGGGTGTGTTACATTGACAGAGTGAGGTCAGTCTGCCCTGCCCTGGGTGGGTTACATTGACAGAGTGGGGTCAGTCTGGTCTTCCCTGGTTGTGTTACATTGATAGAGTCGGGTCAGTCTGCTCTTCCTTGTGTGTGTTACATTGACAGAGTTGGGTCAGTCTGCTCTTCCCTGGGTGTGTTACACTGACAGAGTGGGGTCAGTCTGTTCTTCCCTGAGTGTGTTACATTGACAGAGTGAGGTCAGTCTGCTATTCACTGGGTGTGGTAATTCACTGAGTGAGGTCAGTCTGCTCTTCCCTGGGTGTGTTACATTGACAGAGTGGGGTCAGTCTGCTCTTCCCTCGGTGTGTTACATTGACAGTGTGGGGTCAGTCTGTTCTTCCCTGGGTGGGTTACATTGACAGAGTGGGGTCAGTCTGGTCTTCCCTTGGATGGGTTACAATGACAGAGTGAGTCAGTCTGCTCTTCCCTGGGTGTGTTACATTGACAGAGTGGGGTCAGTCTGTTCTTCCCTGTGTGGGTTACATTGACAGAGTTGGGTCAGTCTGGTCTTCCCTGGTTGTGTTACATTGACAGAGTGGGGTCAGTCTGCTCTTCTCTGGGTGTGTTACATTGACAGAGTGGGGTCAGTCTGCTCTTCCCTGGGTATGTTACATTGACAGTGTGGGATTATTCAGGTCTTCCCTGTGTGTGTTACGTTGACAGAGTGGGGTCAGTCTGGTCTTCCCTGGGTTGGTTACATTGACAGAGTGGGGTCAGTCTGGTCTTCCCTGGTTGTGTTACATTGACAGAGTGGGGTCAGTCTGCTCTTTCCTGAGTGTGTTACACTGACAGAGTGGGGTCAGTCTGCTCTTCCCTGGGTGTGTTACATTGACATTGTGGTGTCAGTCTGGTCTTCCCTGGGTGTGTTACATTGACAGAGTGGGGTCAGTCTGGTCTTCCCTGGGTGTGTTACATTGACAGATTGCTCTCAGTCTGCTCTTCCCTGGGTGTGTTACATTGACAGAGTGGGGTCAGTCTGTTCTTCCCTGAGTGTGTTACATTGACAGTGTGAGGTCAGTCTGCTATTCACTGGGTGTGGTAATTGACCGAGTGAGGTCAGTGTGCTCTTCCCTGGGTATGTTACATTGACGGTGTGGGTCAGTCTGGTCTTCCCTGGGTGTGTTACATTGACAGATTGCAGTCAGTCTGCTCTTCGCTGGGTGTGTTACACTGACAGAGTGGGGTCAGTCTGTTCCTCCCTGAGTGTGTTACATTGACAGAGTGAGGTCAGTCTGTTATTCACTGGGTGTGGTAATTGACCGAGTGAGTTTAGTGTGCTGTTCCCTGGGTGTGTTACATTGACGGTGTGGGTTCAGTCTGTTTTTGTTTACCTGGGTGGGTTACATTGACAGAGTGGGGTCAGTCTGATCTTCCCTGGGTGTGTTACATTGACAGAGTGGGGTCAGTCTGATCTTCCCTGGGTGTGATACAATGACAGTGTGAGGTCAGTCTGCTCTTCCCTGGGTGTGTTACATTGACAGAGTGGGGTCAGTCTGCTCTTCCCTGGGTGTGTTACATTGACAGTGTGGGGTCAGTCTGTTCTTCCCTGGGTGGGATACATTGACAGAGTGGGGTCAGTCTGGTCTTCCCTGGGTGGGTTACAATGACAGAGTTGGTCAGTCTGCTCTTCCCTGGGTGTGTTACATTGACAGAGTGGGGTCAGTCTGTTCTTCCCTGTGTGGGTTACATTGACAGAGTTGGGTCAGTCTGGTCTTCCCTGGTTGTGTTACATTGACAGAGTGGGGTCAGTCTGGTCTTCCCTGGGTGGGTTACAATGACAGAGTGGGGTCAGTATGCTCTTCGCTGGTTGTGATTCATTGACTGAGTGGGGTCAGTGTGTTCTTCCCTGGGTGTGTTACATTGACAGAGTGAGGTCAGTCTGATCTTCCCTGGGTGTGTTACATTGACAGAGTGGGGTCAGTCTGGTCTTCCCTGGGTGGGTTACAATGACAGTGTGGGGTCAGTCTGCTCTTCCATGGGTGTGTTACATTGACAGAATGGGATCAGTCTGCTCTTCCCTGGGTGTGTTATATTGACAGAGTGTGGTCAGTCTGCTCTTCCCTGGGTGTGTTACATTGACAGTGTGATGTCAGTCTGCTCTTCCCTGGGTCTGTTACATTGACAGAGTGGGGTCAGTCTGATCTTCCCTGGCTGTGTTACATTGACAGAGTGGGGTCTGTCTATTCTTCCCTGGGTGTGGTACTTTGATAGAGTGTGGTGAGTCTGCTCTTACCTGGGTGTGTTACATTGACAGATTGCGGTCAGTCTGCTCTTCCCTGGGTATGTTACATTTACAGAGTGGGGTCAGTCTGATCTTCCCTGGGTGTGTTACATTGACAGAGGGGGGTTAGTCTGATCTTCCCTGGGTGTGATACAATGACAGTGTGAGGTCAGTCTGCTCTTCCCTGGGTGTGTTACATTGACAGAGTGGGGTCAGTCTGCTCTTCCCTGGGTGTGTTACATTGACAGTGTGGGGTCAGTCTGTTCTTCCCTGGGTGGGTTACATTGACAGAGTGGGGTCAGTCTGGTCTTCGCTGGGTGGGTTACAATGACAGAGTGGGTCAGTCTGCTCTTCCCTGGGTGTGTTACATTGACAGTGTGGGGTCAGTCTGTTCTTCCCTGGGTGGGTTACATTGACAGAGTGGGGTCAGTCTGGTCTTCCCTGTGTGTGTTACGTTGACAGAGTGGGGTCAGTCTGGTCTTCCCTGGGTTGGTTACATTGACAGAGTGGGGTCAGTCTGGTCTTCCCTGGTTGTGTTACATTGACAGAGTGGGGTCAGTCTGCTCTTTCCTGAGTGTGTTACACTGACAGAGTGGGGTCAGTCTGCTCTTCCCTGGGTGTGTTACATTGACATTGTGGTGTCAGTCTGGTCTTCCCTGGGTGTGTTACATTGACAGAGTGGGGTCAGTCTGGTCTTCCCTGGGTGTGTTACATTGACAGATTGCAGTCAGTCTGCTCTTCCCTGGGTGTGTTACATTGACAGAGTGGGGTCAGTCTGTTCTTCCCTGAGTGTGTTCCATTGACAGAGTGAGGTCAGTCTGCTATTCACTGGGTGTGGTAATTGACCGAGTGAGGTCAGTGTGCTCTTCCCTGGGTGTGTTACATTGACAGTGTGGGTTCAGTCTGTTTTTTTTTACCTGGGTGGGTTACATTGACAGAGTGGGGTCAGTCTGGTCTTCCCTGGGTGGGCTACAATGACAGAGTGGGGTCAGTCTGCTCTTCGCTGGTTGTGATTCATTGACTGAGTGGGGTCAGTGTGTTCTTCCCTGGGTGTGTTACATTGACAGAGTGAGGTCAGTCTGATCTTCCATGGGTGGGTTACATTGACAGAGCGGGGTCAGTCTGGTCTTCCCTGGGTGGGTTACAATGACAGTGTGGGGTCAGTCTGCTCTTCGCTGTTTGTGATTCAATGACTGAGTGGGGTCAGTCTGCTCTTCCCTGGTTGTGTTAAATTGACAGAGTGGGGTCAGTCTGCTCTTCCCTGGGTGTGTTACATTGACAGTGTGATGTCAGTCTCCTCTTCCCTGGGTCTGTTACATTGACAGAGTGGGGTCAGTCTGATCTTCCCTGGCTGTGTTACATTGACAGAGTGGGGTCAGTCTGATCTTCCCTGGGTGTGTTACATTGACAGAGTGGGGTCAGTCTGATCTTCCCTGGGTGTGATACAATGACAGTGTGAGGTCAGTCTGCTCTTCCCTGGGTGTGTTACATTGACAGAGTGGGGTCAGTCTGCTCTTCCCTGGGTGTGTTACATTGACAGTGTGGGGTCAGTCTGTTCTTCCCTGGGTCTGTTACATTGACAGAGTGGGGTCAGTCTGGTCTTCCCTGGGTGGGTTACAATGACAGAATGGGTCAGTCTGCTCTTCCCTGGGTGTGGTACATTGACAGAGTGGGGTCAGTCTGTTCTTCCCTGTGTGGGTTACATTGACAGAGTTGGGTCAGTCTGGTCTTCCCTGGTTGTGTTACATTGACAGAGTGGGGTCAGTCTGCTCTTTCCTGGGTATGTTACATTGACAGTGTGGGATCAGTCTGGTCTTCCCTGTGTGTGTTACATTGACAGTGTGGGATTAGTCAGGTCTTCCCTGTGTGTGTTACGTTGACAGAGTGGGGTCAGTCTGGTCTTCCCTGGGTTGGTTACATTGACAGAGTGGGGTCAGTCTGGTCTTCCCTGGTTGTGTTACATTGACAGAGTGGGGTCAGTCTGCTCTTTCCTGAGTGTGTTACACTGACAGAGTGGGGTCAGTCTGCTCTTCCCTGGGTGTGTTACATTGACATTGTGGTGTCAGTCTGGTCTTCCCTGGGTGTGTTACATTGACAGAGTGGGGTCAGTCTGGTCTTCCCTGGGTGTGTTACATTGACAGATTGCTCTCAGTCTGCTCTTCCCTGGGTGTGTTACATTGACAGAGTGGGGTCAGTCTGTTCTTCCCTGAGTGTGTTACATTGACAGTGTGAGGTCAGTCTGCTATTCACTGGGTGTGGTAATTGACCGAGTGAGGTCAGTGTGCTCTTCCCTGGGTATGTTACATTGACGGTGTGGGTCAGTCTGGTCTTCCCTGGGTGTGTTACATTGACAGATTGCAGTCAGTCTGCTCTTCGCTGGGTGTGTTACACTGACAGAGTGGGGTCAGTCTGTTCCTCCCTGAGTGTGTTACATTGACAGAGTGAGGTCAGTCTGTATTCACTGGGTGTGGTAATTGACCGAGTGAGTTTAGTGTGCTCTTCCCTGGGTGTGTTACATTGACGGTGTGGGTTCAGTCTGTTTTTGTTTACCTGGGTGGGTTACATTGACAGAGTGGGGTCAGTCTGATCTTCCCTGGGTGTGTTACATTGACAGAGTGGGGTCAGTCTGATCTTCCCTGGGTGTGATACAATGACAGTGTGAGGTCAGTCTGCTCTTCCCTGGGTGTGTTACATTGACAGAGTGGGGTCAGTCTGCTCTTCCCTGGGTGGGTTACATTGACAGTGTGGGGTCAGTCTGCTCTTCCCTGGGTGTGTTACATTGACAGAGTGGGGTCAGTCTGGTCTTCCCTGGGTGGGTTACAATGACAGAGTTGGTCAGTCTGCTCTTCCCTGGGTGTGTTACATTGACAGAGTGGGGTCAGTCTGTTCTTCCCTGTGTGGGTTACATTGACAGAGTTGGGTCAGTCTGGTCTTCCCTGGTTGTGTTACATTGACAGAGTGGGGTCAGTCTGGTCTTCCCTGGGTGGGTTACAATGACAGAGTGTGGTCAGTCTGCTCTTCGCTGGTTGTGATTCATTGACTGAGTGGGGTCAGTGTGTTCTTCCCTGGGTGTGTTACATTGACAGAGTGAGGTCAGTCTGATCTTCCCTGGGTGGGTTACATTGACAGAGTGGGGTCAGTCTGGTCTTCCCTGGGTGGGTTACAATGACAGTGTGGGGTCAGTCTGCTCTTCCATGGGTGTGTTACATTGACAGAATGGGATCAGTCTGCTCTTCCCTGGGTGTGTTATATTGACAGAGTGTGGTCAGTCTGCTCTTCCCTGGGTGTGTTACATTGACAGTGTGATGTCAGTCTGCTCTTTCCTGGGTCTGTTACATTGACAGAGTGGGGTCAGTCTGATCTTCCCTGGCTGTGTTACATTGACAGAGTGGGGTCTGTGTATTCTTCCCAGGGTGTGGTACTTTGATAGAGTGTGGTGAGTCTGCTCTTACCTGGGTGTGTTACATTGACAGATTGCGGTCAGTCTGCTCTTCCCTGGGTATGTTACATTTACAGAGTGGGGTCAGTCTGATCTTCCCTGGGTGTGTTACATTGACAGAGGGGGGTTAGTCTGATCTTCCCTGGGTGTGATACAATGACAGTGTGAGGTCAGTCTGCTCTTCCCTGGGTGTGTTACATTGACAGAGTGGGGTCAGTCTGCTCTTCCCTGGGTGTGTTACATTGACAGTGTGGGGTCAGTCTGTTCTTCCCTGGGTGGGTTACATTGACAGAGTGGGGTCAGTCTGGTCTTCGCTGGGTGGGTTACAATGACAGAGTGGGTCAGTCTGCTCTTCCCTGGGTGTGTTACATTGACAGTGTGGGGTCAGTCTGTTCTTCCCTGGGTGGGTTACATTGACAGAGTGGGGTCAGTCTGGTCTTCCCTGTGTGTGTTACGTTGACAGAGTGGGGTCAGTCTGGTCTTCCCTGGGTTGGTTACATTGACAGAGTGGGGTCAGTCTGGTCTTCCCTGGTTGTGTTACATTGACAGAGTGGGGTCAGTCTGCTCTTTCCTGAGTGTGTTACACTGACAGAGTGGGGTCAGTCTGCTCTTCCCTGGGTGTGTTACATTGACATTGTGGTGTCAGTCTGGTCTTCCCTGGGTGTGTTACATTGACAGAGTGGGGTCAGTCTGGTCTTCCCTGGGTGTGTTACATTGACAGATTGCAGTCAGTCTGCTCTTCCCTGGGTGTGTTACATTGACAGAGTGGTGTCAGTCTGTTCTTCCCTGAGTGTGTTCCATTGACAGAGTGAGGTCAGTCTGCTATTCACTGGGTGTGGTAATTGACCGAGTGAGGTCAGTGTGCTCTTCCCTGGGTGTGTTACATTGACAGTGTGGGTTCAGTCTGTTTTTTTTTACCTGGGTGGGTTACATTGACAGAGTGGGGTCAGTCTGGTCTTCCCTGGGTGGGCTACAATGACAGAGTGGGGTCAGTCTGCTCTTCGCTGGTTGTGATTCATTGACTGAGTGGGGTCAGTGTGTTCTTCCCTGGGTGTGTTACATTGACAGAGTGAGGTCAGTCTGATCTTCCATGGGTGGGTTACATTGACAGAGCGGGGTCAGTCTGGTCTTCCCTGGGTGGGTTACAATGACAGTGTGGGGTCAGTCTGCTCTTCGCTGTTTGTGATTCAATGACTGAGTGGGGTCAGTCTGCTCTTCCCTGGTTGTGTTAAATTGACAGAGTGGGGTCAGTCTGCTCTTCCCTGGGTGTGTTACATTGACAGTGTGATGTCAGTCTCCTCTTCCCTGGGTCTGTTACATTGACAGAGTGGGGTCAGTCTGATCTTCCCTGGCTGTGTTACATTGACAGAGTGGGGTCAGTCTGATCTTCCCTGGGTGTGTTACATTGACAGAGTGGGGTCAGTCTGATCTTCCCTGGGTGTGATACAATGACAGTGTGAGGTCAGTCTGCTCTTCCCTGGGTGTGTTACATTGACAGAGTGGGGTCAGTCTGCTCTTCCCTGGGTGTGTTACATTGACAGTGTGGGGTCAGTCTGTTCTTCCCTGGGTCTGTTACATTGACAGAGTGGGGTCAGTCTGGTCTTCCCTGGGTGGGTTACAATGACAGAATGGGTCAGTCTGCTCTTCCCTGGGTGTGGTACATTGACAGAGTGGGGTCAGTCTGTTCTTCCCTGTGTGGGTTACATTGACAGAGTTGGGTCAGTCTGGTCTTCCCTGGTTGTGTTACATTGACAGAGTGGGGTCAGTCTGCTCTTTCCTGGGTATGTTACATTGACAGTGTGGGATCAGTCTGGTCTTCCCTGTGTGTGTTACATTGACAGAGTTGGGTCAGTCTGGTCTTCCCTGGGTTGGTTACATTGACAGAGTGGGGTCAGTCTGGTCTTCCCTGGTTGTGTTACATTGACAGAGTGGGGTCAGTCTGCTCTTCCCTGAGTGTGTTACACTGACAGAGTGGGGTCAGTCTGCTCTTCCCTGGGTGTCTTACATTGACATTGTGGGGTCAGTCTGGTCTTACCTGGGTGTGTTACATTGACAGAGTGGGGTCAGTCTGGTCTTCCCTGGGTGTGTAACATTGACAGATTGCAGTCAGTCTGCTCTTCCCTGGGTGTGTTACATTGACAAAGTGGGGTCAGTCTGCTCTTCCCTGGGTGTGTTACACTGACAGAGTGCGGTCAGTCTGTTCTTCCCTGAGTGTGTTACATTGACAGAGTGAGGTCGGTCTGCTATTCACTGGGTGTGGTAATTGACCGAGTGAGGTCAGTGTGCTCTTCCCTGGGTGTGTTACATTGACAGTGTGGGTTCAGTCTGTTTTTTTTTTACCTGGGTGGGTTACATTGACAGAGTGGGGTCAGTCTGGTCTTCCCTTCGTGGGTTACAATGACAGAGTGGGGTCAGTCTGCTCTTCGCTGGTTGTGATTCAATGACTGAGTGGGGTCAGTGTTTTCTTCCCTGGGTGTGTTACATTGACAGAGTGAGGTCAGTCTGATCTTCCCTGGGTGGGTTACATTGACAGAATGCAGTCAGTCTGCTCTTCCCTGTTTGTGTTACATTGACAGAGTGGGGTCAGTCTGCTCTTCCCTGGGTGTGTTACACTGACAGAGTGGGGTCAGTCTGTTCCTCCCTGAGTGTGTTACATTGACATTGTGGGGTCAGTCTGGTCTTCCCTGGGTGTGTTACTTTGACAGAGTGGGGTCAGTCTGGTCTTTCCTGGGTGTGTTACATTGACAGATTGCAGTCAGTCTGCTCTTCCCTGTGTGTGTTACATTGACAGAATGCAGTCAGTCTGCTCTTCCCTGTTTGTGTTACATTGACAGAGTGGGGTCAGTCTGCTCTTCCCTGGGTGTGTTACACTGACAGAGTGGGGTCAGTCTGTTCCTCCCTGAGTGTGTTACATTGACAGAGTGAGGTCAGTCTGCTATTCACTGTGTGTGGTAATTGACCGAGTGAGTTCAGTGTGCTCTTCCCTGGGTGTGTTACATTATCAGTGTGGGTTCAGTCTGTTTTTTTTACCTGGGTGGGTTACATTGACAGAGTGGGGTCAGTCTGGTCTTCCCTGGGTGGGTTACAATGACAGAGTGGGGTCAGTCTGCTCTTCGCTGGTTGTGATTCATTGACTGAGTGGGGTCAGTGTGTTCTTCCCTGGGTGTGTTACATTGACAGAGTGAGGTCAGTCTGATCTTCCCTGGGTGGGTTACATTGACAGAGTGGGGTCAGTCTGGTCTTCCCTGGGTGGGTTACAATGACAGTTTGGGGTCAGTCTGCTCTTCCATGGGTGTGTTACATTGACAGAATGGGATCAGTCTGCTCTTCCCTGGGTGTGTTATATTGACAGAGTGTGGTCAGTCTGCTCTTCCCTGGGTGTGTTACATTGACAGTGTGATGTCAGTCTGCTCTTCCCCTGTCTGTTACATTGACAGAGTGGGGTCAGTCTGATCTTCCCTGGCTGTGTTACATTGACAGAGTGGGGTCTGTCTGTTCTTCCCTGGGTGTGTTACTTTGATAGAGTGTGGTGAGTCTGCTCTGACCTGGGTGTGTTACATTGACAGGTTGCTGTCAGTCTGCTCTTCCCTGGGTATGTTACATTTACAGAGTGGGGTCAGTCTGATCTTCCCTGGGTGTGTTACATTGACAGAGTGGGGTCAGTCTGATCTTCCCTGGGTGTGATACAATGACAGTGTGAGGTCAGTCTGCTCTTCCCTGGGTGTGTTACATTGACAGAGTGGGGTCAGTCTGCTCTTCCCTGGGTGTGTTACATTGACAGTGTGGCGTCAGTCTGTTCTTCCCTGGGTGGGTTACATTGACAGAGTGGGGGTCAGTCTGGTCTTCCCTGGGTGGGTTACAATGACAGAGTGGGTCAGTCTGCTCTTCCCTGGGTGTGTTACATTGACAGAGTGGGGTCAGTCTGTTCTTCCCTGTGTGGGTTACATTGACAGAGTTGGGTCAGTCTGGTCTTCCCTGTGTGTGTTACATTGACAGAGTGGGGTCAGTCTGCTCTTCCCTGGGTGTGTTACATTGACAGTGTGGGGTCAGTCTGCTCTTCCCTGGGTATGTTACATTGACAGTGTGGGATCAGTCTGGTCTTCCCTGTGTGTGTTACATTGACAGAATGGGGTCAGTCTGGTCTTTCCTGGGTTGGTTACATTGACAGAGTGGGGTCAGTCTGGTCTTCCCTGGTTGTGTTACGTTGACAGAGTGGGGTCAGTCTGCTCTTCCCTGAGTGTGTTACACTGACAGAGTGGGGTCAGTCTGCTCTTCCCTGGGTGTGTTACATTGACATTGTGGGGTCAGTCTGGTCTTCCCTGGGTGTGTTACATTGACAGAGTGGGGTCAGTCTGGTCTTTCCTGGGTGTGTTACATTGACAGATTGCAGTCAGTCTGCTCTTCCCTGGGTGTGTGACATTGACAGAGTGGGGTCAGTCTGCTCTTCCCTGTGTGTGTTACATTGACAGAGTGGGGTCAGTCTGGTCTTCCCTGGGTGGGTTATAATGACAGGCTGGGTCAGTCTGTTCTTCCCTGGGTGTGTTACATTGACAGAGTGAGGTCAGTCTGCCCAGCCCTGGGTGGGTTACATTGACAGAGTGGGGTCAGTCTGGTCTTCCCTGGTTGTGTTACATTGATAGAGTCGGGTCAGTCTGCTCTTCCTTGTGTGTGTTACATTGACAGAGTTGGGTCAGTCTGCTCTTCCCTGGGTGTGTTACACTGACAGAGTGGGGTCAGTCTGTTCTTCCCTGAGCGTGTTACATTGACAGAGTGAGGTCAGTCTGCTATTCACTGGGTGTGGTAATTGACTGAGTGAGGTCAGTCTGCTCTTCCCTCGGTGTGTTACATTGACAGTGTGGGGTCAGTCTGTTCTTCCCTGGGTGGGTTACATTGACAGAGTGGGGTCAGTCTGGTCTTCCCTGGGAGGGTTACAATGACAGAGTGGGTCAGTCTGCTCTTCCCTGGGTGTGTTACATTGACAGAGTGGGGTCAGTCTGTTCTTCCCTGTGTGGGTTACATTGACAGAGTTGGGTCAGTCTGGTCTTCCCTGGTTGTGTTACATTGACAGAGTGGGGTCAGTCTGCTCTTCCCTGGGTGTGTTACATTGACAGAGTGGGGTCAGTCTGCTCTTCCCTGGGTATGTTACATTGACAGTGTGGGATTAGTCTGGTCTTCCCTGTGTGTGTTACGTTGACAGAGTGGGGTCAGTCTGGTCTTCCCTGGGTTGGTTACATTGACAGAGTGGGGTCAGTCTGGTCTTCCCTGGTTGTGTTACATTGACAGAGTGGGGTCAGTCTGCTCTTTCCTGAGTGTGTTACACTGACAGAGTGGGGTCAGTCTGCTCTTCCCTGGGTGTGTTACATTGACATTGTGGTGTCAGTCTGGTCTTCCCTGGGTGTGTTACATTGACAGAGTGCAGTCAGTCTGCTCTTCCCTGGGTGTGTTACATTGACAGAGTGGGGTCAGTCTGTTCTTCGCTGAGTGTGTTACATTGACAGTGTGAGGTCAGTCTGCTATTCACTGGGTGTGGTAATTGACCGAGTGAGGTCAGTGTGCTCTTCCCTGGGTGTGTTACATTGACAGTGTGGGTTCAGTCTGTTTTTTTTTACCTGGGTGGGTTACATTGAGAGAGTGGGGTCAGTCTGGTCTTCCCTGGGTGGGTTACATTGACACAGTGCAGTCAGTCTGCTCTTCCCTGGGTGTGTTACATTGACAGAGTGGGGTCAGTCTGCCCTTCGCTGGTTGTGATTCAATGACTGAGTGGGGTCAGTGTGTTCTTCCCTGGGTGTGTTCCATTGACAGAGTGAGGTCAGTCTGATCTTCCCTGGGTGGGTTACATTGACAGAGTGGGGTCAGTCTGGTCTTCCCTGGGTGTGTTACATTGACAGATTGCAGTCAGTCTGCTCTTCCCTGGGTGTGTTACATTGACAGAGTGGGGTCAGTCTGCTCTTCCCTGGGTGTGTTACATTGACAGACTGGGGTCAGTCTTGTCTTCCCTGGGTGTGTTACATTGACAGAGTGCAGTCAGTCTGCTCTTCCCTGGGTGTGTTACATTGACAGAGTGGGGTCAGTCTGCCCTTCGCTGGTTGTGATTCAATGACTGAGTGGGGTCAGTGTGTTCTTCCCTGGGTGTGTTCCATTGACAGAGTGAGGTCAGTCTGATCTTCCCTGGGTGGGTTACATTGACAGAGTGGGGTCAGTCTGGTCTTCCCTGGGTGTGTTACATTGACAGATTGCAGTCAGTCTGCTCTTCCCTGGGTGTGTTACATTGACAGAGTGGGGTCAGTCTGCTCTTCCCTGGGTGTGTTAAACTGACAGAGTGGGGTCAGTCTGTTCCTCCCTGGGTGTGTTACATTGACAGAGTGAGGTCAGTCTGTTATTCACTGGTTGTGGTAATTGACCGAGTGAGTTTAGTGTGCTCTTCCCTGGGTGTGTTACATTGACGGTGTGGGTTCAGTCTGTTTTTGTTTACCTGGGTGTGTTACATTGACAGAGTGGGGTCAGTCTGATCTTCCCTGGGTGTGTTACATTGACAGAGTGGGGTCAGTCTGATCTTCCCTGGGTGTGATACAATGACAGTGTGAGGTCAGTCTGCTCTTCCCTGGGTGTGTTACATTGACAGAGTGGGGTCAGTCTGCTCTTCCCTGGGTGTGTTACATTGACAGTGTGGGGTCAGTCTGTTCTTCCCTGGGTGGGTTACATTGACAGAGTGGGGTCAGTCTGGTCTTCCCTGGGTGGGTTACAATGACAGAGTGGGTCAGTCTGCTCTTCCCTGGGTGTGTTACATTGACAGAGTGGGGTCAGTCTGTTCTTCCCTGTGTGGGTTACATTGACGGAGTTGGGTCAGTCTGGTCTTCCCTGGTTGTGTTACATTGACAGAGTGGGGCCAGTCTGGTCTTCCCTGGGTGGGTTACAAATGACAGAGTGGGGTCAGTCTGCTCTTCGCTGGTTGTGATTCATTGACTGAGTGGGGTCAGTGTGTTCTTCCCTGGGTGTGTTACATTGACAGAGTGAGGTCAGTCTGATCTTCCCTGGGTGGGTTACATTGACAGAGTGGGGTCAGTCTGGTCTTCCCTGGGTGGGTTACAATGACAGTGTGGGGTCAGTCTGCTCTTCCATGGGTGTATTACATTGACAGAATGGGATCAGTCTGCTCTTCCCTGGGTGTGTTATATTGACAGAGTGTGGTCAGTCTGCTCTTCCCTGGGTGTGTTACATTGACAGTGTGATGTCAGTCTGATCTTCCCTGGCTGTGTTACATTGACAGAGTGGGGTCTGTCTATTCTTCCCTGGGTGTGGTACTTTGATCGAGTGTGGTGAGTCTGCTCTTACCTGGGTGTGTTACATTGACAGATTGCGGTCAGTCTGCTCTTCCCTGGGTATGTTACATTTACAGAGTGGGGTCAGTCTGATCTTCCCTGGGTGTGTTACATTGACAGAGTGGGGTCAGTCTGATCTTCCCTGGGTGCGATACAATGACAGTGTGTTTTCAGTCTGCTCTTCCCTGGGTGTGTTACATTGACAGAGTGGGGTCAGTCTGCTCTTCCCTGGGTGTGTTACATTGACAGTGTGGGGTCAGTCTGTTCTTCCCTGGGTGGGTAACATAGACAGAGTGGGGTCAGTCTGGTCTTCCCTGGGTGGGTTACAATGACAGAGTGGGTCAGTCTGCTCTTCCCTGGGTGTGTTACATTGACAGAGTGGGGTCAGTCTGTTCTTCCCTGTGTGGGTTACATTGACCGAGTTGGGTCAGTCTGGTCTTCCCTGTGTGTGTTACATTGACAGAGTGGGGTCAGTCTGCTCTTCCCTGGGTGTGTTACATTGACAGAGTGGGGTCAGTCTGCTCTTCCCTGGGTATGTTACATTGACAGTGTGGGATCAGTCTGGTCTTCCCTGTGTGTGTTACATTGACAGAATGGGGTCAGTCTGGTCTTTCCTGGGTTGGTTACATTGACAGAGTGGGGTCAGTCTGGTCTTCCCTGGTTGTGTTACGTTGACAGAGTGGGGTCAGTCTGCTCTTCCCTGAGTGTGTTACACTGAAAGAGTGGGGTCAGTCTGCTCTTCCCTGGGTGTGTTACATTGACATTGTGGGGTCAGTCTGGTCTTCCCTGGGTGTGTTACATTGACAGAGTGGGGTCAGTCTGGTCTTCCCTGGGTGTGTTACATTGACAGATTGCAGTCAGTCTGCTCTTCCCTGGGTGTGTTACATTGACAGAGTGGGGTCAGTCTGCTCTTCCCTGGGTGTGTTACACTGACAGATTGGGGTCAGTCTGTTCTTCCCTGAGTGTGTTACATTGACAGAGTGAGGTCAGCCTGCTATTCACGGGGTGTGGTAATTGACCGAGTGAGGTCAGTGTGCTCTTCCCTGGATGTGTTACATTGACAGTGTGGGTTCAGTCTGTTTTTTTTTACCTGGGTGGGTTACATTGACAGAGTGGGGTCAGTCTGGTCTTCCCAGGGTGGGTTACAATGACAGAGTGGGGTCAGTCTGCTCTTCGCTGGTTGTGATTCATTGACTGAGTGGGGTCAGTGTGTTCTTCCCTGGGTGTGTTACATTGACAGAGTGAGGTCAGTCTGATCTTCCCTGGGTGGGTTACATTGACAGAGTGGTGTCAGTCTGGTCTTCCCTGGGTGGGTTACAATGACAGTGTCGGGTCAGTCTGCTCTTCCATGGGTGTGTTACATTGACAGAATGGGGTCTGTCTGCTCTTCCCTGGTTGTGTTAAATTGACAGAGTGGGGTCAGTCTGCTCTTCCCTGGGTGTGTTACATTGACAGTGTGATGTCAGTCTCCTCTTCCCTGGGTCTGTTACATTGACAGAGTGGGGTCAGTCTGATCTTCCCTGGCTGTGTTACATTGACAGAGTGGGGTCTGTCTATTCTTCCCTGGGTGTGTTACTTTGATAGAGTGTGGTCAGTCTGCTCTTACCTGGGTGTGTTACATTGACAGAGTGCGGTCAGTCTGCTCTTCCCTGGGTATGTTACATTGTCAGAGTGGGGTCAGTCTGCTCTTCCTTGGGTGTGTTACACTGACAGAGTCGGGTCAGTCTGCTGTTCACTGGGTGTGGTTCATTGACAGACTGTGGTCAGTCTGCTCTTCCCTGGGTGTGTTACATTGACTGAGTGGGGTCGAACTGCTCTTCCCTTGGTGTGTTACATTGACAGAGTGGGGTCAGACTTGTCTTCCCTGGGTGTGTAACATTGACAGAGTGTGGTAAATCTGCTCTTTCCTGGGTGTGTTACATTGACAGAGTGTGGTCAGTCTGCTCTTCTCTGGGTGTGTTACACTGACAGAGTGGGGTCAGTCTGGTCTTCCCTGGGTGTGTTACATTGACAGATTGCACTCATCCTGCTCTTCCCTGGGTGTGTTACATTGACAGAGTGGGGTCAGTCTGCTCTTCCCTGGGTGTGTTACGCTGACAGAGTGGGGTCAGTCTGTTCTTCCCTGAGTGTGTTACATTGACAGAGTGAGGTCAGTCTGCTATTCACTGGGTGTGGTACTTGACAGATTGCAGTCAGTCTGCTCTTCCCTGGGTGTGTTACATTGACAGAGTGTGGTCAGTCTGCTCTTCCCTGGGTGTGTTACATTGACAGTGTGGGGTCAGTCTGGTCTTCCCTGTGTGTGTTACATTGACAGAGTGGGGTCAGTCTGGTCTTCCCTGGGTGTGTTACTTTGACATTGTGGGGTCAGTCTGGTCTTCCCTGGGTGTGTTACATTGACAGAGTGGGGTCAGTCTGGTCTTCCCTGGGTGTGTTACATTGACAGATTGCAGTCAGTCTGCTCTTCCCTGTGTGTGTTACATTGACAGAGTGAGGTCAGTCTGCTATTCACTGGGTGTGGTACTTGACAGATTGCAGTCAGTCTGCTCTTCCCTGGGTGTGTTACATTGACAGAGTGGGGTCAGTCTGCTCTTCCCTTGGTGTGTTACACTGACAGAGTGGGGTCAGTCTGTTCTTCCCTGAGTGTGTTACATTGACAGAGTGAGGTCAGTCTGCTATTCACTGGGTGTGGTAATTGTCAGATTGCAGTCAGTCTGCTCTTCCCTGGGTGTGTTACATTGACAGATTGCAGTCAGTCTGCTCTTCCCTGGGTGTGTTACATTGACAGTGTGGGTTCAGTCTGTTTTTTTTTACCTGGGTGGGTTACATTGACAGAGTGGGGTCAGTCTGGTCATCCCTGGGTGTGTTACAATGACAGAGTGGAGTCAGTCTGCTCTTCGCTGGTTGTGATTCATTGACTGAGTGGGGTTACTGTGTTCTTCCCTGGGTGTGTTACATTGACAGAGTGAGGTCAGTCTGATCTTCCCTGGGTGGGTTACATTGACAGAGTGGGGTCAGTCTGGTCTTCCCTGGGTGTGTTACATTGACAGATTGCAGTCAGTCTGCTCTTCCCTGAGTGTGTTACATTGACAGAGTGGGGTCAGTCTGCTCTTCCCTGGGTGTGTTACACTGACAGAGTGGGGGTCAGTCTGTTCTTCCCTGAGTGTGTTACATTGACAGAGTGAGGACTGTCTGCTATTCACTGGGTGTGGTAATTGACCGAGTGAGGTCAGTGTGCTCTTCCCTGGGTGTGTTACATTGACAGTGTGGGTTCAGTCTGTTTTTTTTTACCTGGGTGGTTACATTGACAGAGTGGGGTCAGTCTGGTCTTCCCTGGGTGGGTTACAATGACAGTGTGGGGTCAGTCTGCTCTTCCATGGGTGTGTTACATTGACAGAATGGGATCAGTCTGCTCTTCCCTGGGTGTGTTATATTGACAGAGTGTGGTCAGTCTGCTCTTCCCTGGGTGTGTTACATTGACAGTGTGATGTCAGTCTGCTCTTCCCTGGGTCTGTTACATTGACAGAGTGGCTTCAGTCTGATCTTCCCTGGCTGTGTTACATTGACAGAGTGGGGTCTGTCTATTCTTCCCTGGGTGTGGTACTTTGATCGAGTGTGGTGAGTCTGCTCTTACATGGGTGTGTTACATTGACAGATTGCGGTCAGTCTGCTCTTCCCTGGGTATGTTACATTTACAGAGTGGGGTCAGTCTGATCTTCCCTGGGTGTGTTACATTGACAGAGTGGGGTCAGTCTGATCTTCCCTGGGTGTGATACAATGACAGTGTGAGGTCAGTCTGCTCTTCCCTGGGTGTGTTACATTGACAGATTGGGGTCAGTCTGCTCTTCCCTGGGTGTGTTACATTGACAGAGTGGGGACAGTCTGGTCTTCCCTGGGTGGGTTACAATGACAGAGTGGGTCAGTCTGCTCTTCCCTGGGTGTGTTACATTGACAGAGTGGGGTCAGTCTGTTCTTCCCTGTGTGGGTTACATTGACAGAGTTGGGTCAGTCTGGTCTTCCCTGTGTGTGTTACATTGACAGAGTGGGGTCAGTCTGCTCTTCCCTGGGTGTGTTACATTGACAGAGTGGGGTCAGTCTGCTCTTCCCTGGGTATGTTACATTGACAGTGTGGGATCAGTCTGGTCTTCCCTGTGTGTGTTACATTGACAGAATGGGGTCAGTCTGGTCTTTTCTGGGTTGGTTACATTGACAGAGTGGGGTCAGTCTGGTCTTCCCTGGTTGTGTTACGTTGACAGAGTGGGGTCAGTCTGCTCTTCCCTGAGTGTGTTACACTGACAGAGTGGGGTCAGTCTGCTCTTCCCTGGGTGTGTTACATTGACATTGTGGGGTCAGTCTGGTCTTCCCTGGGTGTGTTACATTGACAGAGTGGGGTCAGTCTGCTCTTCCCTGGGTATGTTACATTGACAGTGTGGGATCAGTCTGGTCTTCCCTGTGTGTGTTACATTGACAGAATGGGGTCAGTCTGGTCTTTCCTGGGTTGGTTACATTGACAGAGTGGGGTCAGTCTGGTCTTCCCTGGTTGTGTTACGTTGACAGAGTGGGGTCAGTCTGCTCTTCCCTGAGTGTGTTACACTGACAGAGTGGGGTCAGTCTGCTCTTCCCTGGGTGTGTTACATTGACATTGTGGGGTCAGTCTGGTCTTCCCTGGGTGTGTTACATTGACAGAGTGGGGTCAGTCTGGTCTTCCCTGGGTGTGTTACATTGACAGATTGCAGTCAGTCTGCTCTTCCCTTGGTGTGTTACACTGACAGAGTGGGGTCAGTCTGTTCTTCCCTGAGTGTGTTACATTGACAGAGTGAGGTCAGTCTGCTATTCACTGGGTGTGGTAATTGTCAGATTGCAGTCAGTCTGCTCTTCCCTGGGTGTGTTACATTGACAGATTGCAGTCAGTCTGCTCTTCCCTGGGTGTGTTACATTGACAGTGTGGGTTCAGTCTGTTTTTTTTTACCTGGGTGGGTTACATTGACAGAGTGGGGTCTGTCTGGTCATCCCTGGGTGGGTTACATTGACAGAGTGGGGTCAGTCTGGTCTTCCCTGGGTGTGTTACATTGACAGAGTGAGGACTGTCTGCTATTCACTGGGTGTGGTAATTGACCGAGTGAGGTCAGTGTGCTCTTCCCTGGGTGTGTTACATCGACAGTGTGGGTTCAGTCTGTTTTTTTTTACCTGGGTGTGTTACATTGACAGAGTGGGGACAGTCTGGTCTTCCCTGGGTGGGTTACAATGACAGTGTGGGGTCAGTCTGCTCTTCCATGGGTGTGTTACATTGACAGAATGGGATCAGTCTGCTCTTCCCTGGGTGTGTTATATTGACAGAGTGTGGTCAGTCTGCTCTTCCCTGGGTGTGTTACATTGACAGTGTGATGTCAGTCTGCTCTTCCCTGGGTCTGTTACATTGACAGAGTGGCTTCAGTCTGATCTTCCCTGGCTGTGTTACATTGACAGAGTGGGGTCTGTCTATTCTTCCCTGGGTGTGATACTTTGATCGAGTGTGGTGAGTCTGCTCTTACCTGGGTGTGTTACATTGACAGATTGCGGTCAGTCTGCTCTTCCCTGGGTATGTTACATTTACAGAGTGGGGTCAGTCTGATCTTCCCTGGGTGTGTTACATTGACAGAGTGGGGTCAGTCTGATCTTCCCTGGGTGTGATACAATGACAGTGTGAGGTCAGTCTGCTCTTCCCTGGGTGTGTTACATTGACAGAGTGGGGTCAGTCTGCTCTTCCCTGGGTGTGTTACATTGACAGAGTGGGGTCAGTCTGGTCTTCCCTGGGTGGGTTACAATGACAGAGTGGGTCAGTCTGCTCTTCCCTGGGTGTGTTACATTGACAGAGTGGGGTCAGTCTGTTCTTTCTCTGTGTGGGTTACATTGACAGAGTTGGGTCAGTCTGGTCTTCCCTGTGTGTGTTACATTGACAGAGTGGGGTCAGTCTGCTCTTCCCTGGGTGTGTTAAATTGACAGAGTGGGGTCAGTCTGCTCTTCCCTGGGTATGTTACATTGACAGTGTGGGATCAGTCTGGTCTTCTCTGTGTGTGTTACATTGACAGAATGGGGTCAGTCTGGTCTTTCCTGGGTTGGTTACATTGACAGAGTGGGGTCAGTCTGGTCTTCCCTGGTTGTGTTACGTTGACAGAGTGGGGTCAGTCTGCTCTTCCCTGAGTGTGTTACACTGACAGAGTGGGGTCAGTCTGCTCTTCCCTGGGTGTGTTACATTGACATTGTGGGGTCAGTCTGGTCTATCCTGGGTGTGTTACATTGACAGAGTGGGGTCAGTCTGGTCTTCCCTGGGTGTGTTACATTGACAGATTGCAGTCAGTCTGCTCTTTCCTGGGTGTGTTCCATTGACAGAGTGGGGTCAGTCTGTTCTTCCCTGAGTGTGTTACATTGACAGAGTGAGGTCAGTCTGCTATTCACGGGGTGTGGTAATTGACCGAGTGAGGTCAGTGTGCTCTTCCCTGGATGTGTTACATTGACAGTGTGGGTTCAGTCTGTTTTTTTTTACCTGGGTGTGTTACATTGACAGAGTGGGGTCAGTCTGGTCTTCCCAGGGTGGGTTACAATGACAGAGTGGGGTCAGTCTGCTCTTCGCTGGTTGTGATTCATTGACTGAGTGGGGTCAGTGTGTTCTTCCCTGGGTGTGTTACATTGACAGAGTGAGGTCAGTCTGATCTTCCCTGGGTGGGTTACATTGACAGAGTGGTGTCAGTCTGGTCTTCCCTGGGTGGGTTACAATGACAGTGTCGGGTCAGTCTGCTCTTCCCTGGGTGTGTGACATTGACAGTGTGATGTCAGTCTGCTCTTCCCTGGGTCTGTTACATTGACAGAGTGGGGTCAGTCTGATCTTCCCTGGCTGTGTTACATTGACAGAGTGGGGTCTGTCTATTCTTCCCTGGGTGTGTTACTTTGATAGAGTGTGGTCAGTCTGCTCTTACCTGGGTGTGTTACATTGACAGAGTGCGGTCAGTCTGCTCTTCCCTGGGTATGTTACATTGTCAGAGTGGGGTCAGTCTGCTCTTCCTTGGGTGTGTTACACTGACAGAGTCGGGTCAGTCTGCTGTTCACTGGGTGTGGTTCATTGACAGAGTGTGGTCAGTCTGCTCTTCCCTGGGTGTTATACATTGACTGAGTGGGGTCGAACTGCTCTTCCCTGGGTGTGTTACATTGACAGAGTGGGGTCAGTCTTGTCTTCCCTGGGTGTGTAACATTGACAGAGTGTGGTAAATCTGCTCTTTCCTGGGTGTGTTACATTGACAGAGTGTGGTCAGTCTGCTCTTCTCTGGGTGTGTTACACTGACAGAGTGGGGTCAGTCTGGTCTTCCCTGGGTGTGTTACATTGACAGATTGCAGTCATCCTGCTCTTCCCTGGGTGTGTTACATTGACAGAGTGGGGTCAGTCTGCTCTTCCCTGGGTGTGTTACACTGACAGAGTGGGGTCAGTCTGTTCTTCCCTGAGTGTGTTACATTGACAGAGTGAGGTCAGTCTGCTATTCACTGGGTGTGGTACTTGACAGATTGCAGTCAGTCTGCTCTTCCCTGGGTGTGTTACATTGACAGAGTGTGGTCAGTCTGCTCTTCCCTGGGTGTGTTACATTGACAGTGTGGGGTCAGTCTGGTCTTCCCTGTGTGTGTTACATTGACAGAGTGGGGTCAGTCTGGTCTTCCCTGGGTTGGTTACATTGCCAGAGTGGGGGCAGTCTGGTCTTCCCTGAGTGTGTTACACTGACAGAGTGGGGTCAGTCTGCTCTTCCCTGGGTGTGTTACTTTGACATTGTGGGGTCAGTCTGGACTTCCCTGGGTGTGTTACATTGACAGAGTGGGGTCAGTCTGGTCTTCCCTGGGTGTGTTACATTGACAGATTGCAGTCAGTCTGCTCTTCCCTGGGTGTGTTACATTGACAGAGTGGGGTCAGTCTGCTCTTCCCTTGGTGTGTTACACTGACAGAGTGGGGTCAGTCTGTTCTTCCCTGAGTGTGTTACATTGACAGAGTGAGGTCAGTCTGCTATTCACTGGGTGTGGTAATTGTCAGATTGCAGTCAGTCTGCTCTTCCCTGGGTGTGTTACATTGACAGATTGCAGTCAGTCTGCTCTTCCCTGGGTGTGTTACATTGACAGTGTGGGTTCAGTCTGTTTTTTTTTACCTGGGTGGGTTACATTGACAGAGTGGGGTCAGTCTGGTCTTCCGTGGGTGGGTTACAATGACAGAGTGGAGTCAGTCTGCTCTTCGCTGGTTGTGATTCATTGACTGAGTGGGGTCACTGTGTTCTTCCCTGGGTGTGTTACATTGACAGAGTGAGGTCAGTCTGATCTTCCCTGGGTGGGTTACATTGACAGAGTGGGGTCAGTCTGGTCTTCCCTGGGTGTGTTACATTGACAGATTGCAGTCAGTCTGCTCTTCCCTGAGTGTGTTACATTGACAGAGTGGGGTCAGACTGCTCTTCCCTGGGTGTGTTACACTGACAGAGTGGGGGTCAGTCTGTTCTTCCCTGAGTGTGTTACATTGACAGAGTGAGGACTGTCTGCTATTCACTGGGTGTGGTAATTGACCGAGTGAGGTCAGTGTGCTCTTCCCTGGGTGTGTTACATTGACAGTGTGGGTTCAGTCTGTTTTTTTTTACCTGGGTGGTTACATTGACAGAGTGGGGTCAGTCTGGTCTTCCCTGAGTGGGTTACAATGACAGAGTGGGGTCAGTCTTCTCTTCGCTGGTTGTGATTCATTGACTGAGTGGGGTCAGTGTGTTCTTCCCTGGGTGTGTTGCATTGACAGAGTCAGGGCAGTCTGATCTTCCCTGGGTGGGTTACATTGACAGAGTGGGGTCAGTCTGGTCTTCCCTGGGTGTGTTACATTGACAGAATGGGGTCAGTCTGCTCTTCCCTGGGTGTGTTACATTGACAGAATGGGGTCAGTCTGCTCTTACCTGGGTATGTTACTTTGACAGAGTGGTGTCAGTCTGCTCTTCCCTGGGTGTGTTACACTGACAGAGTCGGGTCAGTCTGCTGTTCACTGGGTGTGGTTCATTGACAGAGTGTGGTCAGTCTGCTCTTCCCTGGGTGTGTTACATTGACTGAGTGGGGTCGTACTGCTCTTCCCTGTGTGTGTTACATTGACAGAGTGGGGTCAGTCTTGTCTTCCCTGGGTGTGTTACATTGACAGAGTGTGGTCAGTCTGGTCTTCCCTGGGTGTGTGACATTGACAGAGTGGGGTCAGTCTGCTCTTCCCTGTGTGTGTTACATTGACAGCGTGGGGTCAGTCTGGTCTTCCCTGGGTGGGTTACAATGACAGACTGGGTCAGTCTGTTCATCCCTGGGTGTGTTACATTGACAGAGTGAGGTCAGTCTACCCTGCCCTGGGTGGGTTAAATTGACAGAGTGGGGTCAGTCTGGTCTTCCCTGGGTGGGTTACACTGACAGAGTGGGGTCAGTCTGTTCTTCCCTGAGTGTGTTACATTGACAGAGTGAGGTCAGTCTGCTATTCACTGGGTGTGGTAATTGACCGAGTGAGGTCAGTCTGCTCTTCCCTGGGTGTGTTACATTGACAGAGTGGGGTCAGTCTGCTCTTCCCTGGGTGTGTTACATTGACAGTGTGGGGTCAGTCTGTTCTTCCCTGGGTGGGTTACATTGTCAGAGTGGGGTCAGTCTGGTCTTCCCTGGGTGGGTTACAATGACAGAGTGGGTCAGTCTGCTCTTCCCTGGGTGTGTTACATTGACAGAGTGGGGTCAGTCTGGTCTTCCCTGACTGTGTTACACTGACAGAGTGGGGTCAGTCTGCTCTTCCCTGGGTGTGTTACTTTGACATTGTGGGGTCAGTCTGGTCTTCCCTGGGTGGGTTACATTGACAGATTGCAGTCAGTCTGATCTTCCCTGGCTGTGTTACATTGACAGAGTGGGGTCTGTCTATTCTTCCCTGGGTGTGTTACTTTGATAGAGTGTGGTCAGTCTGCTCTTACCTGGGTGTGTTACATTGACAGAGTGGGGTCAGTCTGCTCTTCCCTGGGTGTGTTACATTGACAGTGTGGGGTCAGTCTGTTCTTCCCTGGGTGGGTTACATTGACAGAGTGGGGTCAGTCTGGTCTTCCCTGGGTGGGTTACAATGACAGAGTGGGTCAGTCTGCTCTTCCCTGGGTATGTTACATTGACAGAGTGGGGTCAGTCTGGTCTTCCCTGACTGTGTTACACTGACAGAGTGGGGTCAGTCTGCTCTTCCCTGGGTGTGTTACATTGACAGTGTGATGTCAGTCTGCTCTTCCCTGGGTCTGTTACATTGACAGAGTGGGGTCAGTCTGATCTTCCCTGGCTGTGTTACAT
This sequence comes from Chiloscyllium punctatum, assembly GCF_047496795.1. Taxonomy (NCBI): domain Eukaryota; kingdom Metazoa; phylum Chordata; class Chondrichthyes; order Orectolobiformes; family Hemiscylliidae; genus Chiloscyllium; species Chiloscyllium punctatum. The sequence goes on along the minus strand of NC_092769.1, from coordinate 34,462,902 downwards.
TGACAGAGTGGGGTCTGTCTATTCTTCCCTGGGTGTGTTACTTTGATAGAGTGTGGTCAGTCTGCTCTTCCCTGGGTATGTTACATTGTCAGAGTGGGGTCAGTCTGCTCTTCCTTCGGTGTGTTACACTGACAGAGTCGGGTCAGTCTGCTGTTCACTGGGTGTGGTTCATTGACAGAGTGTGGTCAGTCTGCTCTTCCCTGGGTGTGTTACATTGACTGAGTGGGGTCGAACTGCTCTTCCCTGGGTGTGTTACATTAACAGAGTGGGGTCAGTCTTGTCTTCCCTGGGTGTGTAACATTGACAGAGTGTGGCAAATCTGCTCTTTCCTGGGTGTGTTACATTGACAGAGTGTGGTCAGTCTGCTCTTCTCTGGGTGTGTTACACTGACAGAGTGGGGTCAGTCTGTTCTTCCCTGAGTGTGTTACATTGACAGAGTGAGGTCAGTCTGCTATTCACTGGGTGTGGTACTTGACAGATTGCAGTCAGTCTGCTCTTCCCTGGGTGTGTTACATTGACAGAGTGTGGTCAGTCTGCTCTTCCCTGGGTGTGTTACATTGACAGTGTGGGGTCAGTCTGGTCTTCCCTGTGTGTGTTACCTTGACAGAGTGGGGTCAGTCTGGTCTTCCCTGGGTTGGTTACATTGCCAGAGTGGGGGCAGTCTGGTCTTCCCTGAGTGTGTTACACTGACAGAGTGGGGTCAGTCTGCTCTTCCCTGGGTGTGTTACTTTGACATTGTGGGGTCTGTCTGGTCTTCCCTGGGTGTGTTACATTGACAGAGTGGGGTCAGTCTGGTCCTCCCTGGGTGTGTTACATTGACAGATTGCAGTCAGTCTGCTCTTCCCTGGGTGTGTTACATTGACAGAGTGGGGTCAGTCTGCTCTTCCCTTGGTGTGTTACACTGACAGAGTGGGGTCAGTCTGTTCTTCCCTGAGTGTGTTACATTGACAGAGTGAGGTCAGTCTGCTATTCACTGGGTGTGGTAATTGTCAGATTGCAGTCAGTCTGCTCTTCCCTGGGTGTGTTACATTGACAGATTGCAGTCAGTCTGCTCTTCCCTGGGTGTGTTACATTGACAGTGTGGGTTCAGTCTGTTTTTTTTTACCTGGGTGGGTCACATTGACAGAGTGGGGTCAGTCTGGTCTTCCCTGGGTGGGTTACAATGACAGAGTGGAGTCAGTCTGCTCTTCGCTGGTTGTGATTCATTGACTGAGTGGGGTCACTGTGTTCTTCCCTGGGTGTGTTACATTGACAGAGTGAGGTCAGTCTGATCTTCCCTGGGTGGATTACATTGACAGAGTGGGGTCAGTCTGGTCTTCCCTGGGTGTGTTACATTGACAGATTGCAGTTAGTCTGCTCTTCCCTGAGTGTGTTACATTGACAGAGTGGGGTCAGTCTGCTCTTCCCTGGGTGTGTTACACTGACAGAGTGGGGGTCAGTCTGTTCTTCCCTGAGTGTGTTACATTGACAGAGTGAGGACTGTCTGCTATTCACTGGGTGTGGTAATTGACCGAGTGAGGTCAGTGTGCTCTTCCCTGGGTGTGTTACATTGACAGTGTGGGTTCAGTCTGTTTTTTTTTACCTGGGTGGGTACATTGACAGAGTGGGGTCCGTCTGGTCTTCCCTGGGTGGGTTACAATGACAGAGTGGGGTCAGTCTTCTCTTCGCTGGTTGTGATTCATTGACTGAGTGGGGTCAGTGTGTTCTTCCCTGGGTGTGTTGCATTGACAGAGTGAGGGCAGTCTGATCTTCCCTGGGTGGGTTACATTGACAGAGTGGGGTCAGTCTGGTCTTCCCTGGGTGGGTTACAATGACATTGTGGGGTCAGTCTGCTCTTCCCTGGGTGTGTTACACTGACAGAATGGGGTCAGTCTGCTCTTCCCTGGGTGTGTTACATTGACAGAGTGGGGTCAGTCTGCTCTTCCCTGGGTGTGTTACATTGACTGAGTGGGGTCGTACTGCTCTTCCCTGGGTGTGTTACATTGACAGAGTGGGATCAGTCTTGTCTTCCCTGGGTGTGTTACATTGACAGAGTGTGGTCAGTCTGGTCTTCCCTGGGTGTGTTACATTGACAGAGTGGGGTCAGTCTGCTCTTCCCTGGGTGTGTTACATTGACAGAGTGGGGTCAGTCTGCTCTTACCTGGGTATGTTACATTGACAGAGTGGTGTCAGTCTGCTCTTCCCTGGGTGTGTTACACTGACAGAGTCGGGTCAGTCTGCTGTTCACTGGGTGTGGTTCATTGACAGAGTGTGGTCAGTCTGCTCTTCTGGGTGTGTTACATTGACTGAGTGGGGTCGTACTGCTCTTCCCTGGGTGTGTTACATTGACAGAGTGGGGTCAGTCTTGTCTTCCCTGGGTGTGTTACATTGACAGAGTGTGGTCAGTCTGGTCTTCCCTGGGTGTGTGACATTGACAGAGTGGGGTCAGTCTGCTCTTCCCTGTGTGTGTTACATTGACAGCGTGGGGTCAGTCTGGTCTTCCCTGGGTGGGTTACATTGACAGAGTGGGGTCAGTCTGCTCTTCCCTGGGTGTGTTACATTGACAGAGTGGGGTCAGTCTGGTCTTCCCTGGGTTGGCTACATTGCCAGAGTGGGGGCAGTCTGGTCTTCCCTGAGTGTGTTACACTGACAGAGTGGGGTCAGTCTGCTCTTCCCTGGGTGTGTTACTTTGACATTGTGGGGTCAGTCTGGACTTCCCTGGGTGTGTTACATTGACAGAGTGGGGTCAGTCTGGTCTTCCCTGGGTGTGTTACATTGACAGATTGCAGTCAGTCTGCTCTTCCCTGGGTGTGTTACATTGACAGAGTGGGGTCAGTCTGCTCTTCCCTTGGTGTGTTACACTGACAGAGTGGGGTCAGTCTGTTCTTCCCTGAGTGTGTTACATTGACAGAGTGAGGTCAGTCTGCTATTCACTGGGTGTGGTAATTGTCAGATTGCAGTCAGTCTGCTCTTCCCTGGGTGTGTTACATTGACAGATTGCAGTCAGTCTGCTCTTCCCTGGGTGTGTTACATTGACAGTGTGGGTTCAGTCTGTTTTTTTTTACCTGGGTGGGTTACATTGACAGAGTGGGGTCAGTCTGGTCTTCCGTGGGTGGGTTACAATGACAGAGTGGAGTCAGTCTGCTCTTCGCTGGTTGTGATTCATTGACTGAGTGGGGTCACTGTGTTCTTCCCTGGGTGTGTTACATTGACAGAGTGAGGTCAGTCTGATCTTCCCTGGGTGGGTTACATTGACAGAGTGGGGTCAGTCTGGTCTTCCCTGGGTGTGTTACATTGACAGATTGCAGTCAGTCTGCTCTTCCCTGAGTGTGTTACATTGACAGAGTGGGGTCAGTCTGCTCTTCCCTGGGTGTGTTACACTGACAGAGTGGGGGTCAGTCTGTTCTTCCCTGAGTGTGTTACATTGACAGAGTGAGGACTGTCTGCTATTCACTGGGTGTGGTAATTGACCGAGTGAGGTCAGTGTGCTCTTCCCTGGGTGTGTTACATTGACAGTGTGGGTTCAGTCTGTTTTTTTTTACCTGGGTGGTTACATTGACAGAGTGGGGTCAGTCTGGTCTTCCCTGAGTGGGTTACAATGACAGAGTGGGGTCAGTCTTCTCTTCGCTGGTTGTGATTCATTGACTGAGTGGGGTCAGTGTGTTCTTCCCTGGGTGTGTTGCATTGACAGAGTGAGGGCAGTCTGATCTTCCCTGGGTGGGTTACATTGACAGAGTGGGGTCAGTCTGGTCTTCCCTGGGTGTGTTACATTGACAGAATGGGGTCAGTCTGCTCTTCCCTGGGTGTGTTACATTGACAGAGTGGGGTCAGTCTGCTCTTACCTGGGTATGTTACTTTGACAGAGTGGTGTCAGTCTGCTCTTCCCTGGGTGTGTTACACTGACAGAGTCGGGTCAGTCTGCTGTTCACTGGGTGTGGTTCATTGACAGAGTGTGGTCAGTCTGCTCTTCCCTGGGTGTGTTACATTGACTGAGTGGGGTCGTACTGCTCTTCCCTGTGTGTGTTACATTGACAGAGTGGGGTCAGTCTTGTCTTCCCTGGGTGTGTTACATTGACAGAGTGTGGTCAGTCTGGTCTTCCCTGGGTGTGTGACATTGACAGAGTGGGGTCAGTCTGCTCTTCCCTGTGTGTGTTACATTGACAGCGTGGGGTCAGTCTGGTCTTCCCTGGGTGGGTTACAATGACAGACTGGGTCAGTCTGTTCATCCCTGGGTGTGTTACATTGACAGAGTGAGGTCAGTCTACCCTGCCCTGGGTGGGTTAAATTGACAGAGTGGGGTCAGTCTGGTCTTCCCTGGGTGGGTTACACTGACAGAGTGGGGTCAGTCTGTTCTTCCCTGAGTGTGTTACATTGACAGAGTGAGGTCAGTCTGCTATTCACTGGGTGTGGTAATTGACCGAGTGAGGTCAGTCTGCTCTTCCCTGGGTGTGTTACATTGACAGAGTGGGGTCAGTCTGCTCTTCCCTGGGTGTGTTACATTGACAATGTGGGGTCAGTCTGTTCTTCCCTGGGTGGGTTACATTGTCAGAGTGGGGTCAGTCTGGTCTTCCCTGGGTGGGTTACAATGACAGAGTGGGTCAGTCTGCTCTTCCCTGGGTGTGTTACATTGACAGAGTGGGGTCAGTCTGGTCTTCCCTGACTGTGTTACACTGACAGAGTGGGGTCAGTCTGCTCTTCCCTGGGTGTGTTACTTTGACATTGTGGGGTCAGTCTGGTCTTCCCTGGGTGGGTTACATTGACAGATTGCAGTCAGTCTGATCTTCCCTGGCTGTGTTACATTGACAGAGTGGGGTCTGTCTATTCTTCCCTGGGTGTGTTACTTTGATAGAGTGTGGTCAGTCTGCTCTTACCTGGGTGTGTTACATTGACAGAGTGGGGTCAGTCTGCTCTTCCCTGGGTGTGTTACATTGACAGTGTGGGGTCAGTCTGTTCTTCCCTGGGTGGGTTACATTGACAGAGTGGGGTCAGTCTGGTCTTCCCTGGGTGGGTTACAATGACAGAGTGGGTCAGTCTGCTCTTCCCTGGGTATGTTACATTGACAGAGTGGGGTCAGTCTGGTCTTCCCTGACTGTGTTACACTGACAGAGTGGGGTCAGTCTGCTCTTCCCTGGGTGTGTTACATTGACAGTGTGATGTCAGTCTGCTCTTCCCTGGGTCTGTTACATTGACAGAGTGGGGTCAGTCTGATCTTCCCTGGCTGTGTTACATTGACAGAGTGGGGTCTGTCTATTCTTCCCTGGGTGTGTTACTTTGATAGAGTGTGGTCAGTCTGCTCTTCCCTGGGTATGTTACATTGTCAGAGTGGGGTCAGTCTGCTCTTCCTTCGGTGTGTTACACTGACAGAGTCGGGTCAGTCTGCTGTTCACTGGGTGTGGTTCATTGACAGAGTGTGGTCAGTCTGCTCTTCCCTGGGTGTGTTACATTGACTGAGTGGGGTCGAACTGCTCTTCCCTGGGTGTGTTACATTAACAGAGTGGGGTCAGTCTTGTCTTCCCTGGGTGTGTAACATTGACAGAGTGTGGCAAATCTGCTCTTTCCTGGGTGTGTTACATTGACAGAGTGTGGTCAGTCTGCTCTTCTCTGGGTGTGTTACACTGACAGAGTGGGGTCAGTCTGTTCTTCCCTGAGTGTGTTACATTGACAGAGTGAGGTCAGTCTGCTATTCACTGGGTGTGGTACTTGACAGATTGCAGTCAGTCTGCTCTTCCCTGGGTGTGTTACATTGACAGAGTGTGGTCAGTCTGCTCTTCCCTGGGTGTGTTACATTGACAGTGTGGGGTCAGTCTGGTCTTCCCTGTGTGTGTTACCTTGACAGAGTGGGGTCAGTCTGGTCTTCCCTGGGTTGGTTACATTGCCAGAGTGGGGGCAGTCTGGTCTTCCCTGAGTGTGTTACACTGACAGAGTGGGGTCAGTCTGCTCTTCCCTGGGTGTGTTACTTTGACATTGTGGGGTCTGTCTGGTCTTCCCTGGGTGTGTTACATTGACAGAGTGGGGTCAGTCTGGTCCTCCCTGGGTGTGTTACATTGACAGATTGCAGTCAGTCTGCTCTTCCCTGGGTGTGTTACATTGACAGAGTGGGGTCAGTCTGCTCTTCCCTTGGTGTGTTACACTGACAGAGTGGGGTCAGTCTGTTCTTCCCTGAGTGTGTTACATTGACAGAGTGAGGTCAGTCTGCTATTCACTGGGTGTGGTAATTGTCAGATTGCAGTCAGTCTGCTCTTCCCTGGGTGTGTTACATTGACAGATTGCAGTCAGTCTGCTCTTCCCTGGGTGTGTTACATTGACAGTGTGGGTTCAGTCTGTTTTTTTTTACCTGGGTGGGTCACATTGACAGAGTGGGGTCAGTCTGGTCTTCCCTGGGTGGGTTACAATGACAGAGTGGAGTCAGTCTGCTCTTCGCTGGTTGTGATTCATTGACTGAGTGGGGTCAGTGTGTTCTTCCCTGGGTGTGTTACATTGACAGAGTGAGGTCAGTCTGATCTTCCCTGGGTGGATTACATTGACAGAGTGGGGTCAGTCTGGTCTTCCCTGGGTGTGTTACATTGACAGATTGCAGTTAGTCTGCTCTTCCCTGAGTGTGTTACATTGACAGAGTGGGGTCAGTCTGCTCTTCCCTGGGTGTGTTACACTGACAGAGTGGGGGTCAGTCTGTTCTTCCCTGAGTGTGTTACATTGACAGAGTGAGGACTGTCTGCTATTCACTGGGTGTGGTAATTGACCGAGTGAGGTCAGTCTGCTCTTCCCTGGGTGTGTTACATTGACAGAGTGGGGTCAGTCTGCTCTTCCCTGGGTGTGTTACATTGACAATGTGGGGTCAGTCTGTTCTTCCCTGGGTGGGTTACATTGACAGTGTGATGTCAGTCTGCTCTTCCCTGGGTCTGTTACATTGACAGAGTGGGGTCAGTCTGATCTTCCCTGGCTGTGTTACATTGACAGAGTGGGGTCTGTCTATTCTTCCCTGGGTGTGTTACTTTGATAGAGTGTGGTCAGTCTGCTCTTCCCTGGGTATGTTACATTGTCAGAGTGGGGTCAGTCTGCTCTTCCTTCGGTGTGTTACACTGACAGAGTCGGGTCAGTCTGCTGTTCACTGGGTGTGGTTCATTGACAGAGTGTGGTCAGTCTGCTCTTCCCTGGGTGTGTTACATTGACTGAGTGGGGTCGAACTGCTCTTCCCTGGGTGTGTTACATTAACAGAGTGGGGTCAGTCTTGTCTTCCCTGGGTGTGTAACATTGACAGAGTGTGGCAAATCTGCTCTTTCCTGGGTGTGTTACATTGACAGAGTGTGGTCAGTCTGCTCTTCTCTGGGTGTGTTACACTGACAGAGTGGGGTCAGTCTGTTCTTCCCTGAGTGTGTTACATTGACAGAGTGAGGTCAGTCTGCTATTCACTGGGTGTGGTACTTGACAGATTGCAGTCAGTCTGCTCTTCCCTGGGTGTGTTACATTGACAGAGTGTGGTCAGTCTGCTCTTCCCTGGGTGTGTTACATTGACAGTGTGGGGTCAGTCTGGTCTTCCCTGTGTGTGTTACCTTGACAGAGTGGGGTCAGTCTGGTCTTCCCTGGGTTGGTTACATTGCCAGAGTGGGGGCAGTCTGGTCTTCCCTGAGTGTGTTACACTGACAGAGTGGGGTCAGTCTGCTCTTCCCTGGGTGTGTTACTTTGACATTGTGGGGTCTGTCTGGTCTTCCCTGGGTGTGTTACATTGACAGAGTGGGGTCAGTCTGGTCCTCCCTGGGTGTGTTACATTGACAGATTGCAGTCAGTCTGCTCTTCCCTGGGTGTGTTACATTGACAGAGTGGGGTCAGTCTGCTCTTCCCTTGGTGTGTTACACTGACAGAGTGGGGTCAGTCTGTTCTTCCCTGAGTGTGTTACATTGACAGAGTGAGGTCAGTCTGCTATTCACTGGGTGTGGTAATTGTCAGATTGCAGTCAGTCTGCTCTTCCCTGGGTGTGTTACATTGACAGATTGCAGTCAGTCTGCTCTTCCCTGGGTGTGTTACATTGACAGTGTGGGTTCAGTCTGTTATTTTTTACCTGGGTGGGTCACATTGACAGAGTGGGGTCAGTCTGGTCTTCCCTGGGTGGGTTACAATGACAGAGTGGAGTCAGTCTGCTCTTCGCTGGTTGTGATTCATTGACTGAGTGGGGTCAGTGTGTTCTTCCCTGGGTGTGTTACATTGACAGAGTGAGGTCAGTCTGATCTTCCCTGGGTGGATTACATTGACAGAGTGGGGTCAGTCTGGTCTTCCCTGGGTGTGTTACATTGACAGATTGCAGTTAGTCTGCTCTTCCCTGAGTGTGTTACATTGACAGAGTGGGGTCAGTCTGCTCTTCCCTGGGTGTGTTACACTGACAGAGTGGGGGTCAGTCTGTTCTTCCCTGAGTGTGTTACATTGACAGAGTGAGGACTGTCTGCTATTCACTGGGTGTGGTAATTGACCGAGTGAGGTCAGTGTGCTCTTCCCTGGGTGTGTTACATTGACAGTGTGGGTTCAGTCTGTTTTTTTTTACCTGGGTGGGTACATTGACAGAGTGGGGTCCGTCTGGTCTTCCCTGGGTGGGTTACAATGACAGAGTGGGGTCAGTCTTCTCTTCGCTGGTTGTGATTCATTGACTGAGTGGGGTCAGTGTGTTCTTCCCTGGGTGTGTTGCATTGACAGAGTGAGGGCAGTCTGATCTTCCCTGGGTGGGTTACATTGACAGAGTGGGGTCAGTCTGGTCTTCCCTGGGTGGGTTACAATGACATTGTGGGGTCAGTCTGCTCTTCCCTGGGTGTGTTACACTGACAGAATGGGGTCAGTCTGCTCTTCCCTGGGTGTGTTACATTGACAGAGTGGGGTCAGTCTGCTCTTCCCTGGGTGTGTTACATTGACTGAGTGGGGTCGTACTGCTCTTCCCTGGGTGTGTTACATTGACAGAGTGGGATCAGTCTTGTCTTCCCTGGGTGTGTTACATTGACAGAGTGTGGTCAGTCTGGTCTTCCCTGGGTGTGTTACATTGACAGAGTGGGGTCAGTCTGCTCTTCCCTGGGTGTGTTACATTGACAGAGTGGGGTCAGTCTGCTCTTACCTGGGTATGTTACATTGACAGAGTGGTGTCAGTCTGCTCTTCCCTGGGTGTGTTACACTGACAGAGTCGGGTCAGTCTGCTGTTCACTGGGTGTGGTTCATTGACAGAGTGTGGTCAGTCTGCTCTTCTGGGTGTGTTACATTGACTGAGTGGGGTCGTACTGCTCTTCCCTGGGTGTGTTACATTGACAGAGTGGGGTCAGTCTTGTCTTCCCTGGGTGTGTTACATTGACAGAGTGTGGTCAGTCTGGTCTTCCCTGGGTGTGTGACATTGACAGAGTGGGGTCAGTCTGCTCTTCCCTGTGTGTGTTACATTGACAGCGTGGGGTCAGTCTGGTCTTCCCTGGGTGGGTTACATTGACAGAGTGGGGTCAGTCTGCTCTTCCCTGGGTGTGTTACATTGACAGAGTGGGGTCAGTCTGCTCTTCCCTGGGTATGTTACATTGACAGTGTGGGATCAGTCTGGTCTTCCCTGTGTGTGTTACATTGACAGAATGGGGTCAGTCTGGTCTTTTCTGCGTTGGTTACATTGACAGAGTGGGGTCAGTCTGGTCTTCCCTGGTTGTGTTACGTTGACAGAGTGGGGTCAGTCTGCTCTTCCCTGAGTGTGTTACACTGACAGAGTGGGGTCAGTCTGCTCTTCCCTGGGTGTGTTACATTGACATTGTGGGGTCAGTCTGGTCTTCCCTGGGTGTGTTACATTGACAGAGTGGGGTCAGTCTGCTCTTCCCTGGGTATGTTACATTGACAGTGTGGGATCAGTCTGGTCTTCCCTGTGTGTGTTACATTGACAGAATGGGGTCAGTCTGGTCTTTCCTGGGTTGGTTACATTGACAGAGTGGGGTCAGTATGGTCTTCCCTGGTTGTGTTACGTTGACAGAGTGGGGTCAGTCTGCTCTTCCCTGAGTGTGTTACACTGACAGAGTGGGGTCAGTCTGCTCTTCCCTGGGTGTGTTACATTGACATTGTGGGGTCAGTCTGGTCTTCCCTGGGTGTGTTACATTGACAGAGTGGGGTCAGTCTGGTCTTGCCTGGGTGTGTTACATTGACAGATTGCAGTCTGTCTGCTCTTCCCTTGGTGTGTTACACTGACAGAGTGGGGTCAGTCTGTTCTTCCCTGAGTGTGTTACATTGACAGAGTGAGGTCAGTCTGCTATTCACTGGATGTGGTAATTGTCAGATTGCAGTCAGTCTGCTCTTCCCTGGGTGTGTTACATTGACAGATTGCAGTCAGTCTGCTCTTCCCTGGGTGTGTTACATTGACAGTGTGGGTTCAGTCTGTTTTTTTTTACCTGGGTGGGTTACATTGACAGAGTGGGGTCAGTCTGGTCATCCCTGGGTGGGTTACAATGACAGAGTGGAGTCAGTCTGCTCTTCGCTGGTTGTGATTCATTGACTGAGTGGGGTTACTGTGTTCTTCCCTGGGTGTGTTACATTGACAGAGTGAGGTCAGTCTGATCTTCCCTGGGTGGGTTACATTGACAGAGTGGGGTCAGTCTGGTCTTCCCTGGGTGTGTTACATTGACAGATTGCAGTCAGTCTGCTCTTCCCTGAGTGTGTTACATTGACAGAGTGGGGTCAGTCTGCTCTTCCCTGGGTGTGTTACACTGACAGAGTGGGGGTCAGTCTGTTCTTCCCTGAGTGTGTTACATTGACAGAGTGAGGACTGTCTGCTATTCACTGGGTGTGGTAATTGACCGAGTGAGGTCAGTGTGCTCTTCCCTGGGTGTGTTACATCGACAGTGTGGGTTCAGTCTGTTTTTTTTTTACCTGGGTGTGTTACATTGACAGAGTGGGGTCGGTCTGGTCTTCCCTGGGTGGGTTACAATGACTGTGCGGTCAGTCTGCTCTTCCATGGGTGTGTTACATTGACAGAATAGGATCAGTCTGCTCTTCCCTGGGTGTGTTATATTGACAGAGTGTGGTCAGTCTGCTCTTCCCTGGGTGTGTTACATTGACAGTGTGATGTCAGTCTGCTCTTCCCTGGGTCTGTTACATTGACAGAGTGGCTTCAGTCTGATCTTCCCTGGCTGTGTTACATTGACAGAGTGGGGTCTGTCTATTCTTCCCTGGGTGTGGTACTTTGATCGAGTGTGGTGAGTCTGCTCTTACCTGGGTGTGTTACATTGACAGATTGCGGTCAGTCTGCTCTTCCCTGGGTATGTTACATTTACAGAGTGGGGTCAGTCTGATCTTCCCTGGGTGTGTTACATTGACAGAGTGGGGTCAGTCTGATCTTCCCTGGGTGTGATACAATGACAGTGTGAGGTCAGTCTGCTCTTCCCTGGGTGTGTTACATTGACAGAGTGGGGTCAGTCTGCTCTTCCCTGGGTGGGTTACAATGACAGAGTGGGTCAGTCTGCTCTTCCCTGGGTGTGTTACATTGACAGAGTGGGGTCAGTCTGTTCTTCCCTGTGTGGGTTACATTGACAGAGTTGGGTCAGTCTGGTCTTCCCTGTGTGTGTTACATTGACAGAGTGGGGTCAGTCTGCTCTTCCCTGGGTGTGTTACATTGACAGAGTGGGGTCAGTCTGCTCTTCCCTGGGTATGTTACATTGACAGTGTGGGATCAGTCTGGTCTTCCCTGTGTGTGTTACATTGACAGAATGGGGTCAGTCTGGTCTTTCCTGGGTTGGTTACATTGACAGAGTGTGGTCAGTCTGGTCTTCCCTGGTTGTGTTACGTTGACAGAGTGGGGTCAGTCTGCTCTTCCCTGAGTGTGTTACACTGACAGAGTGGGGTCAGTCTGCTCTTCCCTGGGTGTGTTACATTGACATTGTGGGGTCAGTCTGGTCTTCCCTGGGTGTGTTACATTGACAGAGTGGGGTCAGTCTGGTCTTCCCTGGGTGTGTTACATTGACAGATTGCAGTCAGTCTGCTCTTTCCTGGGTGTGTTCCATTGACAGAGTGGGGTCAGTCTGTTCTTCCCTGAGTGTGTTACATTGACAGAGTGAGGTCAGTCTGCTATTCACGGGGTGTGGTAATTGACCGAGTGAGGTCAGTGTGCTCTTCCCTGGATGTGTTACATTGACAGTGTGGGTTCAGTCTGTTTTTTTTTACCTGGGTGTGTTACATTGACAGAGTGGGGTCAGTCTGGTCTTCCCAGGGTGGGTTACAATGACAGAGTGGGGTCAGTCTGCTCTTCGCTGATTGTGATTCATTGACTGAGTGGGGTCAGTGTGTTCTTCCCTGGGTGTGTTACATTGACAGAGTGAGGTCAGTCTGATCTTCCCTGGGAGGGTTACATTGACAGAGTGGTGTCAGTCTGGTCTTCCCTGGGTGGGTTGCAATGACAGTGTCGGGTCAGTCTGCTCTTCCCTGGGTGTGTGACATTGACAGTGTGATGTCAGTCTGCTCTTCCCTGGGTCTGTTACATTGACAGAGTGGGGTCAGTCTGATCTTCCCTGGCTGTGTTACATTGACAGAGTGGGGTCTGTCTATTCTTCCCTGGGTGTGTTACTTTGATAGAGTGTGGTCAGTCTGCTCTTACCTGGGTGTGTTACATTGACAGAGTGCGGTCAGTCTGCTCTTCCCTGGGTATGTTACATTGTCAGAGTGGGGTCAGTCTGCTCTTCCTTGGGTGTGTTACACTGACAGAGTCGGGTCAGTCTGCTGTTCACTGGGTGTGGTTCATTGACAGAGTGTGGTCAGTCTGCTCTTCCCTGGGTGTGTTACATTGACTGAGTGGGGTCGAACTGCTCTTCCCTGGGTGTGTTACATTAACAGAGTGGGGTCAGTCTTGTCTTCCCTGGGTGTGTAACATTGACAGAGTGTGGTAAATCTGCTCTTTCCTGGGTGTGTTACATTGACAGAGTGTGGTCAGTCTGCTCTTCTCTGGGTGTGTTACACTGACAGAGTGGGGTCAGTCTGGTCTTTCCTGGGTGTGTTACATTGACAGATTGCAGTCATCCTGCTCTTCCCTGGGTGTGTTACATTGACAGAGTGGGGTCAGTCTGCTCTTCCCTGGGTGTGTTACACTGACAGAGTGGGGTCAGTCTGTTCTTCCCTGAGTGTGTTACATTGACAGAGTGAGGTCAGTCTGCTATTCACTGGGTGTGGTACTTGACAGATTGCAGTCAGTCTGCTGTTCCCTGGGTGTGTTACATTGACAGAGTGTGGTCAGTCTGCTCTTCCCTGGGTGTGTTACATTGACAGTGTGGGGTCAGTCTGGTCTTCCCTGTGTGTGTTACATTGACAGAGTGGGGTCAGTCTGGTCTTCCCTGGGTTGGTTACATTGCCAGAGTGGGGGCAGTCTGGTCTTCCCTGAGTGTGTTACACTGACAGAGTGGGGTCAGTCTGCTCTTCCCTGGGTGTGTTACTTTGACATTGTGGGGTCAGTCTGGTCTTCCCTGGGTGTGTTACATTGACAGAGTGGGGTCAGTCTGGTCTTCCCTGGGTGTGTTACATTGACAGATTGCAGTCAGTCTGCTCTTCCCTGGGTGTGTTACATTGACAGAGTGGGGTCAGTCTGCTCTTCCCTTGGTGTGTTACACTGACAGAGTGGGGTCAGTCTGTTCTTCCCTGAGTGTGTTACATTGACAGAGTGAGGTCAGTCTGCTATTCACTGGGTGTGGTAATTGTCAGATTGCAGTCAGTCTGCTCTTCCCTGGGTGTGTTACATTGACAGATTGCAGTCAGTCTGCTCTTCCCTGGGTGTGTTACATTGACAGTGTGGTTTCAGTCTGTTTTTTTTTACCTGGGTGGGTTACATTGACAGAGTGGGGTCAGTCTGGTCTTCCCTGGGTGGGTTACAATGACAGAGTGGAGTCAGTCTGCTCTTCGCTGGTTGTGATTCATTGACTGAGTGGGGTCACTGTGTTCTTCCTAGGGTGTGTTACATTGACAGAGTGAGGTCAGTCTGATCTTCCCTGGGTGGGTTACATTGACAGAGTGGGGTCAGTCTGGTCTTCCCTGGGTGTGTTACATTGACAGATTGCAGTCAGTCTGCTCTTCCCTGAGTGTGTTACATTGACAGAGTGGGGTCAGTCTGCTCTTCCCTGGGTGTGTTACACTGACAGAGTGGGGGTCAGTCTGTTCTTCCCTGAGTGTGTTACATTGACAGAGTGAGGACTGTCTGCTATTCACTGGGTGTGGTAATTGACCGAGTGAGGTCAGTGTGCTCTTCCCTGGGTGTGTTACATTGACAGTGTGGGTTCAGTCTGTTTTTTTTTACCTGGGTGGTTACATTGACAGAGTGGGGTCAGTCTGGTCTTCCCTGAGTGGGTTACAATGACAGAGTGGGGTCAGTCTTCTCTTCGCTGGTTGTGATTCATTGACTGAGTGGGGTCAGTGTGTTCTTCCCTGGGTGTGTTGCATTGACAGAGTGAGGGCAGTCTGATCTTCCCTGGGTGGGTTACATTGACAGAGTGGGGTCAGTCTGGTCTTCCCTGGGTGTGTTACATTGACAGAATGGGGTCAGTCTGCTCTTCCCTGGGTGTGTTACATTGACAGAGTGGGGTCAGTCTGCTCTTACCTGGGTATGTTACTTTGACAGAGTGGTGTCAGTCTGCTCTTCCCTGGGTGTGTTACACTGACAGAGTCGGGTCAGTCTGCTGTTCACTGGGTGTGGTTCATTGACAGAGTGTGGTCAGTCTGCTCTTCCCTGGGTGTGTTACATTGACTGAGTGGGGTCGTACTGCTCTTCCCTGTGTGTGTTACATTGACAGAGTGGGGTCAGTCTTGTCTTCCCTGGGTGTGTTACATTGACAGAGTGTGGTCAGTCTGGTCTTCCCTGGGTGTGTGACATTGACAGAGTGGGGTCAGTCTGCTCTTCCCTGTGTGTGTTACATTGACAGCGTGGGGTCAGTCTGGTCTTCCCTGGGTGGGTTACAATGACAGACTGGGTCAGTCTGTTCATCCCTGGGTGTGTTACATTGACAGAGTGAGGTCAGTCTACCCTGCCCTGGGTGGGTTAAATTGACAGAGTGGGGTCAGTCTGGTCTTCCCTGGGTGGGTTACACTGACAGAGTGGGGTCAGTCTGTTCTTCCCTGAGTGTGTTACATTGACAGAGTGAGGTCAGTCTGCTATTCACTGGGTGTGGTAATTGACCGAGTGAGGTCAGTCTGCTCTTCCCTGGGTGTGTTACATTGACAGAGTGGGGTCAGTCTGCTCTTCCCTGGGTGTGTTACATTGACAGTGTGGGGTCAGTCTGTTCTTCCCTGGGTGGGTTACATTGACAGAGTGGGGTCAGTCTGGTCTTCCCTGGGTGGGTTACACTGACAGAGTGGGGTCTGTCTATTCTTCCCTGGGTGTGTTACATTGACAGAGTGGGGTCAGTCTGCTCTTCCCTGGGTGTGTTACATTGACAGTGTGGGGTCAGTCTGTTCTTCCCTGGGTGGGTTACATTGACAGAGTGGGGTCAGTCTGGTCTTCCCTGGGTGGGTTACACTGACAGAGTGGGGTCTGTCTATTCTTCCCTGGGTGTGTTACTTTGATAGAGTGTGGTCAGTCTGCTCTTACCTGGGTGTGTTACATTGACAGAGTGGGGTCAGTCTGCTCTTCCCTGGGTGTGTTACATTGACAGTGTGGGGTCAGTCTGTTCTTCCCTGGGTGGGTTACATTGACAGAGTGGGGTCAGTCTGGTCTTCCCTGGGTGGGTTACAATGACAGAGTGGGTCAGTCTGCTCTTCCCTGGGTATGTTACATTGACAGAGTGGGGTCAGTCTGGTCTTCCCTGACTGTGTTACACTGACAGAGTGGGGTCAGTCTGCTCTTCCCTGGGTGTGTTACATTGACAGTGTGATGTCAGTCTGCTCTTCCCTGGGTCTGTTACATTGACAGAGTGGGGTCAGTCTGATCTTCCCTGGCTGTGTTACATTGACAGAGTGGGGTCTGTCTATTCTTCCCTGGGTGTGTTACTTTGATAGAGTGTGGTCAGTCTGCTCTTACCTGGGTGTGTTACATTGACAGAGTGGGGTCAGTCTGCTCTTCCCTGGGTGTGTTACATTGACAGTGTGGGGTCAGTCTGTTCTTCCCTGGGTGGGTTACATTGACAGAGTGGGGTCAGTCTGGTCTTCCCTGGGTGGGTTACAATGACAGAGTGGGTCAGTCTGCTCTTCCCTGGGTATGTTACATTGACAGAGTGGGGTCAGTCTGGTCTTCCCTGACTGTGTTACACTGACAGAGTGGGGTCAGTCTGCTCTTCCCTGGGTGTGTTACATTGACAGTGTGATGTCAGTCTGCTCTTCCCTGGGTCTGTTACATTGACAGAGTGGGGTCAGTCTGATCTTCCCTGGCTGTGTTACATTGACAGAGTGGGGTCTGTCTATTCTTCCCTGGGTGTGTTACTTTGATAGAGTGTGGTCAGTCTGCTCTTACCTGGGTGTGTTACATTGACAGAGTACGGTCTGTCTGCTCTTCCCTGGGTATGTTACATTGACAGAGTGGGGTCAGTCTGCTCTTCCCTGGGTGTGTTACACTGACAGAGTCGGGTCAGTCTGCTGTTCACTGTGTGTGGTTCATTGACAGAGTGTGGTCAGTCTGCTCTTCCCTGGGTGTGTTACATTGACTGAGTGGGGTCGTACTGCTCTTCCCTGGGTGTGATACATTGACAGAGTGGGGTCAGTCTTGTCTTCCCTGGGTGTGTTACATTGACAGAGTGTGGTCAGTCTGCTCTTTCCTGGGTGTGTTACATTGACAGAGTGTGGTCAGTCTGCTCTTCCCTGGGTGTGTTACACTGACAGAGTGGGGTCAGTCTGCTCTTCCATGGGTGTGTTACATTGACAGTGTGGGGTCAGTCTGGTCTTCCCTGGGTTGGTTACATTGACAGAGTGGGGTCAGTCTGATCTTCCCTGGGTTGGTTACATTGACAGAGTGGGGTCAGTCTGGTCTTCCCTGGTTGTGTTACATTGAAAGAGTGGGGTCAGTCTGCTCTTCCCTGAGTGTGTTACACTGACAGAGTGGGGTGAGTCTGCTCTTCCCTGGGTGTGTTACTTTGACATTGTGGGGTCAGTCTGGTCTTCCCTGGGTGTGTTACATTGACAGAGTGGGGTCAGTCTGGTCTTCCCTGGGTGTGTTACATTGACAGATTGCAGTCAGTCTGCTCTATCCTGGGTGTGTTACATTGACAGAGTGGGGTCAGTCTGCTCTTCCCTGGGTGAGTTACACTGACAGAGTGGGGTCAGTCTGTTCTTCCCTGAGTGTGTTACATTGACAGAGTGAGGTCAGTCTGCTATTCACTGGGTGTGGTAATTGACCGAGTGAGGTCAGTGTGCTCTTCCCTGGGTGTGTTACATTTACAGTGTGGGTTCAGTCTGTTTTTTTTTACCTGGGTGGGTTACATTGACAGAGTGGGGTCAGTCTGGTCTTCCCTGGGTGGGTTACAATGACAGAGTGGAGTCAGTCTGCTCTTCGCTGGTTGTGATTCATTGACTGAGTGGGGTCAGTGTGTTTTTCCCTGGGTGTGTTACATTGACAGAGTGAGGTCAGTCTGATCTTCCCTGGGTGGGTTACATTGACAGATTGAAGTCAGTCTGTTCCTCCCTGAGGGTGTTACATTGACAGAGTGAGGTCAGTCTGCTATTCACTGGGTGTGGAAATTGACCGAGTGAGTTCAGTGTGCTCTTCCCTGGGTGTGTTACATTGACAGTGTGGGTTCAGTCTGGTCTTCCCTGGGTGTGTTACAATGACAGAGTGGGGTCAGTCTGCTCTTCGCTAGTTGTGATTCATTGACTGAGTGGGGTCAGTGTGTTCTTCCCTGGGTGTGTTAAATTGACAGAGTGGGGTCAGTCTGCTCCTCCCTGGGTGTGTTACATTGACAGTGTGATGTCAGTCTGCTTTTCCCTGGGTCTGTTACATTGACAGAGTGGGGTCAGTCTGATCTTCCCTGGCTGTGTTACATTGACAGTGTAATGTCAGTCTGCTCTTCCCTGGGTCTGTTACATTGACAGAGTGAGGTCAGTCTGATCTTCCCTGGCTGTGTTACATTGACAGAGTGGGGTCTGTCTATTCTTCCCTGGGTGTGTTACTTTGATAGAGTGTGGTCAGTCTGCTCTTACCTGGGTGTGTTACATTGACAGAGTGCGGTCAGTCTGCTCTTCCCTGGGTATGTTACATTGTCAGAGTGGGGTCAGTCTGCTCTTCCTTGGGTGTGTTACACTGACAGAGTCGGGTCAGTCTGCTGTTCACTGGGTGTGGTTCATTGACAGAGTGTGGTCAGTCTGCTCTTCCCTGGGTGTGTTACATTGACTGAGTGGGGTCGAACTGCTCTTCCCTGGGTGTGTTACATTGACAGAGTGGGGTCAGTCTTGTCTTCCCTGGGTGTGTAACATTGACAGAGTGTGGTAAATCTGCTCTTTCCTGGGTGTGTTACATTGACAGAGTGTGGTCAGTCTGCTCTTCTCTGGGTGTGTTACATTGACAGTGTGGGTTCAGTCTGGTCTTCCCTGGGTGTGTTACAATGACAGAGTGGGGTCAGTCTGCTCTTCGCTAGTTGTGATTCATTGACTGAGTGGGGTCAGTGTGTTCTTCCCTGGGTGTGTTAAATTGACAGAGTGGGGTCAGTCTGCTCCTCCCTGGGTGTGTTACATTGACAGTGTGATGTCAGTCTGCTTTTCCCTGGGTCTGTTACATTGACAGAGTGGGGTCAGTCTGATCTTTCCTGGCTGTGTTACATTGACAGTGTAATGTCAGTCTGCTCTTCCCTGGGTCTGTTACATTGACAGAGTGAGGTCAGTCTGATCTTCCCTGGCTGTGTTACATTGACAGAGTGGGGTCTGTCTATTCTTCCCTGGGTGTGTTACTTTGATAGAGTGTGGTCAGTCTGCTCTTACCTGGGTGTGTTACATTGACAGAGTGCGGTCAGTCTGCTCTTCCCTGGGTATGTTACATTGTCAGAGTGGGGTCAGTCTGCTCTTCCTTGGGTGTGTTACACTGACAGAGTCGGGTCAGTCTGCTGTTCACTGGGTGTGGTTCATTGACAGAGTGTGGTCAGTCTGCTCTTCCCTGGGTGTGTTACATTGACTGAGTGGGGTCGAACTGCTCTTCCCTGGGTGTGTTACATTGACAGAGTGGGGTCAGTCTTGTCTTCCCTGGGTGTGTAACATTGACAGAGTGTGGTAAATCCGCTCTTTCCTGGGTGTGTTACATTGACAGAGTGTGGTCAGTCTGCTCTTCTCTGGGTGTGTTACACTGACAGAGTGGGGTCAGTCTGGTCTTCCCTGGGTGTGTTACATTGACAGTTTGCAGTCATCCTGCTCTTCCCTGGGTGTGTTACATTGACAGAGTGGGGTCAGTCTACTCTTCCCTGGGTGTGTTACACTGACAGAGTGGGGTCAGTCTGTTCTTCACTGAGTGTGTTACATTGACAGAGTGAGGTCAGTCTGCTATTCACTGGGTGTGGTACTTGACAGATTGCAGTCAGTCTGCTCTTCCCTGGGTGTGTTACATTGACAGTGTGGGGTCAGTCTGGTCTTCCCTGTGTGTGTTACATTGACAGAGTGGGGTCAGTCTGGTCTTCCCTGGGTTGGTTACATTGCCAGAGTGGGGGCAGTCTGGTCTTCCCTGAGTGTGTTACACTGACAGAGTGGGGTCAGTCTGCTCTTCCCTGGGTGTGTTACTTTGACATTGTGGGGTCAGTCTGGTCTTCCCTGGGTGTGTTACATTGACAGAGTGGGGTCAGTCTGGTCTTCCCTGGGTGTGTTACATTGACAGATTGCAGTCAGTCTGCTCTTCCCTGGGTGTGTTACATTGACAGAGTGGGGTCAGTCTGCTCTTCCCTTGGTGTGTTACACTGACAGAGTGGGGTCAGTCTGTTCTTCCCTGAGTGTGTTACATTGACAGAGTGAGGTCAGTCTGCTATTCACTGGGTGTGGTAATTGTCAGATTGCAGTCAGTCTGCTCTTCCCTGGGTGTGTTACATTGACAGATTGCAGTCAGTCTGCTCTTCCCTGGGTGTGTTACATTGACAGTGTGGGTTCAGTCTGTTTTTTTTTACCTGGGTGGGTTACATTGACAGAGTGGGGTCAGTCTGGTCTTCCCTGGGTGGGTTACAATGACAGAGTGGAGTCAGTCTGCTCTTCGCTGGTTGTGATTCATTGACTGAGTGGGGTCACTGTGTTCTTCCCTGGGTGTGTTACATTGACAGAGTGAGGTCAGTCTGATCTTCCCTGGGTGGGTTACATTGACAGAGTGGGGTCAGTCTGGTCTTCCCTGGGTGTGTTACATTGACAGATTGCAGTCAGTCTGCTCTTCCCTGAGTGTGTTACATTGACAGAGTGGGGTCAGTCTGCTCTTCCCTGGGTGTGTTACACTGACAGAGTGGGGGTCAGTCTGTTCTTCCCTGAGTGTGTTACATTGACAGAGTGAGGACTGTCTGCTATTCACTGGGTGTGGTAATTGACCGAGTGAGGTCAGTGTGCTCTTCCCTGGGTGTGTTACATTGACAGTGTGGGTTCAGTCTGTTTTTTTTTACCTGGGTGGTTACATTGACAGAGTGGGGTCAGTCTGGTCTTCCCTGAGTGGGTTACAATGACAGAGTGGGGTCAGTCTTCTCTTCGCTGGTTGTGATTCATTGACTGAGTGGGGTCAGTGTGTTCTTCCCTGGGTGTGTTGCATTGACAGAGTCAGGGCAGTCTGATCTTCCCTGGGTGGGTTACATTGACAGAGTGGGGTCAGTCTGGTCTTCCCTGGGTGTGTTACATTGACAGAATGGGGTCAGTCTGCTCTTCCCTGGGTGTGTTACATTGACAGAGTGGGGTCAGTCTGCTCTTACCTGGGTATGTTACTTTGACAGAGTGGTGTCAGTCTGCTCTTCCCTGGGTGTGTTACACTGACAGAGTCGGGTCAGTCTGCTGTTCACTGGGTGTGGTTCATTGACAGAGTGTGGTCAGTCTGCTCTTCCCTGGGTGTGTTACATTGACTGAGTGGGGTCGTACTGCTCTTCCCTGTGTGTGTTACATTGACAGAGTGGGGTCAGTCTTGTCTTCCCTGGGTGTGTTACATTGACAGAGTGTGGTCAGTCTGGTCTTCCCTGGGTGTGTGACATTGACAGAGTGGGGTCAGTCTGCTCTTCCCTGTGTGTGTTACATTGACAGCGTGGGGTCAGTCTGGTCTTCCCTGGGTGGGTTACAATGACAGACTGGGTCAGTCTGTTCATCCCTGGGTGTGTTACATTGACAGAGTGAGGTCAGTCTACCCTGCCCTGGGTGGGTTAAATTGACAGAGTGGGGTCAGTCTGGTCTTCCCTGGGTGGGTTACACTGACAGAGTGGGGTCAGTCTGTTCTTCCCTGAGTGTGTTACATTGACAGAGTGAGGTCAGTCTGCTATTCACTGGGTGTGGTAATTGACCGAGTGAGGTCAGTCTGCTCTTCCCTGGGTGTGTTACATTGACAGAGTGGGGTCAGTCTGCTCTTCCCTGGGTGTGTTACATTGACAGTGTGGGGTCAGTCTGTTCTTCCCTGGGTGGGTTACATTGACAGAGTGGGGTCAGTCTGGTCTTCCCTGGGTGGGTTACAATGACAGAGTGGGTCAGTCTGCTCTTCCCTGGGTGTGTTACATTGACAGAGTGGGGTCAGTCTGGTCTTCCCTGACTGTGTTACACTGACAGAGTGGGGTCAGTCTGCTCTTCCCTGGGTGTGTTACTTTGACATTGTGGGGTCAGTCTGGTCTTCCCTGGGTGGGTTACATTGACAGATTGCAGTCAGTCTGATCTTCCCTGGCTGTGTTACATTGACAGAGTGGGGTCTGTCTATTCTTCCCTGGGTGTGTTACTTTGATAGAGTGTGGTCAGTCTGCTCTTACCTGGGTGTGTTACATTGACAGAGTGGGGTCAGTCTGCTCTTCCCTGGGTGTGTTACATTGACAGTGTGGGGTCAGTCTGTTCTTCCCTGGGTGGGTTACATTGACAGAGTGGGGTCAGTCTGGTCTTCCCTGGGTGGGTTACAATGACAGAGTGGGTCAGTCTGCTCTTCCCTGGGTATGTTACATTGACAGAGTGGGGTCAGTCTGGTCTTCCCTGACTGTGTTACACTGACAGAGTGGGGTCAGTCTGCTCTTCCCTGGGTGTGTTACATTGACAGTGTGATGTCAGTCTGCTCTTCCCTGGGTCTGTTACATTGACAGAGTGGGGTCAGTCTGATCTTCCCTGGCTGTGTTACATTGACAGAGTGGGGTCTGTCTATTCTTCCCTGGGTGTGTTACTTTGATAGAGTGTGGTCAGTCTGCTCTTACCTGGGTGTGTTACATTGACAGAGTACGGTCTGTCTGCTCTTCCCTGGGTATGTTACATTGACAGAGTGGGGTCAGTCTGCTCTTCCCTGGGTGTGTTACACTGACAGAGTCGGGTCAGTCTGCTGTTCACTGTGTGTGGTTCATTGACAGAGTGTGGTCAGTCTGCTCTTCCCTGGGTGTGTTACATTGACTGAGTGGGGTCGTACTGCTCTTCCCTGGGTTGATACATTGACAGAGTGGGGTCAGTCTTGTCTTCCCTGGGTGTGTTACATTGACAGAGTGTGGTCAGTCTGCTCTTCCCTGGGTGTGTTACACTGACAGAGTGGGGTCAGTCTGCTCTTCCATGGGTGTGTTACATTGACAGTGTGGGGTCAGTCTGGTCTTCCCTGGGTTGGTTACATTGACAGAGTGGGGTCAGTCTGGTCTTCCCTGGGTTGGTTACATTGACAGAGTGGGGTCAGTCTGGTCTTCCCTGGTTGTGTTACATTGAAAGAGTGGGGTCAGTCTGCTCTTCCCTGAGTGTGCTACACTGACAGAGTGGGGTGAGTCTGCTCTTCCCTGGGTGTGTTACTTTGACATTGTGGGGTCAGTCTGGTCTTCCCTGGGTGTGTTACATTGACAGAGTGGGGTCAGTCTGGTCTTCCCTGGGTGTGTTACATTGACAGATTGCAGTCAGTCTGCTCTATCCTGGGTGTGTTACATTGACAGAGTGGGGTCAGTCTGCTCTTCCCTGGGTGAGTTACACTGACAGAGTGGGGTCAGTCTGTTCTTCCCTGAGTGTGTTACATTGACAGAGTGAGGTCAGTCTGCTATTCACTGGGTGTGGTAATTGACCGAGTGAGGTCAGTGTGCTCTTCCCTGGGTGTGTTACATTTACAGTGTGGGTTCAGTCTGTTTTTTTTTACCTGGGTGGGTTACATTGACAGAGTGGGGTCAGTCTGGTCTTCCCTGGGTGGGTTACAATGACAGAGTGGAGTCAGTCTGCTCTTCGCTGGTTGTGATTCATTGACTGAGTGGGGTCAGTGTGTTTTTCCCTGGGTGTGTTACATTGACAGAGTGAGGTCAGTCTGATCTTCCCTGGGTGGGTTACATTGACAGATTGAAGTCAGTCTGTTCCTCCCTGAGGGTGTTACATTGACAGAGTGAGGTCAGTCTGCTATTCACTGGGTGTGGTAATTGACCGAGTGAGTTCAGTGTGCTCTTCCCTGGGTGTGTTACATTGACAGTGTGGGTTCAGTCTGGTCTTCCCTGGGTGTGTTACAATGACAGAGTGGGGTCAGTCTGCTCTTCGCTAGTTGTGATTCATTGACTGAGTGGGGTCAGTGTGTTCTTCCCTGGGTGTGTTAAATTGACAGAGTGGGGTCAGTCTGCTCCTCCCTGGGTGTGTTACATTGAAAGTGTGATGTCAGTCTGCTTTTCCCTGGGTCTGTTACATTGACAGAGTGGGGTCAGTCTGATCTTCCCTGGCTGTGTTACATTGACAGTGTAATGTCAGTCTGCTCTTCCCTGGGTCTGTTACATTGACAGAGTGAGGTCAGTCTGATCTTCCCTGGCTGTGTTACATTGACAGAGTGGGGTCTGTCTATTCTTCCCTGGGTGTGTTACTTTGATAGAGTGTGGTCAGTCTGCTCTTACCTGGGTGTGTTACATTGACAGAGTACGGTCTGTGTGCTCTTCCCTGGGTATGTTACATTGACAGAGTGGGGTCAGTCTGCTCTTCCCTGGGTGTGTTACACTGACAGAGTCGGGTCAGTCTGCTGTTCACTGTGTGTGGTTCATTGACAGAGTGTGGTCAGTCTGCTCTTCCCTGGGTGTGTTACATTGACTGAGTGGGGTCGTACTGCTCTTCCCTGGGTGTGATACATTGACAGAGTGGGGTCAGTCTTGTCTTCCCTGGGTGTGTTACATTGACAGAGTGTGGTCAGTCTGCTCTTTCCTGGGTGTGTTACATTGACAGAGTGTGGTCAGTCTGCTCTTCCCTGGGTGTGTTACACTGACAGAGTGGGGTCAGTCTGCTCTTCCATGGGTGTGTTACATTGACAGTGTGGGGTCAGTCTGGTCTTCCCTGGGTTGGTTACATTGACAGAGTGGGGTCAGTCTGGTCTTCCCTGGGTTGGTTACATTGACAGAGTGGGGTCAGTCTGGTCTTCCCTGGTTGTGTTACATTGAAAGAGTGGGGTCAGTCTGCTCTTCCCTGAGTGTGTTACACTGACAGAGTGGGGTGAGTCTGCTCTTCCCTGGGTGTGTTACTTTGACATTGTGGGGTCTGTCTGGTCTTCCCTGGGTGTGTTACATTGACAGAGTGGGGTCAGTCTGGTCTTCCCTGGGTGTGTTACATTGACAGATTGCAGTCAGTCTGCTCTATCCTGGGTGTGTTACATTGACAGAGTGGGGTCAGTCTGCTCTTCCCTGGGTGAGTTACACTGACAGAGTGGGGTCAGTCTGTTCTTCCCTGAGTGTGTTACATTGACAGAGTGAGGTCAGTCTGCTATTCACTGGGTGTGGTAATTGACCGAGTGAGGTCAGTGTGCTCTTCCCTGGGTGTGTTACATTTACAGTGTGGGTTCAGTCTGTTTTTTTTTACCTGGGTGTGTTACATTAACAGAGTGGGGTCAGTCTGGTCTTCCCAGGGTGGGTTACAATGACAGAGTGGGGTCAGTCTGCTCTTCGCTGGTTGTGATTCATTGACTGAGTGGGGTCAGTGTGTTCTTCCCTGGGTGTGTTACATTGACAGAGTGAGGTCAGTCTGATCTTCCCTGGGTGGGTTACATTGACAGAGTGGTGTCAGTCTGGTCTTCCCTGGGTGGGTTACAATGACAGTGTCGGGTCAGTCTGCTCTTCCCTGGGTGTGTTACATTGACAGAGTGGGGTCAGTCTGCTCTTCCCTGGGTGTGTGACATTGACAGTGTGATGTCAGTCTGCTCTTCCCTGGGTCTGTTACATTGACAGAGTGGGGTCAGTCTGATCTTCCCTGGCTGTGTTACATTGACAGAGTGGGGTCTGTCTATTCTTCCCTGGGTGTGTTACTTTGATAGAGTGTGGTCAGTCTGCTCTTACCTGGGTGTGTTACATTGACAGAGTGCGGTCAGTCTGCTCTTCCCTGGGTATGTTACATTGTCAGAGTGGGGTCAGTCTGCTCTTCCTTGGGTGTGTTACACTGACAGAGTCGGGT
Organism: Chiloscyllium punctatum; assembly: GCF_047496795.1. Classification (NCBI taxonomy): domain Eukaryota; kingdom Metazoa; phylum Chordata; class Chondrichthyes; order Orectolobiformes; family Hemiscylliidae; genus Chiloscyllium; species Chiloscyllium punctatum. The sequence continues at coordinate 34,437,492 of NC_092769.1, read as the reverse complement.
CAGTCTGCTGTTCACTGGGTGTGGTTCATTGACAGAGTGTGGTCAGTCTGCTCTTCCCTGGGTGTGTTACATTGACTGAGTGGGGTCGAACTGCTCTTCCCTGGGTGTGTTACATTGACAGAGTGGGGTCAGTCTTGTCTTCCCTGGGTGTGTAACATTGACAGAGTGTGGTAAATCTGCTCTTTCCTGGGTGTGTTACATTGACAGAGTGTGGTCAGTCTGCTCTTCTCTGGGTGTGTTTCACTGACAGAGTGGGGTCAGTCTGGTCTTCCCTGGGTGTGTTACATTGACAGTTTGCAGTCATCCTGCTCTTCCCTGGGTGTGTTACATTGACAGAGTGGGGTCAGTCTGCTCTTCCCTGGGTGTGTTTCACTGACAGAGTGGGGTCAGTCTGTTCTTCCCTGAGTGTGTTACATTGACAGAGTGAGGTCAGTCTGCTATTCACTGGGTGTGGTACTTGACAGATTGCAGTCAGTCTGCTCTTCCCTGGGTGTGTTACATTGACAGAGTGTGGTCAGTCTGCTCTTCCCTGGGTGTGTTACATTGACAGTGTGGGGTCAGTCTGGTCTTCCCTGTGTGTGTTACATTGACAGAGTGGGGTCAGTCTGGTCTTCCCTGGGTTGGTTACATTGCCAGAGTGGGGGCAGTCAGGTCTTCCCTGAGTGTGTTACACTGACAGAGTGGGGTCAGTCTGCTCTTCCCTGGGTGTGTTACTTTGACATTGTGGGGTCAGTCTGGTCTTCCCTGGGTGTGTTACATTGACAGAGTGGGGTCAGTCTGGTCTTCCCTGGGTGTGTTACATTGACAGATTGCAGTCAGTCTGCTCTTCCCTGGGTGTGTTACATTGACAGAGTGGGGTCAGTCTGCTCTTCCCTTGGTGTGTTACACTGACAGAGTGGGGTCAGTCTGTTCTTCCCTGAGTGTGTTACATTGACAGAGTGAGGTCAGTCTGCTATTCACTGGGTGTGGTAATTGTCAGATTGCAGTCAGTCTGCTCTTCCCTGGGTGTGTTACATTGACAGATTGCAGTCAGTCTGCTTATCCCTGGGTGTGTTACATTGACAGTGTTGGTTCAGTCTGTTTTTTTTTACCTGGGTGGGTTACATTGACAGAGTGGGGTCAGTCTGGTCTTCCCTGGGTGGGTTACAATGACAGAGTGGAGTCAGTCTGCTCTTCGCTGGTTGTGATTCATTGACTGAGTGGGGTCAGTCTGGTCTTCCCTGGGTGTGTTACATTGACAGATTGCAGTCAGTCTGCTCTTCCCTGAGTGTGTTACATTGACAGAGTGGGGTCAGTCTGCTCTTCCCTGGGTGTGTTACACTGACAGAGTGGGGGTCAGTCTGTTCTTCCCTGAGTGTGTTACATTGACAGAGTGAGGACTGTCTGCTATTCACTGGGTGTGGTAATTGACCGAGTGAGGTCAGTGTGCTCTTCCCTGGGTGTGTTACACTGACAGAGTGGGGTCAGTCTGTTCTTCCCTGAGTGTGTTACATTGACAGAGTGAGGTCAGTCTGCTATTCACTGGGTGTGGTAATTGTCAGATTGCAGTCAGTCTGCTCTTCCCTGGGTGTGTTACATTGACAGATTGCAGTCAGTCTGCTTATCCCTGGGTGTGTTACATTGACAGTGTTGGTTCAGTCTGTTTTTTTTTACCTGGGTGGGTTACATTGACAGAGTGGGGTCAGTCTGGTCTTCCCTGGGTGTGTTACATTGACAGAGTGAGGTCAGTCTGATCTTCCCTGGGTGGGTTACATTGACAGAGTGGGGTCAGTCTGGTCTTCCCTGGGTGTGTTACATTGACAGATTGCAGTCAGTCTGCTCTTCCCTGAGTGTGTTACATTGACAGAGTGGGGTCAGTCTGCTCTTCCCTGGGTGTGTTACACTGACAGAGTGGGGGTCAGTCTGTTCTTCCCTGAGTGTGTTACATTGACAGAGTGAGGACTGTCTGCTATTCACTGGGTGTGGTAATTGACCGAGTGAGGTCAGTGTGCTCTTCCCTGGGTGTGTTACATTGACAGTGTGGGTTCAGTCTATTTTTTTTACCTGGGTGGTTACATTGACAGAGTGGGGTCAGTCTGGTCTTCCCTGAGTGGGTTACAATGACAGAGTGGGGTCAGTCTTCTCTTCGCTGGTTGTGATTCATTGACTGAGTGGGGTCAGTGTGTTCTTCCCTGGGTGTGTTGCATTGACAGAGTGAGGGCAGTCTGATCTTCCCTGGGTGGGTTACATTGACAGAGTGGGGTCAGTCTGGTCTTCCCTGGGTGTGTTACATTGACAGAATGGGGTCAGTCTGCTCTTCCCTGGGTGTGTTACATTGACAGAGTGGGGTCAGTCTGCTCTTACCTGGGTATGTTACTTTGACAGAGTGGTGTCAGTCTGCTCTTCCCTGGGTGTGTTACACTGACAGATTCGGGTCAGTCTGCTGTTCACTGGGTGTGGTTCATTGACAGAGTGTGGTCAGTCTGCTCTTCCCTGGGTGTGTTACATTGACTGAGTGGGGTCGTACTGCTCTTCCCTGTGTGTGTTACATTGACAGAGTGGGGTCAGTCTTGTCTTCCCTGGGTGTGTTACATTGACAGAGTGTGGTCAGTCTGGTCTTCCCTGGGTGTGTGACATTGACAGAGTGGGGTCAGTCTGCTCTTCCCTGTGTGTGTTACATTGACAGCGTGGGGTCAGTCTGGTCTTCCCTGGGTGGGTTACAATGACAGACTGGGTCAGTCTGTTCATCCCTGGGTGTGTTACATTGACAGAGTGAGGTCAGTCTACCCTGCCCTGGGTGGGTTAAATTGACAGAGTGGGGTCAGTCTGGTCTTCCCTGGGTGGGTTACACTGACAGAGTGGGGTCAGTCTGTTCTTCCCTGAGTGTGTTACATTGACAGAGTGAGGTCAGTCTGCTATTCACTGGGTGTGGTAATTGACCGAGTGAGGTCAGTCTGCTCTTCCCTGGGTGTGTTACATTGACAGAGTGGGGTCAGTCTGCTCTTCCCTGGGTGTGTTACATTGACAGTGTGGGGTCAGTCTGTTCTTCCCTGGGTGGGTTACATTGACAGAGTGGGGTCAGTCTGGTCTTCCCTGGGTGGGTTACAATGACAGAGTGGGTCAGTCTGCTCTTCCCTGGGTGTGTTACATTGACAGAGTGCGGTCAGTCTGGTCTTCCCTGACTGTGTTACACTGACAGAGTGGGGTCAGTCTGCTCTTCCCTGGGTGTGTTACTTTGACATTGTGGTGTCAGTCTGGTCTTCCCTGGGTGGGTTACATTGACAGATTGCAGTCAGTCTGATCTTCCCTGGCTGTGTTACATTGACAGAGTGGGGTCTGTCTATTCTTCCCTGGGTGTGTTACTTTGATAGAGTGTGGTCAGTCTGCTCTTACCTGGGTGTGTTACATTGACAGAGTGGGGTCAGTCTGCTCTTCCCTGGGTGTGTTACATTGACAGTGTGGGGTCAGTCTGTTCTTCCCTGGGTGGGTTACATTGACAGAGTGGGGTCAGTCTGGTCTTCCCTGGGTGGGTTACAATGACAGAGTGGGTCAGTCTGCTCTTCCCTGGGTATGTTACATTGACAGAGTGGGGTCAGTCTGGTCTTCCCTGGGTTGGTTACATTGACAGAGTGGGGTCAGTCTGGTCTTCCCTGGGTTGGTTACATTGACAGAGTGGGGTCAGTCTGGTCTTCCCTGGTTGTGTTACATTGAAAGAGTGGGGTCAGTCTGCTCTTCCCTGAGTGTGTTACACTGACAGAGTGGGGTGAGTCTGCTCTTCCCTGGGTGTGTTACTTTGACATTGTGGGGTCTGTCTGGTCTTCCCTGGGTGTGTTACATTGACAGAGTGGGGTCAGTCTGGTCTTCCCTGGGTGTGTTACATTGACAGATTGCAGTCAGTCTGCTCTATCCTGGGTGTGTTACATTGACAGAGTGGGGTCAGTCTGCTCTTCCCTGGGTGAGTTACACTGACAGAGTGGGGTCAGTCTGTTCTTCCCTGAGTGTGTTACATTGACAGAGTGAGGTCAGTCTGCTATTCACTGGGTGTGGTAATTGACCGAGTGAGGTCAGTGTGCTCTTCCCTGGGTGTGTTACATTTACAGTGTGGGTTCAGTCTGTTTTTTTTTACCTGGGTGTGTTACATTAACAGAGTGGGGTCAGTCTGGTCTTCCCAGGGTGGGTTACAATGACAGAGTGGGGTCAGTCTGCTCTTCGCTGGTTGTGATTCATTGACTGAGTGGGGTCAGTCTGTTCTTCCCTGAGTGTGTTACATTGACAGAGTGAGGTCAGTCTGCTATTCACTGGGTGTGGTAATTGACCGAGTGAGGTCAGTGTGCTCTTCCCTGGGTGTGTTACATTTACAGTGTGGGTTCAGTCTGTTTTTTTTTACCTGGGTGTGTTACATTAACAGAGTGGGTTCAGTCTGATCTTCCCTGGGTGGGTTACATTGACAGAGTGGGGTCAGTCTGCTCTTCCCTGGGTGTGTTACATTGACAGATTGCAGTCAGTCTGCTCTTCCCTGGGTGTGTTACATTGACAGTGTGGGTTCAGTCTGTTTTTTTTTACCTGGGTGGGTTACATTGACAGAGTGGGGTCAGTCTGGTCTTCCCTGGGTGGGTTACAATGACAGAGTGGAGTCAGTCTGCTCTTCGCTGGTTGTGATTCATTGACTGAGTGGGGTCACTGTGTTCTTCCCTGGGTGTGTTACATTGACAGAGTGAGGTCAGTCTGATCTTCCCTGGGTGGGTTACATTGACAGAGTGGGGTCAGTCTGGTCTTCCCTGGGTGTGTTACATTGACAGATTGCAGTCAGTCTGCTCTTCCCTGAGTGTGTTACATTGACAGAGTGGGGTCAGTCTGCTCTTCCCTGGGTGTGTTACACTGACAGAGTGGGGGTCAGTCTGTTCTTCCCTGAGTGTGTTACATTGACAGAGTGAGGACTGTCTGCTATTCACTGGGTGTGGTAATTGACCGAGTGAGGTCAGTGTGCTCTTCCCTGGGTGTGTTACATTGACAGTGTGGGTTCAGTCTGTTTTTTTTTACCTGGGTGGTTACATTGACAGAGTGGGGTCAGTCTGGTCTTCCCTGAGTGGGTTACAATGACAGAGTGGGGTCAGTCTTCTCTTCGCTGGTTGTGATTCATTGACTGAGTGGGGTCAGTGTGTTCTTCCCTGGGTGTGTTGCATTGACAGAGTCAGGGCAGTCTGATCTTCCCTGGGTGGGTTACATTGACAGAGTGGGGTCAGTCTGGTCTTCCCTGGGTGTGTTACATTGACAGAATGGGGTCAGTCTGCTCTTCCCTGGGTGTGTTACATTGACAGAGTGGGGTCAGTCTGCTCTTACCTGGGTATGTTACTTTGACAGAGTGGTGTCAGTCTGCTCTTCCCTGGGTGTGTTACACTGACAGAGTCGGGTCAGTCTGCTGTTCACTGGGTGTGGTTCATTGACAGAGTGTGGTCAGTCTGCTCTTCCCTGGGTGTGTTACATTGACTGAGTGGGGTCGTACTGCTCTTCCCTGTGTGTGTTACATTGACAGAGTGGGGTCAGTCTTGTCTTCCCTGGGTGTGTTACATTGACAGAGTGTGGTCAGTCTGGTCTTCCCTGGGTGTGTGACATTGACAGAGTGGGGTCAGTCTGCTCTTCCCTGTGTGTGTTACATTGACAGCGTGGGGTCAGTCTGGTCTTCCCTGGGTGGGTTACAATGACAGACTGGGTCAGTCTGTTCATCCCTGGGTGTGTTACATTGACAGAGTGAGGTCAGTCTACCCTGCCCTGGGTGGGTTAAATTGACAGAGTGGGGTCAGTCTGGTCTTCCCTGGGTGGGTTACACTGACAGAGTGGGGTCAGTCTGTTCTTCCCTGAGTGTGTTACATTGACAGAGTGAGGTCAGTCTGCTATTCACTGGGTGTGGTAATTGACCGAGTGAGGTCAGTCTGCTCTTCCCTGGGTGTGTTACATTGACAGAGTGGGGTCAGTCTGCTCTTCCCTGGGTGTGTTACATTGACAGTGTGGGGTCAGTCTGTTCTTCCCTGGGTGGGTTACATTGACAGAGTGGGGTCAGTCTGGTCTTCCCTGGGTGGGTTACAATGACAGAGTGGGTCAGTCTGCTCTTCCCTGGGTGTGTTACATTGACAGAGTGGGGTCAGTCTGGTCTTCCCTGACTGTGTTACACTGACAGAGTGGGGTCAGTCTGCTCTTCCCTGGGTGTGTTACTTTGACATTGTGGGGTCAGTCTGGTCTTCCCTGGGTGGGTTACATTGACAGATTGCAGTCAGTCTGATCTTCCCTGGCTGTGTTACATTGACAGAGTGGGGTCTGTCTATTCTTCCCTGGGTGTGTTACTTTGATAGAGTGTGGTCAGTCTGCTCTTACCTGGGTGTGTTACATTGACAGAGTGGGGTCAGTCTGCTCTTCCCTGGGTGTGTTACATTGACAGTGTGGGGTCAGTCTGTTCTTCCCTGGGTGGGTTACATTGACAGAGTGGGGTCAGTCTGGTCTTCCCTGGGTGGGTTACAATGACAGAGTGGGTCAGTCTGCTCTTCCCTGGGTATGTTACATTGACAGAGTGGGGTCAGTCTGGTCTTCCCTGACTGTGTTACACTGACAGAGTGGGGTCAGTCTGCTCTTCCCTGGGTGTGTTACATTGACAGTGTGATGTCAGTCTGCTCTTCCCTGGGTCTGTTACATTGACAGAGTGGGGTCAGTCTGATCTTCCCTGGCTGTGTTACATTGACAGAGTGGGGTCTGTCTATTCTTCCCTGGGTGTGTTACTTTGATAGAGTGTGGTCAGTCTGCTCTTACCTGGGTGTGTTACATTGACAGAGTACGGTCTGTCTGCTCTTCCCTGGGTATGTTACATTGACAGAGTGGGGTCAGTCTGCTCTTCCCTGGGTGTGTTACACTGACAGAGTCGGGTCAGTCTGCTGTTCACTGTGTGTGGTTCATTGACAGAGTGTGGTCAGTCTGCTCTTCCCTGGGTGTGTTACATTGACTGAGTGGGGTCGTACTGCTCTTCCCTGGGTTGATACATTGACAGAGTGGGGTCAGTCTTGTCTTCCCTGGGTGTGTTACATTGACAGAGTGTGGTCAGTCTGCTCTTCCCTGGGTGTGTTACACTGACAGAGTGGGGTCAGTCTGCTCTTCCATGGGTGTGTTACATTGACAGTGTGGGGTCAGTCTGGTCTTCCCTGGGTTGGTTACATTGACAGAGTGGGGTCAGTCTGGTCTTCCCTGGGTTGGTTACATTGACAGAGTGGGGTCAGTCTGGTCTTCCCTGGTTGTGTTACATTGAAAGAGTGGGGTCAGTCTGCTCTTCCCTGAGTGTGCTACACTGACAGAGTGGGGTGAGTCTGCTCTTCCCTGGGTGTGTTACTTTGACATTGTGGGGTCAGTCTGGTCTTCCCTGGGTGTGTTACATTGACAGAGTGGGGTCAGTCTGGTCTTCCCTGGGTGTGTTACATTGACAGATTGCAGTCAGTCTGCTCTATCCTGGGTGTGTTACATTGACAGAGTGGGGTCAGTCTGCTCTTCCCTGGGTGAGTTACACTGACAGAGTGGGGTCAGTCTGTTCTTCCCTGAGTGTGTTACATTGACAGAGTGAGGTCAGTCTGCTATTCACTGGGTGTGGTAATTGACCGAGTGAGGTCAGTGTGCTCTTCCCTGGGTGTGTTACATTTACAGTGTGGGTTCAGTCTGTTTTTTTTTACCTGGGTGGGTTACATTGACAGAGTGGGGTCAGTCTGGTCTTCCCTGGGTGGGTTACAATGACAGAGTGGAGTCAGTCTGCTCTTCGCTGGTTGTGATTCATTGACTGAGTGGGGTCAGTGTGTTTTTCCCTGGGTGTGTTACATTGACAGAGTGAGGTCAGTCTGATCTTCCCTGGGTGGGTTACATTGACAGATTGAAGTCAGTCTGTTCCTCCCTGAGGGTGTTACATTGACAGAGTGAGGTCAGTCTGCTATTCACTGGGTGTGGTAATTGACCGAGTGAGTTCAGTGTGCTCTTCCCTGGGTGTGTTACATTGACAGTGTGGGTTCAGTCTGGTCTTCCCTGGGTGTGTTACAATGACAGAGTGGGGTCAGTCTGCTCTTCGCTAGTTGTGATTCATTGACTGAGTGGGGTCAGTGTGTTCTTCCCTGGGTGTGTTAAATTGACAGAGTGGGGTCAGTCTGCTCCTCCCTGGGTGTGTTACATTGAAAGTGTGATGTCAGTCTGCTTTTCCCTGGGTCTGTTACATTGACAGAGTGGGGTCAGTCTGATCTTCCCTGGCTGTGTTACATTGACAGTGTAATGTCAGTCTGCTCTTCCCTGGGTCTGTTACATTGACAGAGTGAGGTCAGTCTGATCTTCCCTGGCTGTGTTACATTGACAGAGTGGGGTCTGTCTATTCTTCCCTGGGTGTGTTACTTTGATAGAGTGTGGTCAGTCTGCTCTTACCTGGGTGTGTTACATTGACAGAGTACGGTCTGTGTGCTCTTCCCTGGGTATGTTACATTGACAGAGTGGGGTCAGTCTGCTCTTCCCTGGGTGTGTTACACTGACAGAGTCGGGTCAGTCTGCTGTTCACTGTGTGTGGTTCATTGACAGAGTGTGGTCAGTCTGCTCTTCCCTGGGTGTGTTACATTGACTGAGTGGGGTCGTACTGCTCTTCCCTGGGTGTGATACATTGACAGAGTGGGGTCAGTCTTGTCTTCCCTGGGTGTGTTACATTGACAGAGTGTGGTCAGTCTGCTCTTTCCTGGGTGTGTTACATTGACAGAGTGTGGTCAGTCTGCTCTTCCCTGGGTGTGTTACACTGACAGAGTGGGGTCAGTCTGCTCTTCCATGGGTGTGTTACATTGACAGTGTGGGGTCAGTCTGGTCTTCCCTGGGTTGGTTACATTGACAGAGTGGGGTCAGTCTGGTCTTCCCTGGGTTGGTTACATTGACAGAGTGGGGTCAGTCTGGTCTTCCCTGGTTGTGTTACATTGAAAGAGTGGGGTCAGTCTGCTCTTCCCTGAGTGTGTTACACTGACAGAGTGGGGTGAGTCTGCTCTTCCCTGGGTGTGTTACTTTGACATTGTGGGGTCTGTCTGGTCTTCCCTGGGTGTGTTACATTGACAGAGTGGGGTCAGTCTGGTCTTCCCTGGGTGTGTTACATTGACAGATTGCAGTCAGTCTGCTCTATCCTGGGTGTGTTACATTGACAGAGTGGGGTCAGTCTGCTCTTCCCTGGGTGAGTTACACTGACAGAGTGGGGTCAGTCTGTTCTTCCCTGAGTGTGTTACATTGACAGAGTGAGGTCAGTCTGCTATTCACTGGGTGTGGTAATTGACCGAGTGAGGTCAGTGTGCTCTTCCCTGGGTGTGTTACATTTACAGTGTGGGTTCAGTCTGTTTTTTTTTACCTGGGTGTGTTACATTAACAGAGTGGGGTCAGTCTGGTCTTCCCAGGGTGGGTTACAATGACAGAGTGGGGTCAGTCTGCTCTTCGCTGGTTGTGATTCATTGACTGAGTGGGGTCAGTGTGTTCTTCCCTGGGTGTGTTACATTGACAGAGTGAGGTCAGTCTGATCTTCCCTGGGTGGGTTACATTGACAGAGTGGTGTCAGTCTGGTCTTCCCTGGGTGGGTTACAATGACAGTGTCGGGTCAGTCTGCTCTTCCCTGGGTGTGTTACATTGACAGAGTGGGGTCAGTCTGCTCTTCCCTGGGTGTGTGACATTGACAGTGTGATGTCAGTCTGCTCTTCCCTGGGTCTGTTACATTGACAGAGTGGGGTCAGTCTGATCTTCCCTGGCTGTGTTACATTGACAGAGTGGGGTCTGTCTATTCTTCCCTGGGTGTGTTACTTTGATAGAGTGTGGTCAGTCTGCTCTTACCTGGGTGTGTTACATTGACAGAGTGCGGTCAGTCTGCTCTTCCCTGGGTATGTTACATTGTCAGAGTGGGGTCAGTCTGCTCTTCCTTGGGTGTGTTACACTGACAGAGTCGGGTCAGTCTGCTGTTCACTGGGTGTGGTTCATTGACAGAGTGTGGTCAGTCTGCTCTTCCCTGGGTGTGTTACATTGACTGAGTGGGGTCGAACTGCTCTTCCCTGGGTGTGTTACATTGACAGAGTGGGGTCAGTCTTGTCTTCCCTGGGTGTGTAACATTGACAGAGTGTGGTAAATCTGCTCTTTCCTGGGTGTGTTACATTGACAGAGTGTGGTCAGTCTGCTCTTCTCTGGGTGTGTTTCACTGACAGAGTGGGGTCAGTCTGGTCTTCCCTGGGTGTGTTACATTGACAGTTTGCAGTCATCCTGCTCTTCCCTGGGTGTGTTACATTGACAGAGTGGGGTCAGTCTGCTCTTCCCTGGGTGTGTTTCACTGACAGAGTGGGGTCAGTCTGTTCTTCCCTGAGTGTGTTACATTGACAGAGTGAGGTCAGTCTGCTATTCACTGGGTGTGGTACTTGACAGATTGCAGTCAGTCTGCTCTTCCCTGGGTGTGTTACATTGACAGAGTGTGGTCAGTCTGCTCTTCCCTGGGTGTGTTACATTGACAGTGTGGGGTCAGTCTGGTCTTCCCTGTGTGTGTTACATTGACAGAGTGGGGTCAGTCTGGTCTTCCCTGGGTTGGTTACATTGCCAGAGTGGGGGCAGTCAGGTCTTCCCTGAGTGTGTTACACTGACAGAGTGGGGTCAGTCTGCTCTTCCCTGGGTGTGTTACTTTGACATTGTGGGGTCAGTCTGGTCTTCCCTGGGTGTGTTACATTGACAGAGTGGGGTCAGTCTGGTCTTCCCTGGGTGTGTTACATTGACAGATTGCAGTCAGTCTGCTCTTCCCTGGGTGTGTTACATTGACAGAGTGGGGTCAGTCTGCTCTTCCCTTGGTGTGTTACACTGACAGAGTGGGGTCAGTCTGTTCTTCCCTGAGTGTGTTACATTGACAGAGTGAGGTCAGTCTGCTATTCACTGGGTGTGGTAATTGTCAGATTGCAGTCAGTCTGCTCTTCCCTGGGTGTGTTACATTGACAGATTGCAGTCAGTCTGCTTATCCCTGGGTGTGTTACATTGACAGTGTTGGTTCAGTCTGTTTTTTTTTACCTGGGTGGGTTACATTGACAGAGTGGGGTCAGTCTGGTCTTCCCTGGGTGGGTTACAATGACAGAGTGGAGTCAGTCTGCTCTTCGCTGGTTGTGATTCATTGACTGAGTGGGGTCACTGTGTTCTTCCCTGGGTGTGTTACATTGACAGAGTGAGGTCAGTCTGATCTTCCCTGGGTGGGTTACATTGACAGAGTGGGGTCAGTCTGGTCTTCCCTGGGTGTGTTACATTGACAGATTGCAGTCAGTCTGCTCTTCCCTGAGTGTGTTACATTGACAGAGTGGGGTCAGTCTGCTCTTCCCTGGGTGTGTTACACTGACAGAGTGGGGGTCAGTCTGTTCTTCCCTGAGTGTGTTACATTGACAGAGTGAGGACTGTCTGCTATTCACTGGGTGTGGTAATTGACCGAGTGAGGTCAGTGTGCTCTTCCCTGGGTGTGTTACATTGACAGTGTGGGTTCAGTCTATTTTTTTTACCTGGGTGGTTACATTGACAGAGTGGGGTCAGTCTGGTCTTCCCTGAGTGGGTTACAATGACAGAGTGGGGTCAGTCTTCTCTTCGCTGGTTGTGATTCATTGACTGAGTGGGGTCAGTGTGTTCTTCCCTGGGTGTGTTGCATTGACAGAGTGAGGGCAGTCTGATCTTCCCTGGGTGGGTTACATTGACAGAGTGGGGTCAGTCTGGTCTTCCCTGGGTGTGTTACATTGACAGAATGGGGTCAGTCTGCTCTTCCCTGGGTGTGTTACATTGACAGAGTGGGGTCAGTCTGCTCTTACCTGGGTATGTTACTTTGACAGAGTGGTGTCAGTCTGCTCTTCCCTGGGTGTGTTACACTGACAGATTCGGGTCAGTCTGCTGTTCACTGGGTGTGGTTCATTGACAGAGTGTGGTCAGTCTGCTCTTCCCTGGGTGTGTTACATTGACTGAGTGGGGTCGTACTGCTCTTCCCTGTGTGTGTTACATTGACAGAGTGGGGTCAGTCTTGTCTTCCCTGGGTGTGTTACATTGACAGAGTGTGGTCAGTCTGGTCTTCCCTGGGTGTGTGACATTGACAGAGTGGGGTCAGTCTGCTCTTCCCTGTGTGTGTTACATTGACAGCGTGGGGTCAGTCTGGTCTTCCCTGGGTGGGTTACAATGACAGACTGGGTCAGTCTGTTCATCCCTGGGTGTGTTACATTGACAGAGTGAGGTCAGTCTACCCTGCCCTGGGTGGGTTAAATTGACAGAGTGGGGTCAGTCTGGTCTTCCCTGGGTGGGTTACACTGACAGAGTGGGGTCAGTCTGTTCTTCCCTGAGTGTGTTACATTGACAGAGTGAGGTCAGTCTGCTATTCACTGGGTGTGGTAATTGACCGAGTGAGGTCAGTCTGCTCTTCCCTGGGTGTGTTACATTGACAGAGTGGGGTCAGTCTGCTCTTCCCTGGGTGTGTTACATTGACAGTGTGGGGTCAGTCTGTTCTTCCCTGGGTGGGTTACATTGACAGAGTGGGGTCAGTCTGGTCTTCCCTGGGTGGGTTACAATGACAGAGTGGGTCAGTCTGCTCTTCCCTGGGTGTGTTACATTGACAGAGTGCGGTCAGTCTGGTCTTCCCTGACTGTGTTACACTGACAGAGTGGGGTCAGTCTGCTCTTCCCTGGGTGTGTTACTTTGACATTGTGGTGTCAGTCTGGTCTTCCCTGGGTGGGTTACATTGACAGATTGCAGTCAGTCTGATCTTCCCTGGCTGTGTTACATTGACAGAGTGGGGTCTGTCTATTCTTCCCTGGGTGTGTTACTTTGATAGAGTGTGGTCAGTCTGCTCTTACCTGGGTGTGTTACATTGACAGAGTGGGGTCAGTCTGCTCTTCCCTGGGTGTGTTACATTGACAGTGTGGGGTCAGTCTGTTCTTCCCTGGGTGGGTTACATTGACAGAGTGGGGTCAGTCTGGTCTTCCCTGGGTGGGTTACAATGACAGAGTGGGTCAGTCTGCTCTTCCCTGGGTATGTTACATTGACAGAGTGGGGTCAGTCTGGTCTTCCCTGACTGTGTTACACTGACAGAGTGGGGTCAGTCTGCTCTTCCCTGGGTGTGTTACATTGACAGTGTGATGTCAGTCTGCTCTTCCCTGGGTCTGTTACATTGACAGAGTGGGGTCAGTCTGATCTTCCCTGGCTGTGTTACATTGACAGAGTGGGGTCTGTCTATTCTTCCCTGGGTGTGTTACTTTGATAGAGTGTGGTCAGTCTGCTCTTACCTGGGTGTGTTACATTGACAGAGTACGGTCTGTCTGCTCTTCCCTGGGTATGTTACATTGACAGAGTGGGGTCAGTCTGCTCTTCCCTGGGTGTGTTACACTGACAGAGTCGGGTCAGTCTGCTGTTCACTGTGTGTGGTTCATTGACAGAGGGTGGTCAGTCTGCTCTTCCCTGGGTGTGTTACATTGACTGAGTGGGGTCGTACTGCTCTTCCCTGGGTGTGATACATTGACAGAGTGGGGTCAGTCTTGTCTTCCCTGGGTGTGTTACATTGACAGAGTGTGGTCAGTCTGCTCTTTCCTGGGTGTGTTACATTGACAGAGTGTGGTCAGTCTGCTCTTCCCTGGGTGTGTTACACTGACAGAGTGGGGTCAGTCTGCTCTTCCATGGGTGTGTTACATTGACAGTGTGGGGTCAGTCTGGTCTTCCCTGGGTTGGTTACATTGACAGAGTGGGGTCAGTCTGGTCTTCCCTGGGTTGGTTACATTGACAGAGTGGGGTCAGTCTGGTCTTCCCTGGTTGTGTTACATTGAAAGAGTGGGGTCAGTCTGCTCTTCCCTGAGTGTGTTACACTGACAGAGTGGGGTGAGTCTGCTCTTCCCTGGGTGTGTTACTTTGACATTGTGGGGTCAGTCTGGTCTTCCCTGGGTGTGTTACATTGACAGAGTGGGGTCAGTCTGGTCTTCCCTGGGTGTGTTACATTGACAGATTGCAGTCAGTCTGCTCTATCCTGGGTGTGTTACATTGACAGAGTGGGGTCAGTCTGCTCTTCCCTGGGTGAGTTACACTGACAGAGTGGGGTCAGTCTGTTCTTCCCTGAGTGTGTTACATTGACAGAGTGAGGTCAGTCTGCTATTCACTGGGTGTGGTAATTGACCGAGTGAGGTCAGTGTGCTCTTCCCTGGGTGTGTTACATTTACAGTGTGGGTTCAGTCTGTTTTTTTTTACCTGGGTGGGTTACATTGACAGAGTGGGGTCAGTCTGGTCTTCCCTGGGTGGGTTACAATGACAGAGTGGAGTCAGTCTGCTCTTCGCTGGTTGTGATTCATTGACTGAGTGGGGTCAGTGTGTTTTTCCCTGGGTGTGTTACATTGACAGAGTGAGGTCAGTCTGATCTTCACTGGGTGGGTTACATTGACAGAGTGGGGTCAGTCTGGTCTTCCCTGGGTGGGTTACATTGACAGATTGCAGTCAGTCTGCCCTTCCCTGGGTGTGTTACATTGACAGAGTGGGGTCAGTGTGTTCTTCCCTGGGTGTGTTACATTGACAGAGTGAGGTCAGTCTGATCTTCCCTGGGTGGGTTACATTGACAGAGTGGGGTCAGTCTGGTCTTCCCTGGGTGGGTTACAATGACAGTGTGGGGTCAGTCTGCTCTTCCATGGGTGTGTTACATTGACAGAATGGGGTCAGTCTGCTCTTCCCTGGGTGTGTTACATTGACAGAGTGGGGTCAGTCTGCTCTTCCCTGCGTGTGTTACATTGACAGTGTGATGTCAGTCTGCTCTTCCCTGGGTCTGTTACATTGACAGAGTGGGGTCAGTCTGATCTTCCCTGGCTGTGTTACATTGACAGAGATGTGTCTGTCTATTCTTCCCTGGGTGTGTTACTTTGATAGAGTGTGGTCAGTCGGCTCTTCCCTGGGTATGTTACATTGACAGAGTGGTGTCAGTCTGCTCTTCCCTGGGTGTGTTACACTGACAGAGTGTGGTCAGTCTGCTCTTCCCTGGGTGTGTTACATTGACTGAGTGGGGTCGTACTGCTCTTCCCTGGGTGTGTTACATTGACAGAGTGGGGTCAGTCTTGTCTTCCCTGGGTGTGTTACATTGACAGAGTGTGGTCAGTCTGCTCTTTCCTGGGTGTGTTACATTGACCGAGTGTGGTCAGTCTGCTCTTCCCTGGGTGTGTGACATTGACAGAGTGGGGTCAGTCTGCTCTTCCCTGTGTGTGTAACATTGACAGAGTGGGGTCAGTCTGGTCTTCCCTGGGTGTGTCACAATGACAGACTGGGTCAGTCTGTTCTTCCCTGGTTGTGTTACATTGACAGAGTCAGGCCAGTCTGCCCTGCCCTGGGTGGATTACATTGACAGAGTGGGGTCAGTCTGGTCTTCCCTGGTTGTGTTACATTGATAGAGTCGGGTCAGTCTGCTCTTACTTGTGTGTGTTACATTGACAGAGTGTGGTCAGTCTGCTCTTCCCTGGGTGTGTGACATTGACAGAGTGGGTTCAGTCTGCTATTCACTGGGTGTGGTACATTGAACGAGTCGGGTCAATCTGATCTTCTCTGGGTGTGTTATATTGACAGAGTGCGTTCAGTCTGTTCTTTCCTGGGTGTGTGACATTGACAGAGTGAGGTCAGTCTGCTATTCACTGGGTGTGTTACACTGACAGAGTCGGGTCAGTCTGCTCTTCACTGGTTGTGGTACATTGACCGAGTCGGGTCAGTCTGGTCTTCCCTGTGTGTGTTACATTGACAGAGTGGGGTCAGTCTGGTCTTCCCTGGGTTGGTTGCATTGACAGAGTGGGGTCAGTCTGCTCTTCCCTGGTTGTGTTACATTGACAGAGTGGGGTCAGTCTGCTGTTCCCTGAGTGCGTTACACTGACAGAGTGGCGTCAGTCTGCTCTTCCCTGGGTGTGTTACATTGACATTGTGGGGTCAGTCTGGTCTTCCCTGGGTGTGTTACATTGACAGAGTGGGGTCAGTCTGGTCTTCCCTGGGTTTGTTACATTGACAGATTGCAGTCAGTCTGCTCTTCCCTGGGTGTGTTATATTGACAGAGTGGGTTCAGTCTGCTCTTCCCTGGGTGTGTTACACTGACAGAGTGGGGTCAGTCTGTTCTTCCCTGAGTGTGTTACATTGACAGAGTGAGGTCAGTCTGCTATTCACTGGGTGTGGTAATTGACCGAGTGAGGTCAGTGTGCTCTTCCCTGGGTGTGTTTCATTGACAGTGTGGGTTCAGTCTGTTTTTTTTTAACTGGGTGGGTTACATTGACAGAGTGGGGTCAGTCTGGTCTTCCATGGGTGGGTTACAATGACAGAGTCGGGTCAGTCTGCTGTTCACTGTGTGTGGTTCATTGACAGAGTGTGGTCAGTCTGCTCTTCCCTGGGTGTGTTACATTGACTGAGTGGGGTCGTACTACTCTTCCCTGGGTGTGTTATATTGACAGAGTGGGGTCAGTCTTGTCTTCCCTGGGTGTGTTACATTGACAGAGTGTGGTCAGTCTGCTCTTTCCTGGGTGTGTTACATTGACAGAGTGTGGTCAGTCTGCTCTTCCCTGGGTGTGTTACACTGACAGAGCGGGGTCAGTCTGCTCTTTCCTGGGTGTGTTACATTGACAGAGTGAGGTTAGTCTGATCTTCCCTGGGTGGGTTACATTGACAGAGTGGGGTCAGTCTGGTCTTCCCTGGGTGGGTTACAATGACAGAGTGGGGTCAGTCTGCTCTTCCCTGGTTGTGTTACATTGATAGAGTCGGGTCAGTCTGCTGTTCACTGTGTGTGGTTCATTGACCGAGTGTGGTCAGTCTGCTCTTTCCTGGGTGTGTTACATTGACAGAGTGTGGTCAGTCTGCTCTTCCCTGGGTGTGTTACACTGACAGAGCGGGGTCAGTCTGCTCTTTCCTGGGTGTGTTACATTGTCAGAGTGAGGTCAGTCTGATCTTCCCTGGGTGGGTTACATTGACAGAGTGGGGTCAGTCTGGTCTTCCCTGGGTGGGTTACAATGACAGAGTGGGGTCAGTCTGCTCTTCCCTGGTTGTGTTACATTGATAGAGTCGGGTCAGTCTGCTGTTCACTGTGTGTTGTTCATTGACAGAGTGTGGTCAGTCTGCTCTTCCCTGGGTGTGTTACATTGACTGAGTGGGGTCGTACTGCTCTTCCCTGGGTGTGATACATTGACAGAGTGGGGTCAGTCTTGTCTTCCCTGGGTGTGTTACATTGACAGAGTGTGGTCAGTCTGCTCTTTCCTGGGTGTGTTACATTGACAGAGTGTGGTCAGTCTGCTCTTCCCTGGGTGTGTTACACTGACAGAGTGGGGTCAGTCTGCTCTTCCATGGGTGTGTTACATTGACAGTGTGGGGTCAGTCTGGTCTTCCCTGGGTTGGTTACATTGACAGAGTGGGGTCAGTCTGGTCTTCCCTGGGTTGGTTACATTGACAGAGTGGGGTCAGTCTGGTCTTCCCTGGTTGTGTTACATTGAAAGAGTGGGGTCAGTCTGCTCTTCCCTGAGTGTGTTACACTGACAGAGTGGGGTGAGTCTGCTCTTCCCTGGGTGTGTTACTTTGACATTGTGGGGTCAGTCTGGTCTTCCCTGGGTGTGTTACATTGACAGAGTGGGGTCAGTCTGGTCTTCCCTGGGTGTGTTACATTGACAGATTGCAGTCAGTCTGCTCTATCCTGGGTGTGTTACATTGACAGAGTGGGGTCAGTCTGCTCTTCCCTGGGTGAGTTACACTGACAGAGTGGGGTCAGTCTGTTCTTCCCTGAGTGTGTTACATTGACAGAGTGAGGTCAGTCTGCTATTCACTGGGTGTGGTAATTGACCGAGTGAGGTCAGTGTGCTCTTCCCTGGGTGTGTTACATTTACAGTGTGGGTTCAGTCTGTTTTTTTTTACCTGGGTGGGTTACATTGACAGAGTGGGGTCAGTCTGGTCTTCCCTGGGTGGGTTACAATGACAGAGTGGAGTCAGTCTGCTCTTCGCTGGTTGTGATTCATTGACTGAGTGGGGTCAGTGTGTTTTTCCCTGGGTGTGTTACATTGACAGAGTGAGGTCAGTCTGATCTTCACTGGGTGGGTTACATTGACAGAGTGGGGTCAGTCTGGTCTTCCCTGGGTGGGTTACATTGACAGATTGCAGTCAGTCTGCCCTTCCCTGGGTGTGTTACATTGACAGAGTGGGGTCAGTGTGTTCTTCCCTGGGTGTGTTACATTGACAGAGTGAGGTCAGTCTGATCTTCCCTGGGTGGGTTACATTGACAGAGTGGGGTCAGTCTGGTCTTCCCTGGGTGGGTAACAATGACAGTGTGGGGTCAGTCTGCTCTTCCATGGGTGTGTTACATTGACAGAATGGGGTCAGTCTGCTCTTCCCTGGGTGTGTTACATTGACAGAGTGGGGTCAGTCTGCTCTTCCCTGCGTGTGTTACATTGACAGTGTGATGTCAGTCTGCTCTTCCCTGGGTCTGTTACATTGACAGAGTGGGGTCAGTCTGATCTTCCCTGGCTGTGTTACATTGACAGAGATGTGTCTGTCTATTCTTCCCTGGGTGTGTTACTTTGATAGAGTGTGGTCAGTCGGCTCTTCCCTGGGTATGTTACATTGACAGAGTGGTGTCAGTCTGCTCTTCCCTGGGTGTGTTACACTGACAGAGTGTGGTCAGTCTGCTCTTCCCTGGGTGTGTTACATTGACTGAGTGGGGTCGTACTGCTCTTCCCTGGGTGTGTTACATTGACAGAGTGGGGTCAGTCTTGTCTTCCCTGGGTGTGTTACATTGACAGAGTGTGGTCAGTCTGCTCTTTCCTGGGTGTGTTACATTGACAGAGTGTGGTCAGTCTGCTCTTCCCTGGGTGTGTGACATTGACAGAGTGGGGTCAGTCTGCTCTTCCCTGTGTGTGTTACATTGACAGAGTGGGGTCAGTCTGGTCTTCCCTGGGTGTGTCACAATGACAGACTGGGTCAGTCTGTTCTTCCCTGGTTGTGTTACATTGACAGAGTCAGGCCAGTCTGCCCTGCCCTGGGTGGATTACATTGACAGAGTGGGGTCAGTCTGGTCTTCCCTGGTTGTGTTACATTGATAGAGTCGGGTCAGTCTGCTCTTCCTTGTGTGTGTTACATTGACAGAGTGTGGTCAGTCTGCTCTTCCCTGGGTGTGTGACATTGACAGAGTGGGGTCAGTCTGCTATTCACTGGGTGTGGTACATTGAACGAGTCGGGTCAATCTGATCTTCTCTGGGTGTGTTATATTGACAGAGTGCGTTCAGTCTGTTCTTCCCTGGGTGTGTGACATTGACAGAGTGAGGTCAGTCTGCTATTCACTGGGTGTGTTACACTGACAGAGTCGGGTCAGTCTGCTCTTCACTGGTTGTGGTACATTGACCGAGTCGGGTCAGTCTGGTCTTCCCTGTGTGTGTTACATTGACAGAGTGGGGTCAGTCTGGTCTTCCCTGGGTTGGTTACATTGACAGAGTGGGGTCAGTCTGGTCTTCCCTGGTTGTGTTACATTGACAGAGTGGGGTCAGTCTGCTGTTCCCTGAGTGCGTTACACTGACAGAGTGGCGTCAGTCTGCTCTTCCCTGGGTGTGTTACATTGACATTGTGGGGTCAGTCTGGTCTTCCCTGGGTGTGTTACATTGACAGAGTGGGGTCAGTCTGGTCTTCCCTGGGTTTGTTACATTGACAGAGTGGGTTCAGTCTGCTCTTCCCTGGGTGTGTTACACTGACAGAGTGGGGTCAGTCTGTTCTTCCCTGAGTGTGTTACATTGACAGAGTGAGGTCAGTCTGCTCTGCCCTGGGTGGGTTACATTGACAGAGTGGTGTCAGTCTGGTCTTCCCTGGTTGTGTTACATTGATAGAGTCGGGTCAGTCTGCTCTTCTTTGGGTGTGTTACATTGACAGAGTGGGTTCAGTCTGCTCTTCCCTGGGTCTGTTACATTGACAGTGTGAGGTCAGTCTGCTCTTCCCTGGGTTTGTTAAATTGACAGTATGAGGTCAGTCTACTATTCACTGAGTATGTTACATTGATAGAGTGGTGTCAATCTCATCTTCTCTGGCTTTGTTATATTGACAGAGTGCGTTCAGTCTGTTCTTCCCTGGGTGTGTGACATTGACAGAGTGAGGTCAGTCTGCTATTCACTGGGTGTGTTACATTGACAGATTGCGCTCAGTCTGCTCTTCCCTGGGTGGGTTACATTGAAAGAGTGGTGTCAGTCTGGTCTTCCCTGGGTGGGTTTCAATGACAGTGTGGGGTCAGTCTGCTCTTCCATGGGTGTGTTACATTGACAGAATGGGGTCAGTCTGCTCTTCACTGGGTGTGGTACATTGACCGAGTCGGGTCAATCTGATCTTCTCTGGGTGTGTTATATTGACAGAGTGCGTTCAGTCTGTTCTTCCCTGGGTGTGTGACATTGACAGAGTGAGGTCAGTCTGCTATTCACTGGGTGTGTTACATTGACAGAGTGGGGTCAGTCTGCTCTTCCCTGGGTGTGTTACTTTGATAGAGTGTGGTCAGTCTGCTCTTACCTGGGTGTGTTACATTGACAGATTGCGGTCAGTCTGCTCTTCCCTGGGTGTGTTACATTGACAGAGTGGGGTCAGTCTGCTCTTCCCTGGGTGTGTTACACTGACAGAGTAGGGTCAGTCTGCTATTCACTGGGTGTGGTTCATTGACAGAGTGTGGTCAGTCTGCTCTTCCCTGGGTATGTTACATTGACTGAGTGGGGTCGTACTGCTCTTCCCTGGGTGTGTTACATTGACAGAGTGGGGTAAGTCTTGTCTTCCCTGGGTGTGTTACATTGACAGAGTGTGGTCAGTCTGCTATTTCCTGGGTGTGTTATATTGACAGAGTGTGGTCAGTCTGCTCTTCCCTGGGTGTGTGACATTGACTGAGTGGGGTCAGTCTGCTCTTCCTTGTGTGTGTTACATTGACAGAGTGTGGTCAGTCTGCTCTTCCCTGGGTGTGTGACATTGACAGAGTGGGGTCAGTCTGTTCTTCCCTGTGTGTGTTACATTGACAGAGTGGGGTCAGTCTGGTCTTCCCTGGGTGGGTCACAATGACAGACTGGGTCAGTCTGTTCTTCCCTGGGTGTGTTACATTGACAGAGTCAGGTCTGTCTGCCCTGCCCTGGGGGGATTACATTGACAGAGTGGGGTCAGTCTGGTCTTCCCTGGTTGTGTTACATTGATAGAGTCGGGTCAGTCTGCTCTTCCTTGTGTGTGTTACATTGACAGAGTGTGGTCAGTCTGCTCTTCCCTGGGTGTGTGACATTGACAGAGTGGGGTCAGTCTGCTATTCACTGGGTGTGGTACATTGACCGAGTCGGGTCAATCTGATCTTCTCTGGGTGTGTTATATTGACAGAGTGCGTTCAGTCTGTTCTTCCCTGGGTGTGTGACATTGACAGAGTGAGGTCAGTCTGCTATTCACTGGGTGTGTTACACTGACAGAGTCGGGTCAGTCTGCTCTTCACTGGATGTGGTACATTCACCGAGTCGGGTCAGTCTGGTCTTCCCTGTGTGTGTTACATTGACAGAGTGGGGTCAGTCTGGTCTTCCCTGGGTTGGTTACATTGACAGAGTGGGGTCAGTCTGGTCTTCCCTGGTTGTGTTACATTGACAGAGTGGGGTCAGTCTGCTCTTCCCTGAGTGTGTTACATTGACAGAGTGGGGTCAGTCTGGTCTTCCCTGGGTTGGTTACATTGACAGAGTGGGGTCAGTCTGGTCTTCCCTGGTTGTGTTACATTGACAGAGTGGGGTCAGTCTGCTCTTCCCTGGGTGTGTTACATTGACAGAGTGGGGTCAGTCTGCTCTTCCCTGGGTGTGTTACATTGACAGATTGCAGTCAGTCTGCTCTTCCCTGGGTGTGTTACATTGACAGAGTGGGGTCAGTCTGCTCTTCCCTGGGTGTGTTACACTGACAGAGTGGGGTCAGTCTTTTCTTCCCTGAGTGTGTTACATTGACAGAGTGAGGTCAGTCTGCTATTCACTGGGTGAGGTAATTGACCGAGTGAGGTCAGTGTGCTCTTCCCTGGGTGTGTTACATTGACAGTGTGGGTTCAGTCTGTTTTTTTTTTACCTGGGTGGGTTACATTGACAGAGTGGGGTCAGTCTGGTCTTCCCTGGGTGGCTTACAATGACAGAGTGGAGTCAGTCTGCTCTTCTCTGGTTGTGATTCATTGACTGAGTGGGTTCAGTGTGTTCTTCCCTGGGTGTGTTAAATTGACAGAGTGAGGTCAGTCTGATCTTCCCTGGGTGGGTTACATTGACAGAGTGGTGTCAGTCTGGTCTTCCCTGGGTGGGTTACAATGACAGTGTGGGGTCAGTCTGCTCTTCCATGGGTGTGTTACATTGACAGAATGGGGTCAGTCTGCTCTTCCCTGGGTGTGTTACATTGACAGAGTGGGGTCAGTCTGCTCTTCCCTGGGTCTGTTACATTGACAGAGTGGGGTCAGTCTGATCTTGCCTGGCTGTGTTACATTGACAGAGTGGGTCTGCTCTTCCCTGGGTGTGTGACATTGACAGAGTGGGGTCAGTCTGCTCTTCCTTGTGTGTGTTACATTGACAGAGTGTGGTCAGTCTGCTCTTCCCTGGGTGGTGACATTGACAGAGTGGGGTCAGTCTGCTCTTCGCTGGTTGTGACTGATTGACTGAGTGGGGTCAGTGTGTTCTTCCCTGGGTGTGTTACATTGACAGAGTGAGGTAAGTCTGATCTTCCCTGGGTGGGTTACATTGACAGAGTTATGTCAGTCTGGTCTTCCCTGGGTGTGTTACATTGACAGATTGCAGTCAGTCTGGTCTTCCCTGGGTGTGTTACATTGACAGAGTGGGGTCAGTCTGCTCTTCCCTGGGTGTTTTACCCTGACAGAGTGGGGTCAGTCTTTTCTTCCCTGAGTGTGTTACATTGACAGAGTGGGGTCAGTCTGGTCTTCCCTGGGTGGGTCACAATGACAGACTGGGTCAGTCTGTTCTTCCCTGGGTGTGTTACATTGACAGAGTGTGGTCAGTCTGCTCTTCCCTGGGTGTGTGACATTGACAGAGTGGGGTCAGTCTGCTATTCACTGGGTGTGGTACATTGACCGAGTCGGGTAAATCTGATCTTCTCTGGGTGTGTTATATTGACAGAGTGCGTTCAGTCTGTTCTTCCCTGGGTGTGTGACATTGACAGAGTGAGGTCAGTCTGCTATTCACTGGGTGTGTTACACTGACAGAGTCGGGTCAGTCTGCTCTTCACTGGATGTGGTACATTGACCGAGTCGGGTCAGTCTGCTCTTCCCTGAGTGCGTTACACTGACAGAGTGGGGTCAGTCTGCTCTTCCCTGGGTGTGTTACATTGACATTGTGGGGTCAGTCTGGTCTTCCCTGGGTGTGTTACATTGACAGAGTGGGGTCAGTCTGGTCTTCCCTGGGTTTGTTACATTGACAGATTGCAGTCAGTCTGCTCTTCCCTTGGTGTGTTACATTGACAGAGTGGGTTCAGTCTGCTCTTCCCTGGGTGTGTTACACTGACAGAGTGGGGTCAGTCTGTTCTTCCCTGAGTGTGTTACATTGACAGAGTGAGGTCAGTCTGCTATTCACTGGGTGTGGTAATTGACCGAGTGAGGTCAGTGTGCTCTTCCCTGGGTGTGTTACATTGACAGTGTGGGTTCAGTCTGTTTATTTTTACCTGGGTGGGTTACATTGACAGAGTGGGGTCAGTCTGGTCTTCCATGGGTGGGTTACAATGACAGAGTGGGGTCAGTCTGCTCTTCGCTGGTTGTGACTGATTGACTGAGTGGGGTCAGTGTGTTCTTCCCTGGGTGTGTTACATTGACAGAGTGAGGTCAGTCTGATCATCCCTGGGTGGGTTACATTGACAGAGTGGGGTCAGTCTGGTCTTCCCTGGGTGTGTACATTGACAGATTGCAGTCAGTCTGCTCTTCCCTGGGTGTGTTACATTGACAGAGTGGGGTCAGTCTGCTCTTCCCTGGGTGTGTTACACTGACAGAGTGGGGTCAGTCTTTTCTTCCCTGAGTGTGTTACATTGACAGAGTGAGGTCAGTCTGCTATTCACTGGGTGAGGTAATTGACCGAGTGAGGTCAGTGTGCTCTTCCCTGGGTGTGTTACATTGACAGTGTGGGTTCAGTCTGTTTTTTTTACCTGGGTGGGTTATATTGACAGAGTGGGGTCAGTCTGGTCTTCCCTGGGTGTGTTACATTGACAGAGTGGGGTCAGTCTGCTCTTCCCTGGGTCTGTTACATTGACAGAGTGGGGTCAGTCTGATCTTGCCTGGCTGTGTTACATTGACAGAGTGGGTCTGCTCTTCCCTGGGTGTGTGACATTGACAGAGTGGGGTCAGTCTGCTCTTTCCTTGTGTGTGTTACATTGACAGAGTGTGGTCAGTCTGCTCTTCCCTGGGTGTGTTACATTGACAGAGTGGGTTCAGTCTGCTCTTCCCTGGGTGTGTTACACTGACAGAGTGGGGTCAGTCTGTTCTTCCCTGAGTGTGTTACATTGACAGAGTGAGGTCAGTCTGCTATTCACTGGGTGTGGTAATTGACCGAGTGAGGTCAGTGTGCTCTTCCCTGGGTGTGTTACATTGACAGTGTGGGTTCAGTCTGTTTATTTTTACCTGGGTGGGTTACATTGACACAGTGGGGTCAGTCTGGTCTTCCATGGGTGGGTTACAATGACAGAGTGGGGTCAGTCTGCTCTTCGCTGGTTGTGACTGATTGACTGAGTGGGGTCAGTGTGTTCTTCCCTGGGTGTGTTACATTGACAGAGTGAGGTCAGTCTGCTCTTCCTTGTGTGTGTTACATTGACAGAGTGTGGTCAGTCTGCTCTTCCCTGGGTGGTGACATTGACAGAGTGGGGTCAGTCTGCTCTTCGCTGGTTGTGACTGATTGACTGAGTGGGGTCAGTGTGTTCTTCCCTGGGTGTGTTACATTGACAGAGTGAGGTCAGTCTGATCTTCCCTGGGTGGGTTACATTGACAGAGTGGGGTCAGTCTGGTCTTCCCTGGGTGTGTTATTTTGACAGATTGCAGTCAGTCTTGTCTTCCCTGGGTGTGTTACATTGACAGAGTGGGGTCAGTCTGCTCTTCCCTGGGTGTGTTACACTGACAGAGTGGGGTCAGTCTTTTCTTCCCTGAGTGTGTTACATTGACAGAGTGGGGTCAGTCTGGTCTTCCCTGGGTGGGTCACAATGACAGACTGGGTCAGTCTGTTCTTCCCTGGGTGTGTTACATTGACAGAGTCAGGTCAGTCTGCCCTGCCCTGGGGGGATTACATTGACAGAGTGGGGTCAGTCTGGTCTTCCCTGGTTGTGTTACATTGATAGAGTCGGGTCAGTCTGCTCTTCCTTGTGTGTGTTACATTGACAGAGTGTGGTCAGTCTGCTCTTCCCTGGGTGTGTGACATTGACAGAGTGGGGTCAGTCTGCTATTCACTGGGTGTGGTACATTGACCGAGTCGGGTAAATCTGATCTTCTCTGGGTGTGTTATATTGACAGAGTGCGTTCAGTCTGTTCTTCCCTGGGTGTGTGACATTGACAGAGTGAGGTCAGTCTGCTATTCACTGGGTGTGTTACACTGACAGAGTCGGGTCAGTCTGCTCTTCACTGGATGTGGTACATTGACCGAGTCGGGTCAGTCTGGTCTTCCCTGTGTGTGTTACATTGACAGAGTGGGGTCAGTCTGGTCTTCCCTGGGTTGGTTACATTGACAGAGTGGGGTCAGTCTGGTCTTCCCTGGTTGTGTTACATTGACAGAGTGGGGTCAGTCTGCTCTTCCCTGAGTGCGTTACACTGACAGAGTGGGGTCAGTCTGCTCTTCCCTGGGTGTGTTACATTGACATTGTGGGGTCAGTCTGGTCTTCCCTGGGTGTGTTACATTGACAGAGTGGGGTCAGTCTGGTCTTCCCTGGGTTTGTTACATTGACAGATTGCAGTCAGTCTGCTCTTCCCTTGGTGTGTTACATTGACAGAGTGGGTTCAGTCTGCTCTTCCCTGGGTGTGTTACACTGACAGAGTGGGGTCAGTCTGTTCTTCCCTGAGTGTGTTACATTGACAGAGTGAGGTCAGTCTGCTATTCACTGGGTGTGGTAATTGACCGAGTGAGGTCAGTGTGCTCTTCCCTGGGTGTGTTACATTGACAGTGTGGGTTCAGTCTGTTTATTTTTACCTGGGTGGGTTACATTGACAGAGTGGGGTCAGTCTGGTCTTCCATGGGTGGGTTACAATGACAGAGTGGGGTCAGTCTGCTCTTCGCTGGTTGTGACTGATTGACTGAGTGGGGTCAGTGTGTTCTTCCCTGGGTGTGTTACATTGACAGAGTGAGGTCAGTCTGATCTTCCCTGGGTGGGTTACATTGACAGAGTGGGGTCAGTCTGGTCTTCCCTGGGTGTGTTACATTGACAGATTGCAGTCAGTCTGCTCTTCCCTGGGTGTGTTACATTGACAGAGTGGGGTCAGTCTGCTCTTCCCTGGGTGTGTTACACTGACAGAGTGGGGTCAGTCATTTCTTCCCTGAGTGTGTTACATTGACAGAGTGAGGTCAGTCTGCTATTCACTGGGTGAGGTAATTGACCGAGTGAGGTCAGTGTGCTCTTCCCTGGGTGTGTTACATTGACAGTGTGGGTTCAGTCTGTTTTTTTTACCTGGGTGGGTTATATTGACAGAGTGGGGTCAGTCTGGTCTTCCCTGGGTGGCTTACAATGACAGAGTGGGGTCAGTCTGCTCTTCTCTGGTTGTGATTCATTGACTGAGTGGGTTCAGTGTGTTCTTCCCTGGGTGTGTTAAATTGACAGAGTGAGGTCAGTCTGATCTTCCCTGGGTGGGTTACATTGACAGAGTGGTGTCAGTCTGGTCTTCCCTGGGTGGGTTACAATGACAGTGTGGGGTCAGTCTGCTCTTCCATGGGTGTGTTACATTGACAGAATGGGGTCAGTCTGCTCTTCCCTGGGTGTGTTACATTGACAGAGTGGGGTCAGTCTGCTCTTCCCTGGGTCTGTTACATTGACAGAGTGGGGTCAGTCTGATCTTCCCTGGCTGTGTTACATTGACAGAGTGGGTCTGCTCTTCCCTGGGTGTGTGACATTGACAGAGTGGGGTCAGTCTGCTCTTTCCTTGTGTGTGTTACATTGACAGAGTGTGGTCAGTCTGCTCTTCCCTGGGTGTGTTACATTGACAGAGTGGGTTCAGTCTGCTCTTCCCTGGGTGTGTTACACTGACAGAGTGGGGTCAGTCTGTTCTTCCCTGAGTGTGTTACATTGACAGAGTGAGGTCAGTCTGCTATTCACTGGGTGTGGTAATTGACCGAGTGAGGTCAGTGTGCTCTTCCCTGGGTGTGTTACATTGACAGTGTGGGTTCAGTCTGTTTATTTTTACCTGGGTGGGTTACATTGACACAGTGGGGTCAGTCTGGTCTTCCATGGGTGGGTTACAATGACAGAGTGGGGTCAGTCTGCTCTTCGCTGGTTGTGACTGATTGACTGAGTGGGGTCAGTGTGTTCTTCCCTGGGTGTGTTACATTGACAGAGTGAGGTCAGTCTGATCTTCCCTGGGTGGGTTACATTGACAGAGTGGGGTCAGTCTGGTCTTCCCTGCGTGTGTTACATTGACAGATTGCAGTCAGTCTGCTCTTCCCTGGGTGTGTTACATTGACAGAGTGGGGTCAGTCTGCTCTTCCCTGGGTGTGTTACACTGACAGAGTGGGGTCAGTCTTTTCTTCCCTGAGTGTGTTACATTGACAGAGTGAGGTCAGTCTGCTATTCACTGGGTGAGGTAATTGACCGAGTGAGGTCAGTGTGCTCTTCCCTGGGTGTGTTACATTGACAGTGTGGGTTCAGTCTGTTTTTTTTTTACCTGGGTGGGTTACATTGACAGAGTGGGGTCAGTCTGGTCTTCCCTGGGTGGCTTACAATGACAGAGTGGGGTCAGTCTGCTCTTCTCTGGTTGTGATTCATTGACTGAGTGGGTTCAGTGTGTTCTTCCCTGGGTGTGTTAAATTGACAGAGTGAGGTCAGTCTGATCTTCCCTGGGTGGGTTACATTGACAGAGTGGTGTCAGTCTGGTCTTCCCTGGGTGGGTTACAATGACAGTGTGGGGTCAGTCTGCTCTTCCATGGGTGTGTTACATTGACAGAATGGGGTCAGTCTGCTCTTCCCTGGGTGTGTTACATTGACAGAGTGGGGTCAGTCTGCTCTTCCCTGGGTCTGTTACATTGACAGAGTGGGGTCAGTCTGATCTTCCCTGGCTGTGTTACATTGACAGAGTGGGGTCAGTCTATTCTTCCCTGGGTGTGTTACTTTGATAGAGTGTGGTCAGTCTGCTCTTCCCTGGGTATGTTACATTGACAGAGTGGGGTCAGTCTGCTCTTCCCTGGGTGTGCTACACTGACAGAGTCGGGTCAGTCTGCTATTCACTGGGTGTGGTTCATTGACAGAGTGTGGTCAGTCTGCTCTTCTCTGGGTGTGTTACATTTACTGAGTGGGGTCGTACTGCTCTTCCCTGGGTGTGTTACATTGACAGAGTGGGGTCAGTCTATTCTTCCCTGGGTGTGTTACTTTGATAGAGTGTGGTCAGTCTGCTCTTCCCTGGGTATGTTACATTGACAGAGTGTGGTCAGTCTGCTCTTTCCTGGGTGTGTTACATTGACAGAGTGTGGTCAGTCTGCTCTTCCCTGGGTGTGTGACATTGACAGAGTGGGGTCAGTCTGCTCTTCCTTGTGTGTGTTACATTGACAGAGTGGGGTCAGTCTGCTCTTCACTGGGTGTGGTACATTGACCGAGTCGGGTCAATCTGATCTTCTCTGGGTGTGTTATATTGACAGAGTGCGTTCAGTCTGTTATTCCCTGGGTGTGTGACATTGACAGAGTGAGGTCAGTCTGCTATTCACTGGGTGTGTTACATTGACAGAGTGGGGTCAGTCTGCTCTTCCCTGGGTGTGTTACATTGACAGATTGCGCTCAGTCTGCTCTTCCCTGGGTATGTTACATTGATAGAGTGGGGTCAATCTGATCTTCTCTGGGTGTGTTATATTGACAGAGTGGGTCCAGTCTGTTCTTCCCTGGGTGTGTTACATTGAAAGAGTGAGGTGAGTCTGCTATTCACTGGGTGTGTTACATTGACAGAGTGGGGTCAGTCTGCTCTTCCATGGGTGTGTTACACGGTCGGAGTCGGGTCAGTCTGCTCTTCACTGTGTGTGGTACATTGACCGAGTCGGGTCAGTCTGCTGTTCACTCTGTCTGGTACATTGACAGACTGTGGTCAGTCTGCTCTTCCCTGGGTGTTTTACATTGAGAGAGTGGGGTCACTCTGCTCTTCTTTGGGTGTGTTACACTGACAGAGTCGGGTCAGTCTGCTCTTCAGTGGGTGTGGTACATTGACCGAGTCGGGTCAGTCTACTGTTCCCTGGGTGTGGTAAATTGACAGATTGTGGTCAGTCTGCTCTTCCCTGGGTGTGTTACATTGACAGTGTGAGGTCAGTCTGCTCTTCCCTGGGTGTGTTACGTTGACAGTGTGAGGTCAGTCTGCTCTTCCCTGGTGGCTTACATTGACAGAGTGGGGTCTGTCTATTCTTCCCTGGGTGTGTTACTTTGATCGAGTGGGGTCAGTCTGCTCTTCCCTGGCTGTGTTACATTGACAGATTGCGGTCGGTCTGCTCTTCCCTTGGTATGTTACATTGACAGAGTGAGGTCAGTCTGCTATTCACTGGGTGTGTTACATTGACAGAGTGGGGTCAGTCTGGTCTTCCCTGGGTGGGTTACAATGACAGACTGGGTCATTCTGTTCTTCCCTGGGTTTGTTACATTGACAGTGTGAGGTCAGTCTGCTCTTCCCTGGGTGTGTTACATTGACAGAGTGAGGTCAGTCTCCCTGCCCTGGGTGGGTTACATTGACAGTATGAGGTCAGTATACTCTTCCCTGGTGGCTTACATTGACAGAGTGGGGTCAGTCTGCTCTTCCCTGGGTGTGTTACATTGACAGAGTGGGGTCAGTCTGCTCTTCCCTGGGTGTGTTACATTGACAGATTGGGGTCAGTCTGCTCTTCCCTGGGTGCGTTACTTTGACTGAATGGGGTCAGTCTGCTCTTTCCTCGGTGGGTTACTTTGAAAGAGTGGGGTCAGTCTGCACTTCCTTGGGTGTGTTGCATTGACAGAGTGGGGTCAGTCTGCTCCCCCTGGGTGTGTTACATTGACAGTGTGGGGTCAGTCTGCTCTTCCCTGGCTGTGTTATATTGACAGAGTGGGGTCTGTCTGCTCTTCCCTGCATGTGTTACATTGACAGAGTGTGGTCAGTCAGCTCTACCCTGGGTGTGTTCCAGTGACAGTGTGGGGTCAGTCTGGTCTTCCCTGGGTGTGATACAATGACAGAGTGGGGTCAGTCTGCACTTCCTTGGGTGTGTTACACTGACATAGTGGGGTAGGTCTGCTCCCCCTGGGTGTGTTACATTGACAGTGTGGGGTCAGTCTGCTCTACACTGAGTATGTTACATTGACTGAGTGGTGTCAGTCTGCTCTTCCCTGGATGTGTAACTTTGACAGAGTGGGGTCAGTCTGCTCTTCCCTGGGTGTGTTATATTTTGACAGAGTGGGGTCAGTCTGCTCTTCCCTGGGTGTGTTATATTTTGACAGAGTGGGGTCAGTCTGCTCTTCCCTGGGTGTGTTACATTGACAGAGTGGGGTCAGTCTGGTCTTCCCTGGTTGTGTTACATTGACAGAGTGGGGTCAGTTTGCCCCTCCCTTAGTGTGTTTCATTGACAGTTTGGGGTAAGTCTGCTCTTCCCTGGGTATGTGACATTGACTGGGTGGGGTCAGTCTGCTCTTCTTTGTCTGTGTTACATTGACAGAGTTGAGTCAGTCTGCTCTTCCCTGGTTGTTTTACATTGACAGAGTGGGTTCAGTCTGCTCTTCCTTGGGTGTGTTACATTGACTAAATGGGGTCAGTCTGTTTTTCCCTGGGTGTGTTACATTGACAGAGTGGGGTCAGTCTGCTCTTCCCTGCGTGGGTTACGTTGACAGAGTGGGGTCAGTCTGCTCTTTCCTGGGTGTGTTACATTGACTGGGTGGGGTCAGTCTGCTCTTCTTGATGTGTGTTACATTGACAGAGTTGAGTCAGTCTGCTCTTCCCTGGTTGTTTTACATTGACAGAGTGGGTTCAGTCTGCTCTTCCTTGGGTGTGTTACATTGACTAAATGGGGTCAGTCTGTTCTTCCCTGGGTGTGTTACATTGACAGAGTGGGGTCCGTCTGCTCTTCCCTGGGTGCGTTACATTGACTGAATGGGGTCAGTCTTATCTTCCCTGGGTGTGTTATTTTGACAGAGTGGGGTGAGTCTGCTATTCCCTGGGTGTGTTATATTGACAGAGTGGGGTCAGTCTGCTCTCTCCTGGGTGTGTTCCAATGACAGTTTGGGGTCAGTCTGCTCTTCCTTGGGTGTGTTACATTGACAGAGTGGGGTCAGTCTGCTCTTCGCTTTGTGTGTTATATTGACAGAGTGGGGTCATTCTGCTTCTGACTGTGTGAGTCAGTTTGTCAGAGTGAGGTCCGTGTGCTATTTCCTGGGTGTGTGACATTGACAGAGTGGGTTCAGTCTGGTATTCCCTGGGTGTGTTCCATTGACCGAGTAGGGTCAGTCTGCTCTTTCCTTGGTGGGTTACTTTGAAAGAGTGGGGTGGTTCTGCACTTCCTTGGGTGTGTTACATTGACAGAATGGGGTCAGTCTGCTCCCCCCTGGGTGTGTTACATTGAAAGTGTTGAGTCAGTCTGATCTTCCGTGAGTATGTTACGTTGACTGAGTGGTGTCAGTCTGCTCTTCCCTGGCTGTGTTATATTGACAGAGTGGGGTCAGTCTGCTCTTCCCTGGATGTGTTACATTGACAGAGTGTGGTCAGCCTGCTCTTCCCTGGGTGTGTTACATTTTGACAGAGTGGGGTCAGTCTGTTCTTCCCTGGGTGTGTTACATTGACAGAGTGGGGTCTGTCTGATCTTCCCTGGTTGCGTTACATTGACAGAGTGGGGTCAGTCTGCTCTTCGCTGGGTGTGTTACATTGACAGAGTGGGGTCAGTCTGCTCTTCCCTGGGTGGGTTTCATTTTAAGAGTTGGGTCAGTCTGCTCTTCCCTCATTGCGTTACATTGACAGAGATCTGTTAGTCTCCTCTTCCCTGGGTGTTCTACATTGACAGAGTGGGGTCAGTCTGCTCTTTCCTGCGTGTGTTACATTGACAGAGTTGGGTCAGTCTGCACTTCCTTGGGTGTGTTACACTGACATAGTGGGGTAGGTCTGCTCCCCCTGGGTGTGTTACATTGACAGAGTGAGGTCAGTCTGATCATCCCTGGGTGGGTTACATTGACAGAGTGGGGTCAGTCTGGTCTTCCCTGGGTGTGTACATTGACAGATTGCAGTCAGTCTGCTCTTCCCTGGGTGTGTTACATTGACAGAGTGGGGTCAGTCTGCTCTTCCCTGGGTGTGTTACACTGACAGAGTGGGGTCAGTCTTTTCTTCCCTGAGTGTGTTACATTGACAGAGTGAGGTCAGTCTGCTATTCACTGGGTGAGGTAATTGACCGAGTGAGGTCAGTGTGCTCTTCCCTGGGTGTGTTACATTGACAGTGTGGGTTCAGTCTGTTTTTTTTACCTGGGTGGGTTATATTGACAGAGTGGGGTCAGTCTGGTCTTCCCTGGGTGTGTTACATTGACAGAGTGGGGTCAGTCTGCTCTTCCCTGGGTCTGTTACATTGACAGAGTGGGGTCAGTCTGATCTTGCCTGGCTGTGTTACATTGACAGAGTGGGTCTGCTCTTCCCTGGGTGTGTGACATTGACAGAGTGGGGTCAGTCTGCTCTTTCCTTGTGTGTGTTACATTGACAGAGTGTGGTCAGTCTGCTCTTCCCTGGGTGTGTTACATTGACAGAGTGGGTTCAGTCTGCTCTTCCCTGGGTGTGTTACACTGACAGAGTGGGGTCAGTCTGTTCTTCCCTGAGTGTGTTACATTGACAGAGTGAGGTCAGTCTGCTATTCACTGGGTGTGGTAATTGACCGAGTGAGGTCAGTGTGCTCTTCCCTGGGTGTGTTACATTGACAGTGTGGGTTCAGTCTGTTTATTTTTACCTGGGTGGGTTACATTGACACAGTGGGGTCAGTCTGGTCTTCCATGGGTGGGTTACAATGACAGAGTGGGGTCAGTCTGCTCTTCGCTGGTTGTGACTGATTGACTGAGTGGGGTCAGTGTGTTCTTCCCTGGGTGTGTTACATTGACAGACTGAGGTCAGTCTGCTCTTCCTTGTGTGTGTTACATTGACAGAGTGTGGTCAGTCTGCTCTTCCCTGGGTGGTGACATTGACAGAGTGGGGTCAGTCTGCTCTTCGCTGGTTGTGACTGATTGACTGAGTGGGGTCAGTGTGTTCTTCCCTGGGTGTGTTACATTGTCAGAGTGAGGTCAGTCTGATCTTCCCTGGGTGGGTTACATTGACAGAGTGGGGTCAGTCTGGTCTTCCCTGGGTGTGTTATTTTGACAGATTGCAGTCAGTCTTGTCTTCCCTGGGTGTGTTACATTGACAGAGTGGGGTCAGTCTGCTCTTCCCTGGGTGTGTTACACTGACAGAGTGGGGTCAGTCTTTTCTTCCCTGAGTGTGTTACATTGACAGAGTGGGGTCAGTCTGGTCTTCCCTGGGTGGGTCACAATGACAGACTGGGTCAGTCTGTTCTTCCCTGGGTGTGTTACATTGACAGAGTCAGGTCAGTCTGCCCTGCCCTGGGGGGATTACATTGACAGAGTGGGGTCAGTCTGGTCTTCCCTGGTTGTGTTACATTGATAGAGTCGGGTCAGTCTGCTCTTCCTTGTGTGTGTTACATTGACAGAGTGTGGTCAGTCTGCTCTTCCCTGGGTGTGTGACATTGACAGAGTGGGGTCAGTCTGCTATTCACTGGGTGTGGTACATTGACCGAGTCGGGTAAATCTGATCTTCTCTGGGTGTGTTATATTTTCAGAGTGCGTTCAGTCTGTTCTTCCCTGGGTGGGTTACAATGACAGTGTGGGGTCAGTCTGCTCTTCCATGGGTGTGTTACATTGACAGAATGGGGTCAGTCTGCTCTTCCCTGGGTGTGTTACATTGACAGAGTCAGGTCAGTCTGCCCTGCCCTGGGGGGATTACATTGACAGAGTGGGGTCAGTCTGGTCTTCCCTGGTTGTGTTACATTGATAGAGTCGGGTCAGTCTGCTCTTCCTTGTGTGTGTTACATTGACAGAGTGTGGTCAGTCTGCTCTTCCCTGGGTGTGTGACATTGACAGAGTGGGGTCAGTCTGCTATTCACTGGGTGTGGTACATTGACCGAGTCGGGTAAATCTGATCTTCCCTGGGTGGGTTACAATGACAGTGTGGGGTCAGTCTGCTCTTCCATGGGTGTGTTACATTGACAGAATGGGGTCAGTCTGCTCTTCCCTGGGTGTGTTACATTGACAGAGTGGGGTCAGTCTGCTCTTCCCTGGGTCTGTTACATTGACAGAGTGGGGTCAGTCTGATCTTCCCTGGCTGTGTTACATTGACAGAGTGGGTCTGCTCTTCCCTGGGTGTGTGACATTGACAGAGTGGGGTCAGTCTGCTCTTTCCTTGTGTGTGTTACATTGACAGAGTGTGGTCAGTCTGCTCTTCCCTGGGTGTGTTACATTGACAGAGTGGGTTCAGTCTGCTCTTCCCTGGGTGTGTTACACTGACAGAGTGGGGTCAGTCTGTTCTTCCCTGAGTGTGTTACATTGACAGAGTGAGGTCAGTCTGCTATTCACTGGGTGTGGTAATTGACCGAGTGAGGTCAGTGTGCTCTTCCCTGGGTGTGTTACATTGACAGTGTGGGTTCAGTCTGTTTATTTTTACCTGGGTGGGTTACATTGACAGAGTGGGGTCAGTCTGGTCTTCCATGGGTGGGTTACAATGACAGAGTGGGGTCAGTCTGCTCTTCGCTGGTTGTGACTGATTGACTGAGTGGGGTCAGTGTGTTCTTCCCTGGGTGTGTTACATTGACAGAGTGAGGTCAGTCTGATCTTCCCTGGGTGGGTTACATTGACAGAGTGGGGTCAGTCTGGTCTTCCCTGGGTGTGTTACATTGACAGATTGCAGTCAGTCTGCTCTTCCCTGGGTGTGTTACATTGACAGAGTGGGGTCAGTCTGCTCTTCCCTGGGTGTGTTACACTGACAGAGTGGGGTCAGTCTTTTCTTCCCTGAGTGTGTTACATTGACAGAGTGAGGTCAGTCTGCTATTCACTGGGTGAGGTAATTGACCGAGTGAGGTCAGTGTGCTCTTCCCTGGGTGTGTTACATTGACAGTGTGGGTTCAGTCTGTTTTTTTTTTACCTGGGTGGGTTACATTGACAGAGTGGGGTCAGTCTGGTCTTCCCTGGGTGGCTTACAATGACAGAGTGGGGTCAGTCTGCTCTTCTCTGGTTGTGATTCATTGACTGAGTGGGTTCAGTGTGTTCTTCCCTGGGTGTGTTAAATTGACAGAGTGAGGTCAGTCTGATCTTCCCTGGGTGGGTTACATTGACAGAGTGGTGTCAGTCTGGTCTTCCCTGGGTGGGTTACAATGACAGTGTGGGGTCAGTCTGCTCTTCCATGGGTGTGTTACATTGACAGAATGGGGTCAGTCTGCTCTTCCCTGGGTGTGTTACATTGACAGAGTGGGGTCAGTCTGCTCTTCCCTGGGTCTGTTACATTGACAGAGTGTGGTCAGTCTGATCTTCCCTGGCTGTGTTACATTGACAGAGTGGGGTCAGTCTATTCTTCCCTGGGTGTGTTACTTTGATAGAGTGTGGTCAGTCTGCTCTTCCCTGGGTATGTTACATTGACAGAGTGGGGTCAGTCTGCTCTTCCCTGGGTGTGCTACACTGACAGAGTCGGGTCAGTCTGCTATTCACTGGGTGTGGTTCATTGACAGAGTGTGGTCAGTCTGCTCTTCTCTGGGTGTGTTACATTTACTGAGTGGGGTCGTACTTCTCTTCCCTGGGTGTGTTACATTGACAGAGTGGGGTCAGTCTATTCTTCCCTGGGTGTGTTACTTTGATAGAGTGTGGTCAGTCTGCTCTTCCCTGGGTATGTTACATTGACAGAGTGTGGTCAGTCTGCTCTTTCCTGGGTGTGTTACATTGACAGAGTGTGGTCAGTCTGCTCTTCCCTGGGTGTGTGACATTGACAGAGTGGGGTCAGTCTGCTCTTCCTTGTGTGTGTTACATTGACAGAGTGTGGTCAGTCTGCTCTTCCCTGGGTGTGTGACATTGACAGAGTGGGGTCAGTCTGCTCTTCACTGGGTGTGGTACATTGACCGAGTCGGGTCAATCTGATCTTCTCTGGGTGTGTTATATTGACAGAGTGCGTTCAGTCTGTTATTCCCTGGGTGTGTGACATTGACAGAGTGAGGTCAGTCTGCTATTCACTGGGTGTGTTACATTGACAGAGTGGGGTCAGTCTGCTCTTCCCTGGGTGTGTTACATTGACAGATTGCGCTCAGTCTGCTCTTCCCTGGGTATGTTACATTGATAGAGTGGGGTCAATCTGATCTTCTCTGGGTGTGTTATATTGACAGAGTGGGTCCAGTCTGTTCTTCCCTGGGTGTGTTACATTGAAAGAGTGAGGTGAGTCTGCTATTCACTGGGTGTGTTACATTGACAGAGTGGGGTCAGTCTGCTCTTCCATGGGTGTGTTACACGGTCGGAGTCGGGTCAGTCTGCTCTTCACTGTGTGTGGTACATTGACCGAGTCGGGTCAGTCTGCTGTTCACTCTGTCTGGTACATTGACAGACTGTGGTCAGTCTGCTCTTCCCTGGGTGTTTTACATTGAGAGAGTGGGGTCACTCTGCTCTTCTTTGGGTGTGTTACACTGACAGAGTCGGGTCAGTCTGCTCTTCAGTGGGTGTGGTACATTGACCGAGTCGGGTCAGTCTACTGTTCCCTGGGTGTGGTAAATTGACAGATTGTGGTCAGTCTGCTCTTCCCTGGGTGTGTTACATTGACAGTGTGAGGTCAGTCTGCTCTTCCCTGGGTGTGTTACGTTGACAGTGTGAGGTCAGTCTGCTCTTCCCTGGTGGCTTACATTGACAGAGTGGGGTCTGTCTATTCTTCCCTGGGTGTGTTACTTTGATCGAGTGGGGTCAGTCTGCTCTTCCCTGGCTGTGTTACATTGACAGATTGCGGTCGGTCTGCTCTTCCCTTGGTATGTTACATTGACAGAGTGAGGTCAGTCTGCTATTCACTGGGTGTGTTACATTGACAGAGTGGGGTCAGTCTGGTCTTCCCTGGGTGGGTTACAATGACAGACTGGGTCATTCTGTTCTTCCCTGGGTTTGTTACATTGACAGTGTGAGGTCAGTCTGCTCTTCCCTGGGTGTGTTACATTGACAGAGTGAGGTCAGTCTCCCTGCCCTGGGTGGGTTACATTGACAGTATGAGGTCAGTATACTCTTCCCTGGTGGCTTACATTGACAGTATGAGGTCAGTATACTCTTCCCTGGTGGCTTACATTGACAGAGTGGGGTCAGTCTGCTCTTCCCTGGGTGTGTTACATTGACAGAGTGGGGTCAGTCTGCTCTTCCCTGGGTGTGTTACATTGACAGATTGGGGTCAGTCTGCTCTTCCCTGGGTGCGTTACTTTGACTGAATGGGGTCAGTCTGCTCTTTCCTCGGTGGGTTACTTTGAAAGAGTGGGGTCAGTCTGCACTTCCTTGGGTGTGTTGCATTGACAGAGTGGGGTCAGTCTGCTCCCCCTGGGTGTGTTACATTGACAGTGTGGGGTCAGTCTGCTCTTCCCTGGCTGTGTTATATTGACAGAGTGGGGTCTGTCTGCTCTTCCCTGCATGTGTTACATTGACAGAGTGTGGTCAGTCAGCTCTACCCTGGGTGTGTTCCAGTGACAGTGTGGGGTCAGTCTGGTCTTCCCTGGGTGTGATACAATGACAGAGTGGGGTCAGTCTGCACTTCCTTGGGTGTGTTACACTGACATAGTGGGGTAGGTCTGCTCCCCCTGGGTGTGTTACATTGACAGTGTGGGGTCAGTATGCTCTACACTGAGTATGTTACATTGACTGAGTGGTGTCAGTCTGCTCTTCCCTGGATGTGTAACTTTGACAGAGTGGGGTCAGTCTGCTCTTCCCTGGGTGTGTTATATTTTGACAGAGTGGGGTCAGTCTGCTCTTCCCTGGGTGTGTTATATTTTGACAGAGTGGGGTCAGTCTGCTCTTCCCTGGGTGTGTTACATTGACAGAGTGGGGTCAGTCTGGTCTTCCCTGGTTGTGTTACATTGACAGATTGGGGTCAGTTTGCCCCTCCCTTAGTGTGTTTCATTGACAGTTTGGGGTAAGTCTGCTCTTCCCTGGGTATGTGACATTGACTGGGTGGGGTCAGTCTGCTCTTCTTTGTCTGTGTTACATTGACAGAGTTGAGTCAGTCTGCTCTTCCCTGGTTGTTTTACATTGACAGAGTGGGTTCAGTCTGCTCTTCCTTGGGTGTGTTACATTGACTAAATGGGGTCAGTCTGTTTTTCCCTGGGTGTGTTACATTGACAGAGTGGGGTCAGTCTGCTCTTCCCTGCGTGGGTTACGTTGACAGAGTGGGGTCAGTCTGCTCTTTCCTGGGTGTGTTACATTGACTGGGTGGGGTCAGTCTGCTCTTCTTGATGTGTGTTACATTGACAGAGTTGAGTCAGTCTGCTCTTCCCTGGTTGTTTTACATTGACAGAGTGGGTTCAGTCTGCTCTTCCTTGGGTGTGTTACATTGACTAAATGGGGTCAGTCTGTTCTTCCCTGTTTTTGTTACATTGACAGAGTGGGGTCCGTCTGCTCTTCCCTGGGTGCGTTACATTGACTGAATGGGGTCAGTCTTATCTTCCCTGGGTGTGTTATTTTGACAGAGTGGGGTGAGTCTGCTATTCCCTGGGTGTGTTATATTGACAGAGTGGGGTCAGTCTGCTCTCTCCTGGGTGTGTTCCAATGACAGTTTGGGGTCAGTCTGCTCTTCCTTGGGTGTGTTACATTGACAGAGTGGGGTCAGTCTGCTCTTCGCTTTGTGTGTTATATTGACAGAGTGGGGTCATTCTGCTTCTGACTGTGTGAGTCAGTTTGTCAGAGTGAGGTCCGTGTGCTATTTCCTGGGTGTGTGACATTGACAGAGTGGGTTCAGTCTGGTATTCCCAGGGTGTGTTCCATTGACCGAGTAGGGTCAGTCTGCTCTTTCCTTGGTGGGTTACTTTGAAAGAGTGGGGTGGTTCTGCACTTCCTTGGGTGTGTTACATTGACAGAATGGGGTCAGTCTGCTCCCCCCTGGGTGTGTTACATTGAAAGTGTTGAGTCAGTCTGATCTTCCGTGAGTATGTTACGTTGACTGAGTGGTGTCAGTCTGCTCTTCCCTGGCTGTGTTATATTGACAGAGTGGGGTCAGTCTGCTCTTCCCTGGATGTGTTACATTGACAGAGTGTGGTCAGCCTGCTCTTCCCTGGGTGTGTTACATTTTGACAGAGTGGGGTCAGTCTGTTCTTCCCTGGGTGTGTTACATTGACAGAGTGGGGTCTGTCTGATCTTCCCTGGTTGCGTTACATTGACAGAGTGGGGTCAGTCTGCTCTTCGCTGGGTGTGTTACATTGACAGAGTGGGGTCAGTCTGCTCTTCCCTGGGTGGGTTTCATTTTAAGAGTTGGGTCAGTCTGCTCTTCCCTCATTGCGTTACATTGATAGAGATCTGTTAGTCTCCTCTTCCCTGGGTGTTCTACATTGACAGAGTGGGGTCAGTCTGCTCTTTCCTGCGTGTGTTACATTGACAGAGTGGGGTCAGTCTGCACTTCCTTGGGTGTGTTACACTGACATAGTGGGGTAGGTCTGCTCCCCCTGGGTGTGTTACATTGACAGTGTGGGGTCAGTCTGCTCTTCACTGAGTATGTTACATTGACTGAGTGGTGTCAGTCTGCTCTTCCCTGCCTGTGTTATATTGACAGAGTGGGGTCAGTCTGCTCTTCCCTGGGTGTGTTACATTGACTGAGTGGGGTCGTACTGCTCTTCCCTGGGTGTGTTACATTGACAGAGTGTGGTCAGTCTGCTCTTTCCTGGGTGTGTTACATTGACAGAGTGGGGTCAGTCTGCTCTTCCGTGGGTGTGTTACATTGACAGAGTGGGGTCAGTCTGCTCTTCCCTGTGTGTGTTTCATTGACAGAGTGGGGTCAGTCTGGTCTTCCCTGGGTGGGTTACAATGACAGACTGGGTCAGTCTGTTCTTCCCTGCGTGTGTTACATTGACAGAGTGAGGTCAGTCGGCTCTGCCCTGGGTGGTTTACATTGACAGAGTGGGGTCAGTCTGGTCTTCCCTGGTTGTGTTACATTGATAGAGTCGGGTCAGTCTTCTCTTCTTTGGGTGTGTTACATTGACAGAGTGGGTTCAGTCTGCTCTTCCCTGGGTCTGTTACATTGACAGTGTGAGGTCAGTCTGCTCTTCCCTGGGTTTGTTAAATTGACAGTATGAGGTCAGTCTACTCTTGCCTGAGTATGTTACATTGATAGAGTGGTGTCAATCTCATCTTCTCTGGCTTTGTTATATTGACAGAGTGCGTTCAGTCTGTTCTTCCCTGGGTGTGTGACATTGACAGAGTGAGGTCAGTCTGCTATTCACTGGGTGTGTTACATTGGCATAGTGGCGTCAGTCTGCTCTTCCCTGGGTGTGTTACATTGACAGATTGCGCTCAGTCTGCTCTTCCCTGGGTATGTTAGAATCATAGAGTGGGGTCAATCTGATCTTCTCTGGGTGTGTTATATTGACAAAGTGGGTTCAGTCTGTTCTTCACTGGGTGCGTTACATTGACAGAGTGTGGTCAGTCTGCTCTTCCCTGGATGTGTTACATTGACAGAGTGAGGTCAGTCTGCTATTCACTGGGTGTGTTTCATTGACAGAGTGCGTTCAGTCTGCTCTTCCCTGGGTGTGTTACACTGACAGAGTCGGGTCAGTCTGCTCTTCACTGGGTGTGGTACATTGACCGAGTCGGGTCAGTCTGCTGTTCCCTGGGTGTGGTACATTGACAGATTGTGGTCAGTCTGCTCTTCCCTGGGTGTGTTACATTGACAGTGTGAGGTCAGTCTGCTCTTCCCTGGGTGTGTTACATTGACAATGTGAGGTCAGTCTGCTCTTCCCTGGTGGCTTACATTGACAGAGTGGGGTCTGTCTATTCTTCCCTGGGTGTGTTACATTGACAGATTGCGGTCAGTCTGCTCTTCCGTTGGTATGTTACATTGATAGAGTGGGGTCAATCTCATATTCTCTGGTTGTGTAATATTGACAGAGTGGGTTCAGTCTGTTCTTCCCTGGGTGTTTTACACTGACAGAGTCGGGTCAGTCTGCTCTTCACTGGGTGTGGTACATTGACCGAGTCGGTTCAGTCTGCTGTTCACTGGGTGTGGTTCATTGACACAGTGTGGTCAGTCTGCTCTTCCCTGCGTGTGTTACATTGACTGAGTGGGGTCGTACTGCTCTTCCCTGGGTGTGTTACATTGACAGAGTGGGGTCAGTCTGCTCTTCCCTGGGTGTGTTACACTGACAGAGTCGGGTGAGTCTGCTCTTCACTGGGTGTGGTACATTGACCGAGTCGGTTCAGTCTGCTGTTTACTGGGTGTGGTTCATTGACAGAGTGTGGTCAGTCTGCTCTTCCCTGGGTGTGTTACATTGACTGAGTGGGGTCGTACTGCTCTTCCCTGGGTGTGTTACATTGACAGAGTGTGGTCAGTCTGCTCTTCCCTGGGTGTGTTACATTGACAGTGTGAGGTCAGTCTGCTCTTCCCTAGGTGTGTTACATTGACAATGTGAGGTCAGTCTGCTCTTCCCTGTTGGCTTACATTGACAGAGTGGGGTCTGTCTATTTTTCCCTGGGTGTGTTACATTGACAGATTGCGGTCAGTCTGCTCTTCCGTTGGTATGTTACATTGATAGAGTGGGGTCAATCTCATCTTCTCTGGTTGTGTAATATTGACAGAGTGGGTTCAGTCTGTTCTTCCCTGGGTGTTTTACACTGACAGAGTCGGGTCAGTCTGCTCTTCACTGGGTGTGGTACATTGACCGAGTCGGTTCAGTCTGCAGTTCACTGGGTGTGGTTCATTGACAGAGTGTGGTCAGTCTGCTCTTCGCTTTGTGTGTTATATTGACAGAATGGGGTCATTCTGCTTCTGACTGTGTGAGTCAGTTTGTCAGAGTGAGGTCCGTGTGCTATTTCCTGGGTGTGTGACATTGACAGAGTGGGTTCAGTCTGGTATTCCCTGGGTGTGTTCCATTGACCGAGTAGGGTCAGTCTGCTCTTTCCTTGGTGGGTTACTTTGAAAGAGTGGGGTGGTTCTGCACTTCCTTGGGTGTGTTACATTGACAGAATGGGGTCAGTCTGCTCCCCCCTGGGTGTGTTACATTGAAAGTGTTGAGTCAGTCTGATCTTCCGTGAGTATGTTACGTTGACTGAGTGGTGTCAGTCTGCTCTTCCCTGGCTGTGTTATATTGACAGAGTGGGGTCAGTCTGCTCTTCCCTGGATGTGTTACATTGACAGAGTGTGGTCAGTCTGCTCTTCCCTGGGTGTGTTACATTTTGACAGAGTGGGGTCAGTCTGTTCTTCCCTGGGTGTGTTACATTGACAGAGTGGGGTCTGTCTGATCTTCCCTGGTTGTGTTACATTGACAGAGTGGGGTCAGTCTGCTCTTCCCTGGGTGTGTTACATTGACAGAGTGGGGTCAGTCTGCTCTTCCCTGGGTGGGTTTCATTTTAAGAGTTGGGTGAGTCTGCTCTTCCCTCAGTGCGTTACATTGATAGAGATCTGTTAGTCTCCTCTTCCCTGGGTGTTCTACATTGACAGAGTGGGGTCAGTCTGCTCTTTCCTGCGTGTGTTACATTGACAGAGTGGGGTCAGTCTGCACTTCCTTGGGTGTGTTACACTGACATAGTGGGGTAGGTCTGCTCCCCCTGGGTGTGTTACATTGACAGTGTGGGGTCAGTCTGCTCTTCACTGAGTATGTTACATTGACTGAGTGGTGTCAGTC
This sequence comes from Chiloscyllium punctatum, assembly GCF_047496795.1. Taxonomy (NCBI): domain Eukaryota; kingdom Metazoa; phylum Chordata; class Chondrichthyes; order Orectolobiformes; family Hemiscylliidae; genus Chiloscyllium; species Chiloscyllium punctatum. Next base: position 34,394,506 of record NC_092769.1, on the reverse strand, counting down.
TGCTCTTCCCTGCCTGTGTTATATTGACAGAGTGGGGTCAGTCTGCTCTTCCCTGGGTGTGTTACATTGACTGAGTGGGGTCGTACTGCTCTTCCCTGGGTGTGTTACATTGACAGAGTGTGGTCAGTCTGCTCTTTCCTGGGTGTGTTACATTGACAGAGTGGGGTCAGTCTGCTCTTCCCTGGGTGTGTTACATTGACAGAGTGGGGTCAGTCTGCTCTTCCCTGTGTGTGTTTCATTGACAGAGTGGGGTCAGTCTGGTCTTCCCTGGGTGGGTTACAATGACAGACTGGGTCAGTCTGTTCTTCACTGCGTGTGTTACATTGACAGAGTGAGGTCAGTCGGCTCTGCCCTGGGTGGTTTACATTGACAGAGTGGGGTCAGTCTGGTCTTCCCTGGTTGTGTTACATTGATAGAGTCGGGTCAGTCTGCTCTTCTTTGGGTGTGTTACATTGACAGAGTGGGTTCAGTCTGCTCTTCCCTGGGTCTGTTACATTGACAGTGTGAGGTCAGTCTGCTCTTCCCTGGGTTTGTTAAATTGACAGTATGAGGTCAGTCTACTCTTGCCTGAGTATGTTACATTGATAGAGTGGTGTCAATCTCATCTTCTCTGGCTTTGTTATATTGACAGAGTGCGTTCAGTCTGTTCTTCCCTGGGTGTGTGACATTGACAGAGTGAGGTCAGTCTGCTATTCACTGGGTGTGTTACATTGGCATAGTGGGGTCAGTCTGCTCTTCCCTGGGTGTGTTACATTGACAGATTGCGCTCAGTCTGCTCTTCCCTGGGTATGTTACAATCATAGAGTGGGGTCAATCTGATCTTCTCTGGGTGTGTTATATTGACAAAGTGGGTTCAGTCTGTTCTTCCCTGGGTGCGTTACATTGACAGAGTGTGGTCAGTCTGCTCTTCCCTGGATGTGTTACATTGACAGAGTGAGGTCAGTCTGCTATTCACTGGGTGTGTTTCATTGACAGAGTGCGTTCAGTCTGCTCTTCCCTGGGTGTGTTACACTGAAAGAGTCGGGTCAGTCTGCTCTTCACTGGGTGTGGTACATTGACCGAGTCGGGTCAGTCTGCTGTTCCCTGGGTGTGGTACATTGACAGATTGTGGTCAGTCTGCTCTTCCCTGGGTGTGTTACATTGACAGTGTGAGGTCAGTCTGCTCTTCCCTAGGTGTGTTACATTGACAATGTGAGGTCAGTCTGCTCTTCCCTGGTGGCTTACATTGACAGAGTGGGGTCTGTCTATTCTTCCCTGGGTGTGTTACATTGACAGATTGCGGTCAGTCTGCTCTTCCGTTGTTATGTTACATTGATAGAGTGGGGTCAATCTCATCTTCTCTGGTTGTGTAATATTGACAGAGTGGGTTCAGTCTGTTCTTCCCTGGGTGTTTTACACTGACAGAGTCGGGTCAGTCTGCTCTTCACTGGGTGTGGTACATTGACCGAGTCGGTTCAGTCTGCTGTTCACTGGGTGTGGTTCATTGACAGAGTGTGGTCAGTCTTTTCTTCCCTGGGTGTGTTACATTGACTGAGTGGGGTCGTACTGCTCTTCCCTGGGTGTGTTACATTGACAGAGTGGGGTCAGTCTGCTCTTCCCTGGGTGTGTTACACTGACAGAGTCGGGTCAGTCTGCTCTTCACTGGGTGTGGTACATTGACCGAGTCGGTTCAGTCTGCTGTTCACTGGGTGTGGTTCATTGACAGAGTGTGGTCAGTCTGCTCTTCCCTGGGTGTGTTACATTGACTGAGTGGGGTCGTACTGCTCTTCCCTGGGTGTGTTACATTGACAGAGTGTGGTCAGTCTGCTCTTCCCTGGGTGTGTTACATTGACAGTGTGAGGTCAGTCTGCTCTTCCCTAGGTGTGTTACATTGTCAATGTGAGGTCAGTCTGCTCTTCCCTGCTGGCTTACATTGACAGAGTGGGGTCTGTCTATTTTTCCCTGGGTGTGTTACATTGACAGATTGCGGTCAGTCTGCTCTTCCGTTGGTATGTTACATTGATAGAGTGGGGTCAATCTCATCTTCTCTGGTTGTGTAATATTGACAGAGTGGGTTCAGTCTGTTCTTCCCTGGGTGTTTTACACTGACAGAGTCGGGTCAGTCTGCTCTTCACTGGGTGTGGTACATTGACCGAGTCGGTTCAGTCTGCTGTTCACTGGGTGTGGTTCATTGACAGAGTGTGGTCAGTCTGCTCTTCCCTGGGTGTGTTACATTGACTGAGTGGGGTCGTACTGCTCTTCCCTGGGTGTGTTACATTGACAGAGTGGTGTCAGTCTGCTCTTCCCTGGGTGTGTTACACTGACAGTGTCGGGTCAGTCTGCTCTTCACTGGGTGTGGTACATTGACCGAGTCGGTTCAGTCTGCTGTTCACTGGGTGTGGTTCATTGACAGAGTGTGGTCAGTCTGTTCTTCCCTGGGTGTGTTACATTGACTGAGTGGGGTCGTACTGCTCTTCCCTGGGTGTGTTACATTGACAGAGTGGGGTCAGTCTGCTCTTTCCTGGGTGTGTTACATTGACAGAGTGTGGTCAGTCTGCTCTTTCCTGGGTGTGTTACATTGACAGAGTGGGGTCAGTCTGTTCTTCCCTGGGTGTGTTACATTGACAGAGTGAGGTCAGTCTGCTCTTCCCTGGGAGGGTTAAATTGACAGAGTGGGGTCAGTCTGGTCTTCCCTGGTTGTGTTACATTGATAGATTCGGGTCAGTCTGCTCTTCCTTGGGTGTGTTACATTGACAGAGTGGGGTCAGTCTGCTCTTCCCTGGGTCTGTTACATTGACAGCGTGAGGTCAGTCTCCTCTTCCCTGGGTGTGTTACATTGACAGTATGAGGTCAGTATACTCTTCCCTGGTGGCTTACATTGACAGAGTGGGGTCTGTCTATTCTTCCCTGGGTGTGTTACTTTGATAGAGTGTGGTCAGTCTGCTCTTCCCTGGGTGTGTTATATTGACAGATTGCGGTCAGTCTGCTCTTCCCTGAGTATGTTATATTGATAGAGTGGGGTCAATCTGATCTTCTCTGGGTGTGTTATATTGACAGAGTGCGTTCAGTCTGTTCTTCCCTGGGTGTGTGACATTGACAGAGTGAGGTCAGTCTGCTATTCACTGGGTGTGTGACATTGACAGATTGCGGTCAGTCTGCCCATCCCTGGGTGTGTTACGTTGACAGATTGCGCTTAGTCTGCTCTTCCCTGGGTATGTTACATTTATAGAGTGGGGTCAGTCTGATCTTCTCTGGGTGTGTTATATTGACAGAGTGGGTTCAGTCTGTTCTTCCCTGTGTGTATTACATTGACAGAGTGAGGTCAGTCTGCTATTCACTGGGTGTGTTTCATTGACAGAGTGGGGTCAGTCTGCTCTTCCATGGGTGTGTTACACTGCCAGATTCGGGTCAGTCTGCTTTTCACTGGGTGTGGTACACTGACCGACTCGGGTCAGTCTACTGTTCCCTGGGTCTGCTACATTAACAGAGTGTGGTCAGTCTGCTCTTCCCTGGGTGTGTTACATTGACAGAGTGGGGTCAATCTGCTCTTCACTGGGTGTGTTACATTGACAGAGTGGGGTCAGTCTGCTCTTCCCTGGGTGGGTTACATTGACTGAGTGGGGTCAGTCTGCTCTTTCCTGGGTGTGTTACAATGACAGAGTGTGGTCAGTCTGCTCTTCCCTGGGTGTGTTACATTGACAGAGTGGGGTCAGTCTGATCTTCCCTGGGTGTGATACAATGACAGAGTGGGGTCAGTCTGATCTTCCCTGGTGTGTTATATTGACAGAGTGGGTTCAGTCTGCTCTTCCCTGGGTGTGTTACATTGACAGAGTGGGGTCAGTCTGATCTTCCCTGGTGTGTTATATTGACAGAGTGGGTTCAGTCTGCTCTTCCCTGGGTGTGTTACATTGACAGTGTGAGGTCAGTCTGCTCTTCCCTGGGTCTGTTACATTGACAGAGTGGGGTCAGTCTGATCTTCCCTGGTGTGTTATATTGACACAGTGGGTTCAGTCTGCTCTTCCCTGGGTGTGTTACATTGACAGTGTGAGGTCAGTCTGCTCTTCCCTGGGTCTGTTACATTGACAGATTGGGGTCAGTCTGCTCTTCCCTGGGTGCGTTACTTTGACTGAATGGGGTCAGTCTGCTCTTCCCTGGGTGTGTTACATTGACAGATTGGGGTCAGTCTGCTCTTCCCTGGGTGCGTTACTTTGACTGAATGGGGTAAGTCTGCTCTTTCCTCGGTGGGTTACTTTGAAAGAGTGGGGTCAGTCTGCACTTCCTTGGGTGTGTTGCATTGACAGAGTGGGTTCTGTCTGCTCTTCGCTGCATGTGTTACATTGACAGAGTGTGGTGAATCAGCTCTACCCTGGGTGTGTTACAGTGACAGTGTGGGGTTAGTCTGGTCTTCCCTGGGTGTGTTACATTGACAGAGTGGGGTCAGTCTGGTCTTCCCTGGGTGTGATACATTGACAGAGTGGGGTCAGTCTGCACTTCCTTGGGTGTGTTACACTGACATAGTGGGGTAGGTCTGCTCCCCCTGGGTGTGTTACATTGACAGTGTGGGGTCAGTCTGCACTACACTGAGTATGTTACATTGACTGAGTGGTGTCAGTCTGCTCTTCCCTGGATGTGTTACTTTGACAGATTGGGGTCAGTCTGCTCTTTCCTGGGTGTGTTACATTGACAGAGTGGGGTCAGTCTGGTCTTCCCTGGGTGTGATACATTGACAGAGTGTGGTCAGTCTGCTCTTCCCTGGGTGTGTTACATTGACAGAGTGGGGTCAGTCTGGTCTTCCCTGGGTGGGTTACAATGACAGACTGGGTCAGTCTGTTCTTCCCTGCGTGTGTTACATTGACAGAGTGAGGTCAGTCTGCTCTGCCCTGGGTGGGTTACATTGACAGAGTGGGGTCAGTCTGGTCTTCCCTGGTTGTGTTACATTGATAGAGTCGGGTCAGTCTGCTCTTCTTTGGGTGTGTTACATTGACAGAGTGGGTTCAGTCTGCTCTTCCCTGGGTCTGTTACATTGACAGTGTGAGGTCAGTCTGCTCTTCCCTGGGTTTGTTAAATTGACAGTATGAGGTCAGTCTACTATTCCCTGAGTATGTTACATTGATAGAGTGGTGTCAATCTCATCTTCTCTGGCTTTGTTATATTGACAGAGTGCGTTCAGTCTGTTCTTCCCTGGGTGTGTGACATTGACAGAGTGAGGTCAGTCTGCTATTCACTGGGTGGGTTACATTGACAGAGTGGGGTGAGTCTGCTCTTCCCTGGGTGTGTTACATTGACAGATTGCGCTCAGTCTGCTCTTCCCTGGGTATGTTACATTCATAGAGTGGGTTCAATCTGATCTTCTCTGGGTGTGTTATATTGACAAAGTGGGTTCAGTCTGTTCTTCCCTGGGTGCGTTACATTGACAGAGTGTGGTCAGTCTGCTCTTCCCTGGGTGTGTGACATTGACAGAGTGAGGTCAGTCTGCTATTCACTGGGTGTGTTTCATTGACAGAGTGGGTTCAGTCTGCTCTTCCCTGGGTGTGTTACACTGACAGAGTCGGGTCAGTCTGCTCTTCACTGGGTGTGGTACATTTACCGAGTCGTGTCAGTCTGTTGTTCCCTGGGTGTGGTACATTGACAGATTGTGGTCAGTCTGCTCTTCCCTGGGTGTGTTACATTGACAGTGTGAGGTCAGTCTGTTCTTCCCTGGGTGGGTTACATTGACAGAGTGGGGTCAGTCTGCTCTTCCCTGGGTGTGTTACACTGACAGAGTCGGGTCAGTCTGCTCTTCACTGGGTGTGGTACATTGACCGAGTCGGTTCAGTCTGCTGTTCACTGGGTGTGGTTCATTGACAGAGTGTGGTCAGTCTGCTCTTCCCTGGGTGTGTTACATTGACTGAGTGGGGTCGTACTGCTCTTCCCTGGGTGTGTTACATTGACAGAGTGTGGTCAGTCTGCTCTTCCCTGGGTGTGTTACATTGACAGAGTGAGGTCAGTCTGCTCTTCCCTGGGAGGGTTAAATTGACAGAGTGGGGTCAGTCTGGTCTTCCCTGGTTGTGTTACATTGATAGATTCGGGTCAGTCTGCTCTTCCTTGGGTGTGTTACATTGACAGAGTGGGGTCAGTCTGCTCTTCCCTGGGTCTGTTACATTGACAGCGTGAGGTCAGTCTGCTCTTCCCTGGGTGTGTTACATTGACAGTATGAGGTCAGTATACTCTTCCCTGGTGGCTTACATTGACAGAGTGGGGTCTGTCTATTCTTCCCTGGGTGTGTTACTTTGATAGAGTGTGGTCAGTCTGCTCTTCCCTGAGTATGTTATATTGATAGAGTGGGGTCAATCTGATCTTCTCTGGGTGTGTTATATTGACAGAGTGCGTTCAGTCTGTTCTTCCCTGGGTGTGTGACATTGACAGAGTGAGGTCAGTCTGCTATTCACTGGGTGTGTGACATTGACAGATTGCGGTCAGTCTGCCCATCCCTGGGTGTGTTACATTGACAGATTGCGCTTCGTCTGCTCTTCCCTGGGTATGTTACATTTATAGAGTGGGGTCAGTCTGATCTTCTCTGGGTGTGTTATATTGACAGAGTGGGTTCAGTCTGTTCTTCCCTGTGTGTATTACATTGACAGAGTGAGGTCAGTCTGCTATTCACTGGGTGTGTTTCATTGACAGAGTGGGGTCAGTCTGCTCTTCCATGGGTGTGTTACACTGCCAGAGTCGGGTCAGTCTGCTTTTCACTGGGTGTGGTACATTGACCGACTCGGGTCAGTCTGCTGTTCCCTGGGTCTGCTACATTAACAGAGTGTGGTCAGTCTGCTCTTCCCTGGGTGTGTTACATTGACAGAGTGGGGTCAATCTGCTCTTCACTGGGTGTGTTACATTGACAGAGTGGGGTCAGTCTGCTCTTCCCTGGGTGGGTTACATTGACTGAGTGGGGTCAGTCTGCTCTTTCCTGGGTGTGTTACAATGACAGAGTGTGGTCAGTCTGCTCTTCCCTGGGTGTGTTACATTGACAGAGTGGGGTCAGTCTGATCTTCCCTGGGTGTGATACAATGACAGAGTGGGGTCAGTCTGATCTTCCCTGGTGTGTTATATTGACAGAGTGGGTTCAGTCTGCTCTTCCCTGGGTGTGTTACATTGACAGAGTGGGGTCAGTCTGATCTTCCCTGGTGTGTTATATTGACAGAGTGGGTTCAGTCTGCTCTTCCCTGGGTGTGTTACATTGACAGTGTGAGGTCAGTCTGCTCTTCCCTGGGTCTGTTACATTGACAGAGTGGGGTCAGTCTGATCTTCCCTGGTGTGTTATATTGACACAGTGGGTTCAGTCTGCCCTTCCCTGGGTGTGTTACATTGACAGTGTGAGGTCAGTCTGCTCTTCCCTGGGTCTGTTACATTGACAGATTGGGGTCAGTCTGCTCTTCCCTGGGTGCGTTACTTTGACTGAATGGGGTCAGTCTGCTCTTCCCTGGGTGTGTTACATTGACAGATTGGGGTCAGTCTGCTCTTCCCTGGGTGCGTTACTTTGACTGAATGGGGTCAGTCTGCTCTTTCCTCGGTGGGTTACTTTGAAAGAGTGGGGTCAGTCTGCACTTCCTTGGGTGTGTTGCATTGACAGAGTGGGGTCTGTCTGCTCTTCGCTGCATGTGTTACATTGACAGAGTGTGGTGAATCAGCTCTACCCTGGGTGTGTTACAGTGACAGTGTGGGGTTAGTCTGGTCTTCCCTGGGTGTGTTACATTGACAGAGTGGGGTCAGTCTGGTCTTCCCTGGGTGTGATACATTGACAGAGTGGGGTCAGTCTGCACTTCCTTGGGTGTGTTACACTGACATAGTGGGGTAGGTCTGCTCCCCCTGGGTGTGTTACATTGACAGTGTGGGGTCAGTCTGCACTACACTGAGTATGTTACATTGACTGAGTGGTGTCAGTCTGCTCTTCCCTGGATGTGTTACTTTGACAGAGTGGGGTCAGTCTGCTCTTTCCTGGGTGTGTTACATTGACAGAGTGGGGTCAGTCTGGTCTTCCCTGGGTGTGATACATTGACAGAGTGGGGTCAGTCTGCTCTTCCCTGGGTGTGTTACATTGACAGAGTGGGGTCAGTTTTGTCTTCCCTGGGTGGGTTACAATGACAGACTGGGTCAGTCTGTTCTTCCCTGCGTGTGTTACATTGACAGAGTGAGGTCAGTCTGCTCTGCCCTGGGTGGGTTACATTGACAGAGTGGGGTCAGTCTGGTCTTCCCTGGTTGTGTTACATTGATAGAGTCGGGTCAGTCTGCTCTTCTTTGGGTGTGTTACATTGACAGAGTGGGTTCAGTCTGCTCTTCCCTGGGTCTGTTACATTGACAGTGTGAGGTCAGTCTGCTCTTCCCTGGGTTTGTTAAATTGACAGTATGAGGTCAGTCTACTATTCCCTGAGTATGTTACATTGATAGAGTGGTGTCAATCTCATCTTCTCTGGCTTTGTTATATTGACAGAGTGCGTTCAGTCTGTTCTTCCCTGGGTGTGTGACATTGACAGAGTGAGGTCAGTCTGCTATTCACTGGGTGTGTTACATTGACAGAGTGGGGTCAGTCTGCTCTTCCCTGGGTGTGTTACATTGACAGATTGCGCTCAGTCTGCTCTTCCCTGGGTATGTTACATTCATAGAGTGGGTTCAATCTGATCTTCTCTGGGTGTGTTATATTGACAAAGTGGGTTCAGTCTGTTCTTCCCTGGGTGCGTTACATTGACAGAGTGTGGTCAGTCTGCTCTTCCCTGGGTGTGTGACATTGACAGAGTGAGGTCAGTCTGCTATTCACTGGGTGTGTTTCATTGACAGAGTGGGTTCAGTCTGCTCTTCCCTGGGTGTGTTACACTGACAGAGTCGGGTCAGTCTGCTCTTCCCTGGGTGTGGTACATTTACCGAGTCGTGTCAGTCTGTTGTTCCCTGGGTGTGGTACATTGACAGATTGTGGTCAGTCTGCTCTTCCCTGGGTGTGTTACATTGACAGTGTGAGGTCAGTCTGCTCTTCCCTGGGTGTGTTACATTGACAATGTGAGGTCAGTCTGCTCTTCCCTGGTGGCTTACATTGACAGAGTGGTGTCTGTCTATTCTTCCCTGGGTGTGTTACATTGACAGATTGCAGTCAGTCTGCTCTTCCGTTGGTATGTTACATTGATAGAGTGGGGTCAATCTCATTTTCTCTGGTTGTGTAATATTGACAGAGTGGGTTCAGTCTGTTCTTCCCTGGGTGTTTTACACTGACAGAGTCGGGTCAGTCTGCTCTTCACTGGGTGTGGTACATTGACCGAGTCGGTTCAGTCTGCTGTTCACTGGGTGTGGTTCATTGACAGAGTGTTGTCAGTCTGCTCTTCCCTGGGTGTGTTACATTGACTGAGTGGGGTCGTACTGCTCTTCCCTGGGTGTGTTACATTGACAGAGTGGGGTCTGTCTGATCTTCCCTGGTTGTGTTACATTGACAGAGTGGGGTCAGTCTGCTCTTCCCTGTGTGTGTTATATTGACAAAGTTGGGTCAGTCTGCTCTTCCCTGGGTGTGTTACATTGACAAAGTTGGGTCAGTCTGCTCTTCCCTGGGTGGGTTTCATTTCAAGAGTGGGGTCAGTCTGCTCTTCCCTCAGTTTGTTACATTGACAGAGATCTGTCAGTCTCCTCTTCCCTGGGTGTTCTACATTGACAGAGTGGCGTCAGTCTGCTCTGTCCTCGGTGTGTTACATTGACAGAGTGTGGACAGTCTGCTCTTTCCTGGGTGTGTTACATTGACAGAGTGTGGTCAGTCTGCTCTTCCCTGGGTGTGTGACAATGACAGAGTGGGGTCAGTCTGCTCTTCCCTGGGTGTGTTACATTGACAGTGTGAGGTCAGTCTGCTCTTCCCTGGGTCTGTTACATTGACAGTTTGGGGTCAGTCTGCTCTTCCCTGGGTGCGTTACTTTGACTGAATGGGGTCAGTCTGCTCCTCCCTGGGTGTGTTACATTGACAGAGTGGGGTCAGTCTGGTCTTCCCTGGGTGGGTTACAATGACAGACTGGGTCAGTCTGTTCTTCCCTGCGTGTGTTACATTGACAGAGTGAGGTCAGTCTGCTCTGCCCTGGGTGGGTTACATTGACAGAGTGGGGTCAGTCTGGTCTTCCCTGGTTGTGTTACATTGATAGAGTCGGGTCAGTCTGCTCTTCTTTGGGTGTGTTACATTGACAGAGTGGGTTCAGTCTGCTCTTCCCTGGGTCTGTTACATTGACAGTGTGAGGTCAGTCTGCTCTTCCCTGGGTTTGTTAAATTGACAGTATGAGGTCAGTCTACTATTCCCTGAGTATGTTACATTGATAGAGTGGTGTCAATCTCATCTTCTCTGGCTTTGTTATATTGACAGAGTGCGTTCAGTCTGTTCTTCCCTGGATGTGTGACATTGACAGAGTGAGGTCAGTCTGCTATTCACTGGGTGTGTTACATTGACAGAGTGGGGTCAGTCTGCTCTTCCCTGGGTGTGTTACATTGACAGATTGCGCTCAGTCTGCTCTTCCCTGGGTATGTTACATTCATAGAGTGGGGTCAATCTGATCTTCTCTGGGTGTGTTATATTGACAAAGTGGGTTCAGTCTGTTCTTCCCTGGGTGCGTTACATTGACAGAGTGTGGTCAGTCTGCTCTTCCCTGGGTGTGTGACATTGACAGAGTGAGGTCAGTCTGCTATTCACTGGGTGTGTTTCATTGACAGAGTGGGTTCAGTCTGTTCTTCCCTGGGTGTTTTACACTGACAGAGTCGGGTCAGTCTGCTCTTCACTGGGTGTGGTACATTGACCGAGTCGGTTCAGTCTGCTGTTCACTGGGTGTGGTTCATTGACAGAGTGTGGTCAGTCTGCTCTTCCCTGGGTGTGTTACATTGACTGAGTGGGGTCGTACTGCTCTTCCCTGGGTGTGTTACATTGACAGAGTGGGGTCTGTCTGATCTTCCCTGGTTGTGTTACATTGACAGAGTGGGGTCAGTCTGCTCTTCCCTGTGTGTGTTATATTGACAAAGTTGGGTCAGTCTGCTCTTCCCTGTGTGTGTTATATTGACAAAGTTGGGTCAGTCTGCTCTTCCCTGGGTGTGTTACATTGACAGAGTGGGTTTAGTCTGCTCTTCCCGGGGTGTGTTACATTGACAGTGTGGATTCAGTCTGCTCTTCCCTGACTGTGTTAAATTGACAGAGTGGGGTCAGTTTGCCCCTCCCTGGGTGTGTTTCATTGACAGATTGGTGTCAGTCTGATCTTCCCTGGGTATGTTACATTGACTGGGTGGGGTCAGTCTGCTCTTCTTTGTGTGTGTTACATTGACAGAGTGGGGTCAGTCTGCTCTTCCCTGGTTGCGTTACATTGACTAAATGGGGTCAGTCTGCTCTTCCCTGGGTGTGTTACATTGACTAAATGGGGTCAGTCTGCTCTTCCCTGGGTGTTTTACATTGACAAAGTGGGGTCAGTCTGCTCTTACCTGTGTGTTTTACATTGACAGAGTGGTGTCAGTCTGCTCTTTCCTGGGTATGTTACATTGAAAGAGTGGGGTCAGTCTGCTCTTCCCTGGGAGTATTACTTTGACAGAGAGGTGTCAGTCTGCTCTTCCCTGGGTGTGTTATATTGACAGATTGGGGTCAGCCTGCTCTTCCCTGCGTGTGTTATATTGACAGAGTGGGGTCAGTCTGCTCTCTCCTGGGTGTGTTACATTGACAGAGTGGGGTCAGTCTGCTTTTCCCGGTGTGTGTTATTTTGACAATGTGGATTCAGTCTGCTCTTCCCTGACTGTGTTAAATTGACAGAGTGGGGTCAGTTTGCCCCTCCCTGGGTTTGCTTCATTGACAGATTGGGGTCCGTCTGATGTTCCCTGGGTATGTTACATTGACTGGGTGGGGTCAGTCTGCTCTTCCCTGGTTGTGTTACATTGACAGAGTGGGTTCAGTCTGCTCTTCCTTGGGTGTGTTACATTTACTAAATGGGGTCAGTCTGTTCTTCCCTGGGTGTGTTTCATTGACAGTTTGGGGTAAGTCTGCTCTTCCCTGGGTATGTGACATTGATTGGGTGGGGTCAGTCTGCTCTTCTTTGTCTGTGTTACATTGACAGAGTTGAGTCAGTCTGCTCTTCCCTGGTTGTTTTACATTGACAGAGTGGGTTCAGTCTGCTCTTCCTTGGGTGTGTTACATTGACTAAATGGGGTCAGTCTGTTCTTCCCTGGGTGTGTTACATTGACAGAGTGGGGTCCATCTGCTCTTCCCTGGGTGCGTTACATTGACTGAATGGGGTCAGTCTTATCTTCCCTGGGTGTGTTATTTTGACAGAGTGGGGTCAGTCTACTCTTCCCTGGGTGTGTTCCAATGACAGAGTGGGGTCAGTCTGCTCTTCCGTGGGTGTGTTACATTGACAGAGTGGTGTCAGTCAGCTCTTCCCCGGGTGTGTTATATTGACAGAGTGGGGTGAGTCTGCTATTCCCTGGGTGTGTTATATTGACAGAGTGGGGTCAGTCTGCTCTCTCCTGGGTGTGTTCCAATGACAGTTTGGGGTCAGTCTGCTCTTCCTTGGGTGTGTTACATTGACAGAGTGGGGTCAGTCTGCCTTCGCTTTGTGTGTTATATTGACAGAGTGGGGTCATTCTGCTTCTGACTGTGTGAGTCAGTTTGTCAGAGTGAGGTCCGTGTGCTATTTCCTGGGTGTGTGACATTGACAGAGTGGGTTCAGTCTGGTATTCCCTGGGTGTGTTCCATTGACCGAGTAGGGTCAGTCTGCTCTTTCCTTGGTGGGTTACTTTGAAAGAGTGGGGTGGTTCTGCACTTCCTTGGGTGTGTTACATTGACAGAGTGGGGTCAGTCTGCTCCCCCCTGGGTGTGTTACATTGATAGTGTTGAGTCAGTCTGATCTTCCGTGAGTATGTTACGTTGACTGAGTGGTGTCAGTCTGCTCTTCCCTGGCTGTGTGACATTGACAGAGTGTGGTCAGTCTGCTCTTCCCTGGGTGTGTTCCAATGACAGAGTGGGGTCAGTCTGCTCTTCCCTGGGTGTGTTACATTGACAGAGTGGGGTCAGTCTCATCTTCCCTGGATGTGTTACATTGACAGAGTGTGGTCAGTCTGCTCTTCCCTGGGTGTGTTACATTGACAGAGTGGGGTCTGTCTGATCTTCCCTGGTTGTGTTACATTGACAGAGTGGGGTCAGTCTGCTCTTCCCTGGGTGTGTTACATTGACAGAGTGGGGTCAGTCTGCTCTTCCCTGGGTGGGTTTCATTTTAAGAGTTGGGTCAGTCTGCTCTTCCCTCAGTGTGTTACATTGATAGAGATCTGTTAGTCTCCTCTTCCCTGGGTGTTCTACATTGACAGAGTGGGGTCAGTCTGCTCTGTCCTCGGTGTGTTACATTGACAGAGTGGGGTCAGTCTGCTCTTTCCGGCGTGTGTTACATTGACAGAGTGGGGTCAGTCTGCACTTGCCTGGTTGGGTTTCATTTTAAGAGTGGCGTCAGTCTGCTCTTCCCTCGGTGTGTTACATTGACAGAGATCTGTCAGTCTCCTCTTCCCTGGGTGTGTTACATTGACAGAGTGGGGTCAGTCTGCTCTTCCCTGGTTGTGTTACATTTACAGAGTGGGGTCAGTCTGCTCTTCCCTGGTTGTGTTACATTGACAGAGTGGGGTCAGTCTGCTCTTTCCTCGGTGGGTTACTTTGAAAGAGTGGGGTCAGTCTGCACTTCCTTGGGTGTGTGACACTGACATAGTGGGGTAGGTCTGCTCCCCCTGGGTGTGTTACATTGACAGTGTGGGGTCAGTCTGCTCTTCACTGAGTATGTTACATTGACTGAGTGGTGTCAGTCTGCTCTTCCCTGGCTGTGTTATATTGACAGAGTGGGGTCAGTCTGCTCTTCCCTGGGTGTGTTACATTGACTGAGTGGGGTCGTACTGATCTTCCCTGGGTGTGTTACATTGACAGAGTGTGGTCAGTCTGCTCTTTCCTGGGTGTGTTACATTGACAGAGTGGGGTCAGTCTGCTCTTCCCTGGGTGTGTTACATTGACAGAGTGGGGTCAGTCTGCTCTTCCCTGTGTGTGTTTCATTGACAGAGTGGGGTCAGTCTGGTCTTCTCTGGGTGGGTTACAATGACAGACTGGGTCAGTCTGTTCTTCCCTGCGTGTGTTACATTGACAGAGTGAGGTCAGTCTGCTCTGCCCTGGGTGGGTTACATTGACAGAGTGGGGTCAGTCTGGTCTTCCCTGGTTGTGTTACATTGATAGAGTCGGGTCAGTCTGCTCTTCTTTGGTTGTGTTACATTGACAGAGTGGGTTCAGTCTGCTCTTCCCTGGGTCTGTTACATTGACAGTGTGAGGTCAGTCTGCTCTTCCCTGGGTTTGTTAAATTGACAGTATGAGGTCAGACTACTCTTCCCTGAGTATGTTACATTGATAGAGTGGTGTCAATCTCACCTTCTCTGGCTTTGTTATATTGACAGAGTGCGTTCAGTCTGTTCTTCCCTGGGTGTGTGACATTGACAGAGTGAGGTCAGTCTGCTATTCACTGGGTGTGTTACATTGGCAGAGTGGGGTCAGTCTGCTCTTCCCTGGGTGTGTTACATTGACAGATTGCGCTCAGTCTGCTCTTCCCTGGGTATGTTACATTCATAGAGTGGGGTCAATCTGACCTTCTCTGGGTGTGTTATATTGACAAAGTGGGTTCAGTCTGTTCTTCCCTGGGTGCGTTACATTGACAGAGTGTGGTCAGTCTGCTCTTCCCTGGGTGTGTTACATTGACAGAGTGAGGTCAGTCTGCTATTCACTGGGTGTGTTTCATTGACAGAGTGCGTTCAGTCTGCTCTTCCCTGGGTGTGTTACACTGACAGAGTCGGGTCAGTCTGCTCTTCACTGGGTGTGGTACATTGACCGAGTCGGGTCAGTCTGTTAATCCCTGGGTGTGGTACATTGACAGATTGTGGTCAGTCTGCTCTTCCCTGCGTGTGTTACATTGACAGTGTGAGGTCAATCTGCTCTTCCCTAGGTGTGTTACATTGACAATGTGAGGTCAGTCTGCTCTTCCCTGGTGGCTTACATTGACAGAGTGGGGTCTGTCTATTCTTCCCTGGGTGTGTTACATTGACAGATTGCGGTCAGTCTGCTCTTCCGTTGGTATATTACATTGATAGAGTGGGGTCAATCTCATCTTCTCTGGTTGTGTAATATTGACAGAGTGGGTTCAGTCTGTTCTTCCCTGGGTGTTTTACACTGACAGAGTCGGGTCAGTCTGCTCTTCACTGGGTGTGGTACATTGACCGAGTCGGTTCAGTCTGCTGTTCACTGGGTGTGGTTCATTGACAGAGTGTGGTCAGTCTTTTCTTCCCTGGGTGTGTTACATTGACTGAGTGGGGTCGTACTGCTCTTCCCTGGGTGTGTTACATTGACAGAGTGGGGTCAGTCTGCTCTTCCCTGGGTGTGTTACACTGACAGAGTCGGGTCAGTCTGCTCTTCACTGGGTGTGGTACATTGACCGAGTCGGTTCAGTCTGCTGTTCACTGGGTGTGGTTCATTGACAGAGTGTGGTCAGTCTGCTCTTCCCTGGGTGTGTTACATTGACTGAGTGGGGTCGTACTGCTCTTCCCTGGGTGTGTTACATTGACAGAGTGTGGTCAGTCTGCTCTTCCCTGGGTGTGTTACATTGACAGTGTGAGGTCAGTCTGCTCTTCCCTAGGTGTGTTACATTGACAATGTGAGGTCAGTCTGCTCTTCCCTGCTGGCTTACATTGACAGAGTGGGGTGTGTCTATTTTTCCCTGGGTGTGTTACATTGACAGATTGCGGTCAGTCTGCTCTTCCGTTGGTATGTTACATTGATAGAGTGGGGTCAATCTCATCTTCTCTGGTTGTGTAATATTGACAGAGTGGGTTCAGTCTGTTCTTCCCTGGGTGTTTTACACTGACAGAGTCGGGTCAGTCTGCTCTTCACTGGGTGTGGTACATTGACCGAGTCGGTTCAGTCTGCTGTTCACTGGGTGTGGTTCATTGACAGAGTGTGGTCAGTCTGCTCTTCCCTGGGTGTGTTACATTGACTGAGTGGGGTCAGTCTGCTCTTCCCTGGGTGTGTTACATTGACAGAGTGTGGTCAGTCTGCTCTTCCCTGTGTGTGTTTCATTGACAGAGTGGGGTCAGTCTGGTCTTCCCTGGGTGGGTTACAATGACAGACTGGGTCAGTCTGTTCTTCCCTGCGTGTGTTACATTGACAGAGTGAGGTCAGTCTGCTCTGCCCTGGGTGGGTTACATTGACAGAGTGGGGTCAGTCTGGTCTTCCCTGGTTGTGTTACATTGATAGAGTCGGGTCAGTCTGCTCTTCTTTGGTTGTGTTACATTGACAGAGTGGGTTCAGTCTGCTCTTCCCTGGGTCTGTTACTTTGACAGTGTGAGGTCAGTCTGCTCTTCCCTGGGTTTGTTAAATTGACAGCATGAGGTCAGTCTACTCTTCCCTGAGTATGTTACATTGATAGAGTGGTGTCAATCTCATCTTCTCTGTCTTTGTTATATTGACAGAGTGCGTTCAGTCTGTTCTTCCCTGGGTGTGTGACATTGACAGAGTGAGGTCAGTCTGCTATTCACTGGGTATGTTACATTGGCAGAGTGGGGTCAGTCTGCTCTTCCCTGGGTGTGTTACATTGACAGATTGCGCTCAGTCTGCTCTTCCCTGGGTATGTTACATTCATAGAGTGGGGTCAATCTGATCTTCTCTGGATGTGTTATATTGACAAAGTGGGTTCAGTCTGTTCTTCCCTGGGTGCGTTACATTGACAGAGTGTGGTCAGTCTGCTCTTCCCTGGGTGTGTTACATTGACAGAGTGAGGTCAGTCTGCTATTCACTGGGTGTGTTTCATTGACAGAGTGCGTTCAGTCTGCTCTTCCCTGGGTGTGTTACACTGACAGAGTCGGTTCAGTCTGCTGTTCACTGGGTGTGGTTCATTGACAGAGTGTGGTCAGTCTTTTCTTCCCTGGGTGTGTTACATTGACTGAGTGGGGTCGTACTGCTCTTCCCTGGGTGTGTTACATTGACAGAGTGGGGTCAGTCTGCTCTTCCCTGGGTGTGTTACACTGACAGAGTCGGGTCAGTCTGCTCTTCACTGGGTGTGGTACATTGACCGAGTCGGTTCAGTCTGCTGTTCACTGGGTGTGGTTCATTGACAGAGTGTGGTCAGTCTGCTCTTCCCTGGGTGTGTTACATTGACTGAGTGGGGTCGTACTGCTCTTCCTTGGGTGTGTTACATTGACAGAGTGTGGTCAGTCTGCTCTTCCCTGGGTGTGTTACATTGACAGTGTGAGGTCAGTCTGCTCTTCCCTAGGTGTGTTACATTGACAATGTGAGGTCAGTCTGCTCTTCCCTGGTGGCTTACATTGACAGAGTGGGGTGTGTCTATTTTTCCCTGGGTGTGTTACATTGACAGATTGCGGTCAGTCTGCTCTTCCGTTGGTATGTTACATTGATAGAGTGGGGTCAATCTCATCTTCTCTGGTTGTGTAATATTGACAGAGTGGGTTCAGTCTGTTCTTCCCTGGGTGTTTTACACTGACAGAGTCGGGTCAGTCTGCTCTTCACTGGGTGTGGTACATTGACCGAGTCGGTTCAGTCTGCTGTTCACTGGGTGTGGTTCATTGACAGAGTGTGGTCAGTCTGCTCTTCCCTGGGTGTGTTACATTGACTGAGTGGGGTCAGTCTGCTCTTCCCTGGGTGTGTTACATTGACAGAGTGTGGTCAGTCTGCTCTTCCCTGTGTGTGTTTCATTGACAGAGTGGGGTCAGTCTGGTCTTCCCTGGGTGGGTTACAATGACAGACTGGGTCAGTCTGTTCTTCCCTGCGTGTGTTACATTGACAGAGTGAGGTCAGTCTGCTCTGCCCTGGGTGGGTTACATTGACAGAGTGGGGTCAGTCTGCTCTTCCCTGGGTCTGTTACATTGACAGTGTGAGGTCAGTCTGCTCTTCCCTGGGTTTGTTAAATTGACAGTATGAGGTCAGTCTACTATTCCCTGAGTATGTTACATTGATAGAGTGGTGTCAATCTCATCTTCTCTGGCTTTGTTATATTGACAGAGTGCGTTCAGTCTGTTCTTCCCTGGGTGTGTGACATTGACAGAGTGAGGTCAGTCTGCTATTCACTGGGTGTGTTACATTGACAGAGTGGGGTCAGTCTGCTCTTCCCTGGGTGTGTTACATTGACAGATTGCGCTCAGTCTGCTCTTCCCTGGGTATGTTACATTCATAGAGTGGGTTCAATCTGATCTTCTCTGGGTGTGTTATATTGACAAAGTGGGTTCAGTCTGTTCTTCCCTGGGTGCGTTACATTGACAGAGTGTGGTCAGTCTGCTCTTCCCTGGGTGTGTGACATTGACAGAGTGAGGTCAGTCTGCTATTCACTGGGTGTGTTTCATTGACAGAGTGGGTTCAGTCTGCTCTTCCCTGGGTGTGTTACACTGACAGAGTCGGGTCAGTCTGCTCTTCCCTGGGTGTGGTACATTTACCGAGTCGTGTCAGTCTGTTGTTCCCTGGGTGTGGTACATTGACAGATTGTGGTCAGTCTGCTCTTCCCTGGGTGTGTTACATTGACAGTGTGATGTCAGTCTGCTCTTCCCTGGGTGTGTTACATTGACAATGTGAGGTCAGTCTGCTCTTCCCTGGTGGCTTACATTGACAGAGTGGTGTCTGTCTATTCTTCCCTGGGTGTGTTACATTGACAGATTGCAGTCAGTCTGCTCTTCCGTTGGTATGTTACATTGATAGAGTGGGGTCAATCTCATTTTCTCTGGTTGTGTAATATTGACAGAGTGGGTTCAGTCTGTTCTTCCCTGGGTGTTTTACACTGACAGAGTCGGGTCAGTCTGCTCTTCACTGGGTGTGGTACATTGACCGAGTCGGTTCAGTCTGCTGTTCACTGGGTGTGGTTCATTGACAGAGTGTTGTCAGTCTGCTCTTCCCTGGGTGTGTTACATTGACTGAGTGGGGTCGTACTGCTCTTCCCTGGGTGTGTTACATTGACAGAGTGGGGTCTGTCTGATCTTCCCTGGTTGTGTTACATTGACAGAGTGGGGTCAGTCTGCTCTTCCCTGTGTGTGTTATATTGACAAAGTTGGGTCAGTCTGCTCTTCCCTGGGTGTGTTACATTGACAAAGTTGGGTCAGTCTGCTCTTCCCTGGGTGGGTTTCATTTCAAGAGTGGGGTCAGTCTGCTCTTCCCTCAGTTTGTTACATTGACAGAGATCTGTCAGTCTCCTCTTCCCTGGGTGTTCTACATTGACAGAGTGGCGTCAGTCTGCTCTGTCCTCGGTGTGTTACATTGACAGAGTGTGGACAGTCTGCTCTTTCCTGGGTGTGTTACATTGACAGAGTGTGGTCAGTCTGCTCTTCCCTGGGTGTGTGACAATGACAGAGTGGGGTCAGTCTGCTCTTCCCTGGGTGTGTTACATTGACAGTGTGAGGTCAGTCTGCTCTTCCCTGGGTCTGTTACATTGACAGTTTGGGGTCAGTCTGCTCTTCCCTGGGTGCGTTACTTTGACTGAATGGGGTCAGTCTGCTCCTCCCTGGGTGTGTTACATTGACAGAGTGGGGTCAGTCTGGTCTTCCCTGGGTGGGTTACAATGACAGACTGGGTCAGTCTGTTCTTCCCTGCGTGTGTTACATTGACAGAGTGAGGTCAGTCTGCTCTGCCCTGGGTGGGTTACATTGACAGAGTGGGGTCAGTCTGGTCTTCCCTGGTTGTGTTACATTGATAGAGTCGGGTCAGTCTGCTCTTCTTTGGGTGTGTTACATTGACAGAGTGGGTTCAGTCTGCTCTTCCCTGGGTCTGTTACATTGACAGTGTGAGGTCAGTCTGCTCTTCCCTGGGTTTGTTAAATTGACAGTATGAGGTCAGTCTACTATTCCCTGAGTATGTTACATTGATAGAGTGGTGTCAATCTCATCTTCTCTGGCTTTGTTATATTGACAGAGTGCGTTCAGTCTGTTCTTCCCTGGATGTGTGACATTGACAGAGTGAGGTCAGTCTGCTATTCACTGGGTGTGTTACATTGACAGAGTGGGGTCAGTCTGCTCTTCCCTGGGTGTGTTACATTGACAGATTGCGCTCAGTCTGCTCTTCCCTGGGTATGTTACATTCATAGAGTGGGGTCAATCTGATCTTCTCTGGGTGTGTTATATTGACAAAGTGGGTTCAGTCTGTTCTTCCCTGGGTGCGTTACATTGACAGAGTGTGGTCAGTCTGCTCTTCCCTGGGTGTGTGACATTGACAGAGTGAGGTCAGTCTGCTATTCACTGGGTGTGTTTCATTGACAGAGTGGGTTCAGTCTGTTCTTCCCTGGGTGTTTTACACTGACAGAGTCGGGTCAGTCTGCTCTTCACTGGGTGTGGTACATTGACCGAGTCGGTTCAGTCTGCTGTTCACTGGGTGTGGTTCATTGACAGAGTGTGGTCAGTCTGCTCTTCCCTGGGTGTGTTACATTGACTGAGTGGGGTCGTACTGCTCTTCCCTGGGTGTGTTACATTGACAGAGTGGGGTCTGTCTGATCTTCCCTGGTTGTGTTACATTGACAGAGTGGGGTCAGTCTGCTCTTCCCTGTGTGTGTTATATTGACAAAGTTGGGTCAGTCTGCTCTTCCCTGTGTGTGTTATATTGACAAAGTTGGGTCAGTCTGCTCTTCCCTGGGTGTGTTACATTGACAGAGTGGGTTTAGTCTGCTCTTCCCGGGGTGTGTTACATTGACAGTGTGGATTCAGTCTGCTCTTCCCTGACTGTGTTAAATTGACAGAGTGGGGTCAGTTTGCCCCTCCCTGGGTGTGTTTCATTGACAGATTGGTGTCAGTCTGATCTTCCCTGGGTATGTTACATTGACTGGGTGGGGTCAGTCTGCTCTTCTTTGTGTGTGTTACATTGACAGAGTGGGGTCAGTCTGCTCTTCCCTGGTTGCGTTACATTGACTAAATGGGGTCAGTCTGCTCTTCCCTGGGTGTGTTACATTGACTAAATGGGGTCAGTCTGCTCTTCCCTGGGTGTTTTACATTGACAAAGTGGGGTCAGTCTGCTCTTACCTGTGTGTTTTACATTGACAGAGTGGTGTCAGTCTGCTCTTTCCTGGGTATGTTACATTGAAAGAGTGGGGTCAGTCTGCTCTTCCCTGGGAGTATTACTTTGACAGAGAGGTGTCAGTCTGCTCTTCCCTGGGTGTGTTATATTGACAGATTGGGGTCAGCCTGCTCTTCCCTGCGTGTGTTATATTGACAGAGTGGGGTCAGTCTGCTCTCTCCTGGGTGTGTTACATTGACAGAGTGGGGTCAGTCTGCTTTTCCCGGTGTGTGTTATTTTGACAATGTGGATTCAGTCTGCTCTTCCCTGACTGTGTTAAATTGACAGAGTGGGGTCAGTTTGCCCCTCCCTGGGTTTGCTTCATTGACAGATTGGGGTCCGTCTGATGTTCCCTGGGTATGTTACATTGACTGGGTGGGGTCAGTCTGCTCTTCCCTGGTTGTGTTACATTGACAGAGTGGGTTCAGTCTGCTCTTCCTTGGGTGTGTTACATTTACTAAATGGGGTCAGTCTGTTCTTCCCTGGGTGTGTTTCATTGACAGTTTGGGGTAAGTCTGCTCTTCCCTGGGTATGTGACATTGATTGGGTGGGGTCAGTCTGCTCTTCTTTGTCTGTGTTACATTGACAGAGTTGAGTCAGTCTGCTCTTCCCTGGTTGTTTTACATTGACAGAGTGGGTTCAGTCTGCTCTTCCTTGGGTGTGTTACATTGACTAAATGGGGTCAGTCTGTTCTTCCCTGGGTGTGTTACATTGACAGAGTGGGGTCCATCTGCTCTTCCCTGGGTGCGTTACATTGACTGAATGGGGTCAGTCTTATCTTCCCTGGGTGTGTTATTTTGACAGAGTGGGGTCAGTCTACTCTTCCCTGGGTGTGTTCCAATGACAGAGTGGGGTCAGTCTGCTCTTCCGTGGGTGTGTTACATTGACAGAGTGGTGTCAGTCAGCTCTTCCCCGGGTGTGTTATATTGACAGAGTGGGGTGAGTCTGCTATTCCCTGGGTGTGTTATATTGACAGAGTGGGGTCAGTCTGCTCTCTCCTGGGTGTGTTCCAATGACAGTTTGGGGTCAGTCTGCTCTTCCTTGGGTGTGTTACATTGACAGAGTGGGGTCAGTCTGCCTTCGCTTTGTGTGTTATATTGACAGAGTGGGGTCATTCTGCTTCTGACTGTGTGAGTCAGTTTGTCAGAGTGAGGTCCGTGTGCTATTTCCTGGGTGTGTGACATTGACAGAGTGGGTTCAGTCTGGTATTCCCTGGGTGTGTTCCATTGACCGAGTAGGGTCAGTCTGCTCTTTCCTTGGTGGGTTACTTTGAAAGAGTGGGGTGGTTCTGCACTTCCTTGGGTGTGTTACATTGACAGAGTGGGGTCAGTCTGCTCCCCCCTGGGTGTGTTACATTGATAGTGTTGAGTCAGTCTGATCTTCCGTGAGTATGTTACGTTGACTGAGTGGTGTCAGTCTGCTCTTCCCTGGCTGTGTGACATTGACAGAGTGTGGTCAGTCTGCTCTTCCCTGGGTGTGTTCCAATGACAGAGTGGGGTCAGTCTGCTCTTCCCTGGGTGTGTTACATTGACAGAGTGGGGTCAGTCTCATCTTCCCTGGATGTGTTACATTGACAGAGTGTGGTCAGTCTGCTCTTCCCTGGGTGTGTTACATTGACAGAGTGGGGTCTGTCTGATCTTCCCTGGTTGTGTTACATTGACAGAGTGGGGTCAGTCTGCTCTTCCCTGGGTGTGTTACATTGACAGAGTGGGGTCAGTCTGCTCTTCCCTGGGTGGGTTTCATTTTAAGAGTTGGGTCAGTCTGCTCTTCCCTCAGTGTGTTACATTGATAGAGATCTGTTAGTCTCCTCTTCCCTGGGTGTTCTACATTGACAGAGTGGGGTCAGTCTGCTCTGTCCTCGGTGTGTTACATTGACAGAGTGGGGTCAGTCTGCTCTTTCCGGCGTGTGTTACATTGACAGAGTGGGGTCAGTCTGCACTTGCCTGGTTGGGTTTCATTTTAAGAGTGGCGTCAGTCTGCTCTTCCCTCGGTGTGTTACATTGACAGAGATCTGTCAGTCTCCTCTTCCCTGGGTGTGTTACATTGACAGAGTGGGGTCAGTCTGCTCTTCCCTGGTTGTGTTACATTTACAGAGTGGGGTCAGTCTGCTCTTCCCTGGTTGTGTTACATTGACAGAGTGGGGTCAGTCTGCTCTTTCCTCGGTGGGTTACTTTGAAAGAGTGGGGTCAGTCTGCACTTCCTTGGGTGTGTGACACTGACATAGTGGGGTAGGTCTGCTCCCCCTGGGTGTGTTACATTGACAGTGTGGGGTCAGTCTGCTCTTCACTGAGTATGTTACATTGACTGAGTGGTGTCAGTCTGCTCTTCCCTGGCTGTGTTATATTGACAGAGTGGGGTCAGTCTGCTCTTCCCTGGGTGTGTTACATTGACTGAGTGGGGTCGTACTGATCTTCCCTGGGTGTGTTACATTGACAGAGTGTGGTCAGTCTGCTCTTTCCTGGGTGTGTTACATTGACAGAGTGGGGTCAGTCTGCTCTTCCCTGGGTGTGTTACATTGACAGAGTGGGGTCAGTCTGCTCTTCCCTGTGTGTGTTTCATTGACAGAGTGGGGTCAGTCTGGTCTTCTCTGGGTGGGTTACAATGACAGACTGGGTCAGTCTGTTCTTCCCTGCGTGTGTTACATTGACAGAGTGAGGTCAGTCTGCTCTGCCCTGGGTGGGTTACATTGACAGAGTGGGGTCAGTCTGGTCTTCCCTGGTTGTGTTACATTGATAGAGTCGGGTCAGTCTGCTCTTCTTTGGTTGTGTTACATTGACAGAGTGGGTTCAGTCTGCTCTTCCCTGGGTCTGTTACATTGACAGTGTGAGGTCAGTCTGCTCTTCCCTGGGTTTGTTAAATTGACAGTATGAGGTCAGACTACTCTTCCCTGAGTATGTTACATTGATAGAGTGGTGTCAATCTCACCTTCTCTGGCTTTGTTATATTGACAGAGTGCGTTCAGTCTGTTCTTCCCTGGGTGTGTGACATTGACAGAGTGAGGTCAGTCTGCTATTCACTGGGTGTGTTACATTGGCAGAGTGGGGTCAGTCTGCTCTTCCCTGGGTGTGTTACATTGACAGATTGCGCTCAGTCTGCTCTTCCCTGGGTATGTTACATTCATAGAGTGGGGTCAATCTGACCTTCTCTGGGTGTGTTATATTGACAAAGTGGGTTCAGTCTGTTCTTCCCTGGGTGCGTTACATTGACAGAGTGTGGTCAGTCTGCTCTTCCCTGGGTGTGTTACATTGACAGAGTGAGGTCAGTCTGCTATTCACTGGGTGTGTTTCATTGACAGAGTGCGTTCAGTCTGCTCTTCCCTGGGTGTGTTACACTGACAGAGTCGGGTCAGTCTGCTCTTCACTGGGTGTGGTACATTGACCGAGTCGGGTCAGTCTGTTAATCCCTGGGTGTGGTACATTGACAGATTGTGGTCAGTCTGCTCTTCCCTGCGTGTGTTACATTGACAGTGTGAGGTCAATCTGCTCTTCCCTAGGTGTGTTACATTGACAATGTGAGGTCAGTCTGCTCTTCCCTGGTGGCTTACATTGACAGAGTGGGGTCTGTCTATTCTTCCCTGGGTGTGTTACATTGACAGATTGCGGTCAGTCTGCTCTTCCGTTGGTATATTACATTGATAGAGTGGGGTCAATCTCATCTTCTCTGGTTGTGTAATATTGACAGAGTGGGTTCAGTCTGTTCTTCCCTGGGTGTTTTACACTGACAGAGTCGGGTCAGTCTGCTCTTCACTGGGTGTGGTACATTGACCGAGTCGGTTCAGTCTGCTGTTCACTGGGTGTGGTTCATTGACAGAGTGTGGTCAGTCTTTTCTTCCCTGGGTGTGTTACATTGACTGAGTGGGGTCGTACTGCTCTTCCCTGGGTGTGTTACATTGTCAGAGTGGGGTCAGTCTGCTCTTCCCTGGGTGTGTTACACTGACAGAGTCGGGTCAGTCTGCTCTTCACTGGGTGTGGTACATTGACCGAGTCGGTTCAGTCTGCTGTTCACTGGGTGTGGTTCATTGACAGAGTGTGGTCAGTCTGCTCTTCCCTGGGTGTGTTACATTGACTGAGTGGGGTCGTACTGCTCTTCCCTGGGTGTGTTACATTGACAGAGTGTGGTCAGTCTGCTCTTCCCTGGGTGTGTTACATTGACAGTGTGAGGTCAGTCTGCTCTTCCCTAGGTGTGTTACATTGACAATGTGAGGTCAGTCTGCTCTTCCCTGGTGGCTTACATTGACAGAGTGGGGTGTGTCTATTTTTCCCTGGGTGTGTTACATTGACAGATTGCGGTCAGTCTGCTCTTCCGTTGGTATGTTACATTGATAGAGTGGGGTCAATCTCATCTTCTCTGGTTGTGTAATATTGACAGAGTGGGTTCAGTCTGTTCTTCCCTGGGTGTTTTACACTGACAGAGTCGGGTCAGTCTGCTCTTCACTGGGTGTGGTACATTGACCGAGTCGGTTCAGTCTGCTGTTCACTGGGTGTGGTTCATTGACAGAGTGTGGTCAGTCTGCTCTTCCCTGGGTGTGTTACATTGACTGAGTGGGGTCAGTCTGCTCTTCCCTGGGTGTGTTACATTGACAGAGTGTGGTCAGTCTGCTCTTCCCTGTGTGTGTTTCATTGACAGAGTGGGGTCAGTCTGGTCTTCCCTGGGTGGGTTACAATGACAGACTGGGTCAGTCTGTTCTTCCCTGCGTGTGTTACATTGACAGAGTGAGGTCAGTCTGCTCTGCCCTGGGTGGGTTACATTGACAGAGTGGGGTCAGTCTGGTCTTCCCTGGTTGTGTTACATTGATAGAGTCGGGTCAGTCTGCTCTTCTTTGGTTGTGTTACATTGACAGAGTGGGTTCAGTCTGCTCTTCCCTGGGTCTGTTACTTTGACAGTGTGAGGTCAGTCTGCTCTTCCCTGGGTTTGTTAAATTGACAGCATGAGGTCAGTCTACTCTTCCCTGAGTATGTTACATTGATAGAGTGGTGTCAATCTCATCTTCTCTGTCTTTGTTATATTGACAGAGTGCGTTCAGTCTGTTCTTCCCTGGGTGTGTGACATTGACAGAGTGAGGTCAGTCTGCTATTCACTGGGTATGTTACATTGGCAGAGTGGGGTCAGTCTGCTCTTCCCTGGGTGTGTTACATTGACAGATTGCGCTCAGTCTGCTCTTCCCTGGGTATGTTACATTCATAGAGTGGGGTCAATCTGATCTTCTCTGGATGTGTTATATTGACAAAGTGGGTTCAGTCTGTTCTTCCCTGGGTGCGTTACATTGACAGAGTGTGGTCAGTCTGCTCTTCCCTGGGTGTGTTACATTGACAGAGTGAGGTCAGTCTGCTATTCACTGGGTGTGTTTCATTGACAGAGTGCGTTCAGTCTGCTCTTCCCTGGGTGTGTTACACTGACAGAGTCGGTTCAGTCTGCTGTTCACTGGGTGTGGTTCATTGACAGAGTGTGGTCAGTCTTTTCTTCCCTGGGTGTGTTACATTGACTGAGTGGGGTCGTACTGCTCTTCCCTGGGTGTGTTACATTGACAGAGTGGGGTCAGTCTGCTCTTCCCTGGGTGTGTTACACTGACAGAGTCGGGTCAGTCTGCTCTTCACTGGGTGTGGTACATTGACCGAGTCGGTTCAGTCTGCTGTTCACTGGGTGTGGTTCATTGACAGAGTGTGGTCAGTCTGCTCTTCCCTGGGTGTGTTACATTGACTGAGTGGGGTCGTACTGCTCTTCCCTGGGTGTGTTACATTGACAGAGTGTGGTCAGTCTGCTCTTCCCTGGGTGTGTTACATTGACAGTGTGAGGTCAGTCTGCTCTTCCCTAGGTGTGTTACATTGACAATGTGAGGTCAGTCTGCTCTTCCCTGGTGGCTTACATTGACAGAGTGGGGTGTGTCTATTTTTCCCTGGGTGTGTTACATTGACAGATTGCGGTCAGTCTGCTCTTCCGTTGGTATGTTACATTGATAGAGTGGGGTCAATCTCATCTTCTCTGGTTGTGTAATATTGACAGAGTGGGTTCAGTCTGTTCTTCCCTGGGTGTTTTACACTGACAGAGTCGGGTCAGTCTGCTCTTCACTGGGTGTGGTACATTGACCGAGTCGGTTCAGTCTGCTGTTCACTGGGTGTGGTTCATTGACAGAGTGTGGTCAGTCTGCTCTTCCCTGGGTGTGTTACATTGACTGAGTGGGGTCAGTCTGCTCTTCCCTGGGTGTGTTACATTGACAGAGTGTGGTCAGTCTGCTCTTCCCTGTGTGTGTTTCATTGACAGAGTGGGGTCAGTCTGGTCTTCCCTGGGTGGGTTACAATGACAGACTGGGTCAGTCTGTTCTTCCCTGCGTGTGTTACATTGACAGAGTGAGGTCAGTCTGCTCTGCCCTGGGTGGGTTACATTGACAGAGTGGGGTCAGTCTGGTCTTCCCTGGTTGTGTTACATTGATAGAGTCGGGTCAGTCTGCTCTTCTTTGGTTGTGTTACATTGACAGAGTGGGTTCAGTCTGCTCTTCCCTGGGTCTGTTACTTTGACAGTGTGAGGTCAGTCTGCTCTTCCCTGGGTTTGTTAAATTGACAGTATGAGGTCAGTCTACTCTTCCCTGAGTATGTTACATTGATAGAGTGGTGTCAATCTCATCTTCTCTGTCTTTGTTATATTGACAGAGTGCGTTCAGTCTGTTCTTCCCTGGGTGTGTGACATTGACAGAGTGAGGTCAGTCTGCTATTCACTGGGTATGTTACATTGGCAGAGTGGGGTCAGTCTGCTCTTCCCTGGGTGTGTTACATTGACAGATTGCGCTCAGTCTGCTCTTCCCTGGGTATGTTACATTCATAGAGTGGGGTCAATCTGATCTTCTCTGGATGTGTTATATTGACAAAGTGGGTTCAGTCTGTTCTTCCCTGGGTGCGTTACATTGACAGAGTGTGGTCAGTCTGCTCTTCCCTGGGTGTGTTACATTGACAGAGTGAGGTCAGTCTGCTATTCACTGGGTGTGTTTCATTGACAGAGTGCGTTCAGTCTGCTCTTCCCTGGGTGTGTTACACTGACAGAGTCGGGTCAGTCTGCTCTTCACTGGGTGTGTTACATTGACAATGTGAGGTCAGTCTGCTCTTCCCTGGTGGCTTACATTGACAGAGTGGGGTCTGTCTATTCTTCCCTGGGTGTGTTACATTGACAGATTGCGGTCAGTCTGCTCTTCCGTTGGTATGTTACATTGATAGAGTGGGGTCAATCTCATCTTCTCTGGTTGTGTAATATTGACAGAGTGGGTTCAGTCTGTTCTTCCCTGTGTGTTTTACACTGACAAAGTCGGGTCAGTCTGCTCTTCACTGGGTGTGGTACATTGACCGAGTCGGTTCAGTCTGCAGTTCACTGGGTGTGGTTCATTGACACAGTGTGGTCAGTCTGCTCTTCCCTGGGTGTGTTACATTGACTGAGTGGGGTCGTACTGCTCTTCCCTGGGTGTGTTACATTGACAGAGTGTGGTCAGTCTGATCTTCCCTGGGTATGTTACACTTACAGAGTCGGGTCAGAATGCTCTTCACTGGGTGTGGTACATTGACCGAGTCGGTTCAGTCTGCTGTTCACTGGGTGTGGTTCATTGACAGAGTGTGGTCAGTCTGCTCTTCCCTGGGTGTGTTACATTGACTGAGTGGGGTCGTACTGCTCTTCTCTGGGTGTGTTACATTGACAGAGTGTGGTCAGTCTTCTCTTCCCTGCGTGTGTTACATTGACAGTGTGAGGTCAGTCTGCTCTTCCCTAGGTGTGTTACATTGACAATGTGAGGTCAGTCTGCTCTTCCCTGGTGGCTTTCATTGACAGAGTGGGGTCTGTCTATTCTTCCCTGGGTGTGTTACATTGACAGATTGCGGTCAGTCTGCTCTTCCGTTGGTATGTTACATTGATAGAGTGGGGTCAATCTCATCTTCTCTGGTTGTGTAATATTGACAGAGTGGGTTCAGTCTGTTCTTCCCTGGGTGTTTTACACTGACAGAGTCGGGTCAGTCTGCTCTTCACTGGGTGTGGTACATTGACCGAGTCGGTTCAGTCTGCTGTTCACTGGGTGTGGTTCATTGACAGAGTGTGGTCAGTCTGCTCTTCCCTGGGTGTGTTACATTGACTGAGTGGGGTCGTACTGCTCTTCCCTGGGTGTGTTACATTGACAGAGTGGGGTCAGTCTGCTCATCCCTGGGTGTGTTACACTGACAGAGTCGGGTCAGTCTGCTCTTCACTGGGTGTGGTACATTGACCGAGTCGGTTCAGTCTTTTGTTCGCTGGGTGTGGTTCATTGACAGAGTGTGGTCAGTCTGCTCTTCCCTGGGTGTGTTACATTGACAGAGTCGGGTCAGTCTGCTCTTCCCTGGGTGTTTTACACTGACAGAGTCGGGTCAGTCTGCTCTTCACTGGGTGTGGTACATTGACCGAGTCGGTTCAGTCTGCTGTTCACTGGGTGTGGTTCATTGACAGAGTGTGGTCAGTCTGCTCTTCCCTGGGTGTGTTACATTGACTGAGTGGGGTCGTACTGCTCTTCCCTGGGTGTGTTACATTGACAGAGTGTGGTCAGTCTGCTCTTCCCTGGGTGTGTTACATTGACAGTGTGAGGTCAGTCTGCTCTTCCCTAGGTGTGTTACATTGACAATGTGAGGTCAGTCTGCTCTTCCCTGGTGGCTTACATTGACAGAGTGGGGTGTGTCTATTTTTCCCTGGGTGTGTTACATTGACAGATTGCGGTCAGTCTGCTCTTCCGTTGGTATGTTACATTGATAGAGTGGGGTCAATCTCATCTTCTCTGGTTGTGTAATATTGACAGAGTGGGTTCAGTCTGTTCTTCCCTGGGTGTTTTACACTGACAGAGTCGGGTCAGTCTGCTCTTCACTGGGTGTGGTACATTGACCGAGTCGGTTCAGTCTGCTGTTCACTGGGTGTGGTTCATTGACAGAGTGTGGTCAGTCTGCTCTTCCCTGGGTGTGTTACATTGACTGAGTGGGGTCAGTCTGCTCTTCCCTGGGTGTGTTACATTGACAGAGTGGGGTCAGTCTGCTCTTCCCTGTGTGTGTTTCATTGACAGAGTGGGGTCAGTCTGGTCTTCCCTGGTTGTGTTACATTGATAGAGTCGGGTCAGTCTGCTCTTCTTTGGTTGTGTTACATTGACAGAGTGGGTTCAGTCTGCTCTTCCCTGGGTCTGTTACTTTGACAGTGTGAGGTCAGTCTGCTCTTCCCTGGGTTTGTTAAATTGACAGTATGAGGTCAGTCTACTCTTCCCTGAGTATGTTACATTGATAGAGTGGTGTCAATCTCATCTTCTCTGTCTTTGTTATATTGACAGAGTGCGTTCAGTCT
Organism: Chiloscyllium punctatum; assembly: GCF_047496795.1. Lineage (NCBI taxonomy): Eukaryota > Metazoa > Chordata > Chondrichthyes > Orectolobiformes > Hemiscylliidae > Chiloscyllium > Chiloscyllium punctatum. The sequence goes on along the minus strand of NC_092769.1, from coordinate 34,364,142 downwards.
GTTCTTCCCTGGGTGTGTGACATTGACAGAGTGAGGTCAGTCTGCTCTTCACTGGGTATGTTACATTGGCAGAGTGGGGTCAGTCTGCTCTTCCCTGGGTGTGTTACATTGACAGATTGCGCTCAGTCTGCTCTTCCCTGGGTATGTTACATTCATAGAGTGGGGTCAATCTGATCTTCTCTGGATGTGTTATATTGACAAAGTGGGTTCAGTCTGTTCTTCCCTGGGTGCGTTACATTGACAGAGTGTGGTCAGTCTGCTCTTCCCTGGGTGTTTTACACTGACAGAGTCGGGTCAGTCTGCTCTTCACTGGGTGTGGTACATTGACCGAGTCGGTTCAGTCTGCTGTTCACTGGGTGTGGTTCATTGACAGAGTGTGGTCAGTCTGCTCTTCCCTGGGTGTGTTACATTGACTGAGTGGGGTCGTACTGCTCTTCCCTGGGTGTGTTACATTGACAGAGTGTGGTCAGTCTGCTCTTCCCTGGGTGTGTTACATTGACAGTGTGAGGTCAGTCTGCTCTTCCCTAGGTGTGTTACATTGACAATGTGAGGTCAGTCTGCTCTTCCCTGGTGGCTTACATTGACAGAGTGGGGTCTGTCTATTTTTCCCTGGGTGTGTTACATTGACAGATTGCGGTCAGTCTGCTCTTCCGTTGGTATGTTACATTGATAGAGTGGGGTCAATCTCATCTTCTCTGGTTGTGTAATATTGACAGAGTGGGTTCAGTCTGTTCTTCCCTGGGTGTTTTACACTGACAGAGTCGGGTCAGTCTGCTCTTCACTGGGTGTGGTACATTGACCGAGTCGGTTCAGTCTGCTGTTCACTGGGTGTGGTTCATTGACAGAGTGTGGTCAGTCTGCTCTTCCCTGGGTGTGTTACATTGACTGAGTGGGGTCAGTCTGCTCTTCCCTGGGTGTGTTACATTGACAGAGTGGGGTCAGTCTGCTCTTCCCTGTGTGTGTTTCATTGACAGAGTGGGGTCAGTCTGGTCTTCCCTGGGTGGGTTACAATGACAGACTGGGTCAGTCTGTTCTTCCCTGCGTGTGTTACATTGACAGAGTGAGGTCAGTCTGCTCTGCCCTGGGTGGGTTACATTGACAGAGTGGGGTCAGTCTGGTCTTCCCTGGTTGTGTTACATTGATAGAGTCGGGTCAGTCTGCTCTTCTTTGGTTGTGTTACATTGACAGAGTGGGTTCAGTCTGCTCTTCCCTGGGTCTGTTACTTTGACAGTGTGTGGTCAGTCTGCTCTTCCCTGGGTTTGTTAAATTGACACTATGAGGTCAGTCTACTCTTCCCTGAGTATGTTACATTGATAGAGTGGTGTCAATCTCATCTTCTCTGGCTTTGTTATATTGACAGAGTGCGTTCAGTCTGTTCTTCCCTGGGTGTGTGACATTGACAGAGTGAGGTCAGTCTGCTATTCACTGGGTGTGTTACATTGGCAGAGTGGGGTCAGTCTGCTCTTCCCTGGGTGTGTTACATTGACAGATTGCGCTCAGTCTGCTCTTCCCTGGGTATGTTACATTCATAGAGTGGGGTCAATCTGATCTTCTCTGGATGTGTTATATTGACAAAGTGGGTTCAGTCTGTTCTTCCCTGGGTGCGTTACATTGACAGAGTGTGGTCAGTCTGCTCTTCCCTGGGTGTGTTACATTGACAGAGTGAGGTCAGTCTGCTATTCACTGGGTGTGTTTCATTGACAGAGTGCGTTCAGTCTGCTCTTCCCTGGGTGTGTTACACTGACAGTGTGAGGTCAGTCTGCTCTTCCCTAGGTGTGTTACATTGACAATGTGAGGTCAGTCTGCTCTTCCCTGGTGGCTTACATTGACAGAGTGGGGTCTGTCTATTCTTCCCTGGGTGTGTTACATTGACAGATTGCGGTCAGTCTGCTCTTCCGTTGGTATGTTACATTGATAGAGTGGGGTCAATCTCATCTTCTCTGGTTGTGTAATATTGACAGAGTGGGTTCAGTCTGTTCTTCCCTGGGTGTTTTACACTGACAGAGTCGGGTCAGTCTGCTCTTCACTGGGTGTGGTACATTGACCGAGTCGGTTCAGTCTGCTGTTCACTGGGTGTGGTTCATTGACACAGTGCGGTCAGTCTGCTCTTCCCTGGGTGTGTTACATTGACTGAGTGGGTTCGTACTGCTCTTCCCTGGGTGTGTTACATTGACAGAGTGGGGTCAGTCTGCTCTTCCCTGGGTGTGTTACACTGACAGAGTCGGGTCAGTCTGCTCTTCACTGGGTGTGGTACATTGACCGAGTCGGTTCAGTCTGCTGTTCACTGGGTGTGGTTCATTGACAGAGTGTGGTCAGTCTGCTCTTCCCTGGGTGTGTTACATTGACTGAGTGGGGTCGTACTGCTCTTCCCTGGGTGTGTTACATTGACAGAGTGTGGTCAGTCTGCTCTTCCCTGGGTGTGTTACATTGACAGAGTGAGGTCAGTCTGCTCTTCCCTGGGAGGGTTAAATTGACAGAGTGGGGTCAGTCTGGTCTTCCCTGGTTGTGTTACATTGATAGATTCGGGTCAGTCTGCTCTTCCTTGGGTGTGTTACATTGACAGAGTGGGGTCAGTCTGCTCTTCCCTGGGTCTGTTACATTGACAGCGTGAGGTCAGTCTGCTCTTCCCTGGGTGTGTTACATTGACAGTATGAGGTCAGTATACTCTTCCCTGGTGGCTTACATTGACAGAGTGGGGTCTGTCTATTCTTCCCTGGGTGTGTTACTTTGATAGAGTGTGGTCAGTCTGCTCTTCCCTGGGTGTGTTATATTGACAGATTGCGGTCAGTCTGCTCTTCCCTGAGTATGTTATATTGATAGAGTGGGGTCAATCTGATCTTCTCTGGGTGTGTTATATTGACAGAGTGCGTTCAGTCTGTTCTTCCCTGGGTGTGTGACATTGACAGAGTGAGGTCAGTCTGCTATTCACTGGGTGTGTGACTTTTACAGATTGCGGTCAGTCTGCCCATCCCTGGGTGTGTTACATTGACAGATTGCGCTTAGTCTGCTCTTCCCTGGGTATGTTACATTTATAGAGTGGGGTCAATCTGATCTTCTCTGGGTGTGTTATATTGACAGAGTGGGTTCAGTCTGTTCTTCCCTGTGTGTATTACATTGACAGAGTGGGGTCAATCTGCTCTTCACTGGGTGTGTTACATTGACAGAGTGGGGTCAGTCTGCTCTTCCCTGGGTGTGATACAATGACAGTGTGAGGTCAGTCTGCACTTCCCTGGGTGTGTTACATTGACAGTGTGGGGTCAGTCTGTTCTTCCCTGGGTGGGTTACATTGACAGAGTGGGGTCAGTCTGGTCATCCCTGGGTGGGTTACATTGACAGAGTGGGGTCAGTCTGCTGTTCACTGGGTGTGGTTCATTGACAGAGTGTGGTCAGTCTGCTCTTCCCTGGGTGTGTTACATTGACTGAGTGGGGTCGTACTGCTCTTCCCTGGCTGTGTTACATTGACAGAGTGTGGTCAGTCTGCTCTTCCCTGGGTGTGTTACATTGACAGTGTGAGGTCAGTCTGCTCTTCCCTAGGTGTGTTACATTGACAATGTGAGGTCAGTCTGCTCTTCCCTGGTGGCTTACATTGACAGAGTGGGGTCTGTCTATTCTTCCCTGGGTGTGTTACATTGACAGATTGCGGTCAGTCTGCTCTTCCGTTGGTATGTTACATTGATAGAGTGGGGTCAATCTCATCTTCTCTGGTTGTGTAATATTGACAGAGTGGGTTCAGTCTGTTCTTCCCTGGGTGTTTTACACTGACAGAGTCGGGTCAGTCTGCTCTTCACTGGGTGTGGTACATTGACCGAGTCGGTTCAGTCTACTGTTCACTGGGTGTGGTTCATTGACACAGTGTGGTCAGTCTGCTCTTCCCTGGGTGTGTTACATTGACTGAGTGGGGTCGTACTGCTCTTCCCTGGGTGTGTTACATTGACAGAGTGGGGTCAGTCTGCTCTTCCCTGGGTGTGTTACACTGACAGAGTCGGGTCAGTCTGCTCTTCACTGGGTGTGGTACATTGACCGAGTCGGTTCAGTCTGCTGTTCACTGGGTGTGGTTCATTGACAGAGTGTGGTCAGTCTGCTCTTCCCTGGGTGTGTTACATTGACTGAGTGGGGTCGTACTGCTCTTCCCTGGGTGTGTTACATTGACAGAGTGTGGTCAGTCTGCTCTTCCCTGGGTGTGTTACATTGACAGAGTGTGGTCAGTCTGCTCTTTCCTGGGTGTGTTACATTGACAGAGTGGGGTCAGTCTATTCTTCCCTGGGTGTGTTACATTGACAGAGTGAGGTCAGTCTGCTCTTCCCTGGGAGGGTTAAATTGACAGAGTGGGGTCAGTCTGGTCTTCCCTGGTTGTATTACATTGATAGATTCGGGTCAGTCTGCTCTTCCTTGGGTGTGTTACATTGACAGCGTGAGGTCAGTCTGCTCTTCCCTGGGTGTGTTACATTGACAGTATGAGGTCAGTATACTCTTCCCTGGTGGCTTACATTGACAGAGTGGGGTCTGTCTATTCTTCCCTGGGTGTGTTACTTTGATAGAGTGTGGTCAGTCTGCTCTTCCCTGGGTGTGTTATATTGACAGATTGCGGTCAGTCTGCTCTTCCCTGAGTATGTTATATTGATAGAGTGGGGTCAATCTGATCTTCTCTGGGTGTGTTATATTGACAGAGTGCGTTCAGTCTGTTCTTCCCTGGGTGTGTGACATTGACAGAGTGGGGTCAGTCTGCTATTCACTGGGTGTGTGACATTGACAGATTGCGGTCAGTCTGCCCATCCCTGGGTGTGTTACATTGACAGATTGCGCTTAGTCTGCTCTTCCCTGGGTATGTTACATTTATAGAGTGGGGTCAATCTGATCTTCTCTGGGTGTGTTATATTGACAGAGTGGGTTCAGTCTGTTCTTCCCTGTGTGTATTACATTGACAGAGTGGGGTCAATCTGCTCTTCACTGGGTGTGTTACATTGACAGAGTGGGGTCAGTCTGCTCTTCCCTGGGTTGGTTACATTGACTGAGTGAGGTCAGTCTGCTCTTTCCTGGGTGTGTTACATTGACAGAGTGTGGTCATTCTGCTCTTCCCTGTGTGTGTTACATTTACAGAGTGGGGTCAGTCTGATCTTCCCTGGGTGTGATACAATGACAGTGTGAGGTCAGTCTGCACTTCCCTGGGTGTGTTACATTTACAGTGTGGGGTCAGTCTGTTCTTCCCTTGGTGGGTTACATTGACAGAGGGGGGTCAGTCTGGTCATCCCTGGGTGGGATAAATTGACAGAGACGGGTCAGTCTGCTCTTCACTGGGTGTGGTACATTGACCGAGTCGGTTCAGTCTGCTGTTCACTGGGTGTGGTTCATTGACAGAGTGTGGTCAGTCTGCTCTTCCCTGGGTGTGTTACATTGACTGAGTGGGGTCGTACTGCTCTTCCCTGGGTGTGTTACATTGACAGAGTGTGGTCAGTCTGCTCTTCCCTGGGTGTGTTACATTGACAGTGTGAGGTCAGTCTGCTCTTCCCTAGGTGTGTTACATTGACAATGTGAGGTCAGTCTGCTCTTCCCTGGTGCCTTACATTGACAGAGTGGGGTCTGTCTATTTTTCCCTGGGTGTGTTACATTGACAGATTGCGGTCAGTCTGCTCTTCCGTTGGTATGTTACATTGATAGAGTGGGGTCAATCTCATCTTCTCTGGTTGTGTAATATTGACAGAGTGGGTTCAGTCTGTTCTTCCCTGGGTGTTTTACACTGACAGAGTCGGGTCAGTCTGCTCTTCACTGGGTGTGGTACATTGACCGAGTCGGTTCAGTCTGCTGTTCACTGGGTGTGGTTCATTGACAGAGTGCGGTCAGTCTGCTCTTCCCTGGGTGTGTTACATTGACTGAGTGGGGTCGTACTGCTCTTCCCTGGGTGTGTTACATTGACAGAGTGGGGTCAGTCTGCTCTTCCCTGGGTGTGTTACACTGACAGAGTCGGGTCAGTCTGCTCTTCACTGGGTGTGGTACATTGACCGAGTCCGTTCAGTCTGCTGTTCACTGGGTGTGGTTCATTGACAGAGTGTGGTCAGTCTGCTCTTCCCTGGGTGTGTTACATTGACTGAGTGGGGTCGGACTGCTCTTCCCTGGGTGTGTTACATTGACAGAGTGGGGTCAGTCTGCTCTTTCCTGGGTGTGTTACATTGACAGAGTGTGGTCAGTCTGCTCTTTCCTGGGTGTGTTACATTGACAGAGTGGGGTCAGTCTGTTCTTCCCTGGGTGTGTTACATTGACAGAGTGAGGTCAGTCTGCTCTTCCCTGGGAGGGTTAAATTGACAGAGAGGGGTCAGTCTGGTCTTCCCTGGTTGTGTTACATTGATAGATTCGGGTCAGTCTGCTCTTCCTTGGGTGTGTTACATTGACAGAGTGGGGTCAGTCTGCTCTTCCCTGGGTCTGTTACATTGACAGCGTGAGGTCAGTCTGCTCTTACCTGGGTGTGTTATATTGACAGTATGAGGTCAGTAAACTCTTCCCTGGTGGCTTACATTGACAGAGTGGGGTCTGTCTATTCTTCCCTGGGTGTGTTACTTTGATAGAGTGTGGTCAGTCTGCTCTTCCCTGGGTGTGTTATATTGACAGATTGCGGTCAGTCTGCTCTTCCCTGAGTATGTTATATTGATAGAGTGGGGTCAATCTGATCTTCTCTGGGTGTGTTATATTGACAGAGTGCGTTCAGTCTGTTCTTCCCTGGGTGTGTGACATTGACAGAGTGAGGTCAGTCTGCTATTCACTGGGTGTGTGACATTGACAGATTGCGGTCAGTCTGCCCATCCCTGGGTGTGTTACATTGACAGATTGCGCTTAGTCTGCTCTTCCCTGGGTATGTTACATTTATAGAGTGGGGTCAATCTGATCTTCTCTAGGTGTGTTATATTGACAAAGTGGGTTCAGTCTGATCTTCCCTGTGTGTATTACATTGACAGAGTGAGGTCAGTCTGCTATTCACTGGGTGTGTTTCATTGACAGAGTGGGGTCAGTCTGCTCTTCCATGGGTGTGTTACACTGCCAGAGTCGGGTCAGTCTGCTTTTCACTGGGTGTGGTACATTGACCGAGTCGGGTCAGTCTGCTGTTCCCTGGGTCTGGTACATTGACAGAGTGTGGTCAGTCTGCTCTTCCCTGGGTGTGTTACATTGACAGAGTGGGGTCAATCTGCTCTTCACTGGGTGTGTTACATTGACAGAGTGGGGTCAGTCTGCTCTTCCCTGGGTGGATAAAATTGACTGAGTGGGGTCAGTCTGCTCTTTCCTGGGTGTGTTACATTGACAGAGTGTGGTCAGTCTGCTCTTCCCTGGGTGTGTTACATTTAGAGAGTGGGATCAGTCTGATCTTCCCTGGGTGTGATACAATGACAGAGTGGGGTCAGTCTGCTCTTCCCTGGGTGTGTTACATTGACAGAGTGGGGTCAGTCTGCTCTTCCCGGGGTGTGTTACATTGACAGTGTGGATTCAGTCTGCTCTTCCCTGACTGTGTTAAATTGACAGAGTGGGGTCAGTTTGCCCCTCTCTGGGTATGTTACATTGACTGGGTGGGGTCAGTCTGCTCTTCTTTGTGTGTGTTACATTGACTAAATGGGGTCAGTCTGCTCTTCCCTGGGGGTGTTACATTGACTAAATGGGGTCAGTCTGCTCTTCCCTGGGTGTGTTACATTGACAAAGTGGGGTCAGTCTGCTCTTCCCTGTGTGTTTTACATTGACAGAGTGGGGTCAGTCTGCTCTTCCCTCGGTGTGTTACATTGACAGAGTGGTGTCAGTCTGCTCTTTCCTGGGTATGTTACATTGAAAGAGTGGGGTCAGTCTGCTCTTCCCTGGGATTATTCCAATGACAGAGTGGGGTCAGTCTGCTCTTCCCTGGGTGTATTACTTTGACAGAGAGGTGTCAGTCTGCTCTTCCCTGGGTGTGTTATATTGACAGATTGGGGTCAGCCTGCTCTTCCCTGCGTGTGTTATATTGACAGAGTGGGGTCAGTCTGCTCTCTCCTGGGTGTGTTACATTGACAGAGTGGGGTCAGTCTGCTTTTCCCGGTGTGTGTTATTTTGACAGTGTGGATTCAGTCTGCTCTTCCCTGGCTGTGTTAAATTGACAGAGTGGGGTCAGTTTGCCCCTCCCTGGGTTTGCTTCATTGACAGATTGGGGTCAGTCTGATCTTCCCTGGGTATGTTACATTGACTGGGTGGGGTCAGTCTGCTCTTCCCTGGTTGTGTTACATTGACAGAGTGGGTTCAGTCTGCTCTTCCCTGGAAGTGTTACATTGACAGAGTCGGGTCAGTTTGCCCCTCCCTTAGTGTGTTTCATTGACAGTTTGGGGTAAGTCTGCTCTTCCCTGGGTATGTGACATTGACTGGGTGGGGTCAGTCTGCTCTTCTTTGTCTGTGTTACATTGACAGAGTTGAGTCAGTCTGCTCTTCCCTGGTTGTTTTACATTGACAGAGTGGGGTCAGTCTGCTCTTCCCTGGGTGGGTTACATTGACTGAGTGAGGTCAGTCTGCTCTTCCCTGGGTGTGTTACATTGACAGTGTGGGGTCAGTCTGGTCATCCCTGCGTGGGTTACATTGACAGAGTGGGGTCAGTCTGCTCTTCGCTGGGTGTGTTATATTGATAGAGTGGGGTGATTCTGCTTCTGACTGCGTGAGTCAGTTTGTCAGAGTGAGGTCCGTGTGCTATTTCCTGGGTGTGTTACATTGACAGAGTGGGTTCAGGCTGGTATTCCCTGGTTGTGTTACATTGACCGAGTGGGGTCAGTCTGCTCTTTCCTCGGTGGGTTACTTTGAAAAAGTGGGGTGGTTCTGCACTTCCTTGGGTGTGTTACATTGACACAGTGTTGTCAGTCTGCTCCCCCCTGGGTGTGTTACATTGATAGTGTTGGGTCAGTCTGATCTTCCGTGAGTATGTTACGTTGACTGAGTGGTGTCAGTCTGCTCTTCCCTGGCTGTGTTATATTGACAGAGTGGGGTCAGTCTGCTCTTCCCTGAATGTGTTACATTGACAGAGTGTGGTCAGTCTGCTCTTCCCTGGGTGTTCTACATTGACAGAGTGGCGTCAGTCTGCTCTGTCCTCGGTGTGTTACATTGACAGTGTGGGGTCAGTCTGCTCTTTCCTGCATGTGTTACATTGACAGAGTGGGGTCAGTCTGCTCTTCCCTGGGTGGGTTTCATTTTAAGAGTGGGGTCCGTCTGCTCTTCCCTCGGTGTGTTACATTGACAGAGATCTGTCAGTCTCCTCTTCCCTGGGTGTGTTACATTGACAGAGTGGGTTCAGTCTGCTCTTCCCTGGGTGGGTTACGTTGAAAAAGTGGGGTCAGTCTGCTCTTTCCTGGGTGTGTTACATTGACAGAGTGGGGTCAGTCTGATCTTCCCTGGGTGTGATACAATGACAGTGTGAGGTCAGTCTGCACTTCCCTGGGTGTGTTACATTGACAGTGTGGGGTCAGTCTGTTCTTCCCTGGGTGGGTTACATTGACAGAGTGGGGTCAGTCTGGTCATCCCTGGGTGGGTTACATTGACAGAGTGGGGTCAGTCTGCTCTTCGCTGGGTGTGTTATATTGATAGAGTGGGGTGATTCTGCTTCTGACTGCGTGAGTCAGTTTGTCAGAGTGAGGTCCGTGTGCTATTTCCTGGGTGTGTTACATTGACCGAGTGGGGTCAGTCTGCTCTTTCCTCGGTGGGTTACTTTGAAAGAGTGGGGTGGTTCTGCACTTCCTTGGGTGTGTTACATTGACAGAGTGTTGTCAGTCTGCTCCCCCCTGGGTGTGTTACATTGATAGTGTTGGGTCAGTCTGATCTTCCGTGAGTATGTTACGTTGACTGAGTGGTGTCAGTCTGCTCTTCCCTGGCTGTGTTATATTGACAGAGTGGGGTCAGTCTGCTCTTCCCTGGATGTGTTACATTGACAGAGTGCGGTCAGTCTGCTCTTCCCTGGGTGTGTTACATTTTGACAGAGTGGGGTCAGTCTGTTCTTCCCTGGGTGTGTTACATTGACAGAGTGGGGTCTGTCTGATCTTCCCTGGTTGTGTTACATTGTCACAGTGGGGTCAGTCTGCTCTTCCCTGGGTGTGTTATATTGACAAAGTTGGGTCTGTCTGCTCTTCCCTGGGTGTGTTACATTGACAAAGTTGGGTCAGTCTGCTCTTCCCTGGGTGTGTTATATTGACAAAGTTGGGTCAGTCTGCTCTTCCCTGGGTATGTTACATTGACAAAGTTGGGTCAGTCTGCTCTTCCCTGGGTGGGTTTCATTTTAAGAGTGGGGTCAGTCTGCTCTTCCCTCAGTGTGTTACATTGACAGAGATCTGTCAGTCTCCTCTTCCCTGGGTGTTCTACATTGACAGAGTGGCGTCAGTCTGCTCTGTCCTCGGTGTGTTACATTGACAGAGTGGGGTCAGTCTGCTCTTTCCTGCGTGTGTTACATTGACAGAGTGGGGTCAGTCTGCTCTTCCCTGGGTGGGTTTCATTTTAAGAGTTGTGTCCGTCTGCTCTTCCCTCGGTGTGTTACATTGACAGAGATCTGTCAGTCTCCTCTTCCCTGGGTGTGTTACATTGACTAAATGGGGTCAGTCTGCTCTTCCCTGGGTGTGTTACATTGACAAAGTGGGGTCAGTCTGCTCTTCCCTGTGTGTTTTACATTGACAGAGTGGGGTCAGTCTGCTCTTCCCTCGGTGTGTTACATTGACAGAGTGGTGTCAGTCTGCTCTTTCCTGGGTATGTTACATTGAAAGAGTGGGGTCAGTCTGCTCTTCCCTGGGATTATTCCAATGACAGAGTGGGGTCAGTCTGCTCTTCCCTGGGTGTATTACTTTGACAGAGAGGTGTCAGTCTGCTCTTCCCTGGGTGTGTTATATTGACAGATTGGGGTCAGCCTGCTCTTCCCTGCGTGTGTTATATTGACAGAGTGGGGTCAGTCTGCTCTCTCCTGGGTGTGTTACATTGACAGAGTGGGGTCAGTCTGCTTTTCCCGGTGTGTGTTATTTTGACAGTGTGGATTCAGTCTGCTCTTCCCTGGCTGTGTTAAATTGACAGAGTGGGGTCAGTTTGCCCCTCCCTGGGTTTGCTTCATTGACAGATTGGGGTCAGTCTGATCTTCCCTGTGTATGTTACATTGACTGGGTGGGGTCAGTCTGCTCTTCCCTGGTTGTGTTACATTGACAGAGTGGGTTCAGTCTGCTCTTCCCTGGAAGTGTTACATTGACAGAGTCGGGTCAGTTTGCCCCTCCCTTAGTGTGTTTCATTGACAGTTTGGGGTAAGTCTGCTCTTCCCTGGGTATGTGACATTGACTGGGTGGGGTCAGTCTGCTCTTCTTTGTCTGTGTTACATTGACAGAGTTGAGTCAGTCTGCTCTTCCCTGGTTGTTTTACATTGACAGAGTGGGGTCAGTCTGCTCTTCCCTGGGTGGGTTACATTGACTGAGTGAGGTCAGTCTGCTCTTCCCTGGGTGTGTTACATTGACAGTGTGGGGTCAGTCTGGTCATCCCTGCGTGGGTTACATTGACAGAGTGGGGTCAGTCTGCTCTTCGCTGGGTGTGTTATATTGATAGAGTGGGGTGATTCTGCTTCTGACTGCGTGAGTCAGTTTGTCAGAGTGAGGTCCGTGTGCTATTTCCTGGGTGTGTTACATTGACAGAGTGGGTTCAGGCTGGTATTCCCTGGTTGTGTTACATTGACCGAGTGGGGTCAGTCTGCTCTTTCCTCGGTGGGTTACTTTGAAAAAGTGGGGTGGTTCTGCACTTCCTTGGGTGTGTTACATTGACACAGTGTTGTCAGTCTGCTCCCCCCTGGGTGTGTTACATTGATAGTGTTGGGTCAGTCTGATCTTCCGTGAGTATGTTACGTTGACTGAGTGGTGTCAGTCTGCTCTTCCCTGGCTGTGTTATATTGACAGAGTGGGGTCAGTCTGCTCTTCCCTGAATGTGTTACATTGACAGAGTGTGGTCAGTCTGCTCTTCCCTGGGTGTTCTACATTGACAGAGTGGCGTCAGTCTGCTCTGTCCTCGGTGTGTTACATTGACAGTGTGGGGTCAGTCTGCTCTTTCCTGCATGTGTTACATTGACAGAGTGGGGTCAGTCTGCTCTTCCCTGGGTGGGTTTCATTTTAAGAGTGGGGTCCGTCTGCTCTTCCCTCGGTGTGTTACATTGACAGAGATCTGTCAGTCTCCTCTTCCCTGGGTGTGTTACATTGACAGAGTGGGTTCAGTCTGCTCTTCCCTGGGTGGGTTACGTTGAAAATGTGGGGTCAGTCTGCTCTTTCCTGGGTGTGTTACATTGACAGAGTGGGGTCAGTCTGATCTTCCCTGGGTATGATACAATGACAGTGTGAGGTCAGTCTGCACTTCCCTGGGTGTGTTACATTGACAGTGTGGGGTCAGTCTGTTCTTCCCTGGGTGGGTTACATTGACAGAGTGGGGTCAGTCTGGTCATCCCTGGGTGGGTTACATTGACAGAGTGGGGTCAGTCTGCTCTTCGCTGGGTGTGTTATATTGATAGAGTGGGGTGATTCTGCTTCTGACTGCGTGAGTCAGTTTGTCAGAGTGAGGTCCGTGTGCTATTTCCTGGGTGTGTTACATTGACCGAGTGGGGTCAGTCTGCTCTTTCCTCGGTGGGTTACTTTGAAAGAGTGGGGTGGTTCTGCACTTCCTTGGGTGTGTTACATTGACAGAGTGTTGTCAGTCTGCTCCCCCCTGGGTGTGTTACATTGATAGTGTTGGGTCAGTCTGATCTTCCGTGAGTATGTTACGTTGACTGAGTGGTGTCAGTATGCTCTTCCCTGGCTGTGTTATATTGACAGAGTGGGGTCAGTCTGCTCTTCCCTGGATGTGTTACATTGACAGAGTGCGGTCAGTCTGCTCTTCCCTGGGTGTGTTACATTTTGACAGAGTGGGGTCAGTCTGTTCTTCCCTGGGTGTGTTACATTGACAGAGTGGGGTCTGTCTGATCTTCCCTGGTTGTGTTACATTGTCACAGTGGGGTCAGTCTGCTCTTCCCTGGGTGTGTTATATTGACAAAGTTGGGTCTGTCTGCTCTTCCCTGGGTGTGTTACATTGACAAAGTTGGGTCAGTCTGCTCTTCCCTGGGTGTGTTATATTGACAAAGTTGGGTCAGTCTGCTCTTCCCTGGGTATGTTACATTGACAAAGTTGGGTCAGTCTGCTCTTCCCTGGGTGGGTTTCATTTTAAGAGTGGGGTCAGTCTGCTCTTCCCTCAGTGTGTTACATTGACAGAGATCTGTCAGTCTCCTCTTCCCTGGGTGTTCTACATTGACAGAGTGGCGTCAGTCTGCTCTGTCCTCGGTGTGTTACATTGACAGAGTGGGGTCAGTCTGCTCTTTCCTGCGTGTGTTACATTGACAGAGTGGGGTCAGTCTGCTCTTCCCTGGGTGGGTTTCATTTTAAGAGTTGTGTCCGTCTGCTCTTCCCTCGGTGTGTTACATTGACAGAGATCTGTCAGTCTCCTCTTCCCTGGGTGTGTTACATTGACAGAGTGGGGTCAGTCTGCTCTTCCCTGCGTGGGTTATGTTGACAGAGTGGGTTCAGTCTGCTCTTCCCTGGGTGGGTTACGTTGACAGAGTGGGGTCAGTCTGCTCTTTCCTGGGTGTGTTACATTGACAGAGTGGGTTCAGTCTGCTTTTCCCTGGGTGGGTTACGTTGACAGAGTGGTGTCAGTCTGCTCTTCCCTGGGTGTGTTACATTGACTGAGTGCGGTCAGTCTGCTCTTCCCTGGGTGATTTACATTCACACAGTGGGGTCAGTCTGCTCTTCCCTGGGTGGGTTACATTGACACAGTGGGGTCAGTCTGCTCTTCCCTGGGTGTGTTACATTGACTGAGTGTGGTCAGTCTGTTCTTCCCTGGGTCTGTTACATTGACAGAGTGGGGTCAGTCTGCTCTTCCCTGAATGTGTTACATTGACAGATTGGGTTCAGTCTTCTCTTCCCTGGGTGTGTTACATTGACAGAGTGGGTTCAGTCTGCTCTTCCCGGGGTGTGTTACATTGACAGTGTGGATTCAGTCTGCTCTTCCCTGACTGTGTTAAATTGACAGAGTGGGGTCAGTTTGCCCCTCCCTGGGTGTGTTTCATTGACAGATTGGTGTCAGTCTGATCTTCCCTGGGTATGTTACATTGACTGGGTGGGGTCAGTCTGCTCTTCTTTGTGTGTGTTACATTGACAGAGTGGGGTCAGTCTGCTCTTCCCTGGTTGCGTTACATTGACTAAATGGGGTCAGTCTGCTCTTCCCTGGGTGTGTTACATTGACAAAGTGGGGTCAGTCTGCTCTTCCCTGTGTGTTTTACATTGACAGAGTGGGGTCAGCCTGCTCTTCCCTCGGTGTGTTACATTGACAGAGTGGTGTCAGTCTGCTCTTTCCTGGGTATGTTACATTGAAAGAGTGGGGTCAGTCTGCTCTTCCCTGGGATTATTCCAATGACAGAGTGGGGTCAGTCTGCTCTTCCCTGGGTGTATTACTTTGACAGAGAGGTGTCAGTCTGCTCTTCCCTGGGTGTGTTATCTTGACAGATTGGGGTCAGCCTGCTCTTCCCTGCGTGTGTTATATTGACAGAGTGGGGTCAGTCTGCTCTCTCCTGGGTGTGTTACATTGACAGAGTGGGGTCAGTCTGCTTTTCCCGGTGTGTGTTATTTTGACAGTGTGGATTCAGTCTGCTCTTCCCTGGCTGTGTTAAATTGACAGAGTGGGGTCAGTTTGCCCCTCCCTGGGTTTGCTTCATTGACAGATTGGGGTCAGTCTGATCTTCCCTGGGTATGTTACATTGACTGGGTGGGGTCAGTCTGCTCTTCCCTGGTTGTGTTACATTGACAGAGTGGGTTCAGTCTGCTCTTCCCTGGAAGTGTTACATTGACAGAGTCGGGTCAGTTTGCCCCTCCCTTAGTGTGTTTCATTGACAGTTTGGGGTAAGTCTGCTCTTCCCTGGGTATGTGACATTGACTGGGTGGGGTCAGTCTGCTCTTCTTTGTCTGTGTTACATTGACAGAGTTGAGTCAGTCTGCTCTTCCCTGGTTGTTTTACATTGACAGAGTGGGGTCAGTCTGCTCTTCCCTGGGTGGGTTACATTGACTGAGTGAGGTCAGTCTGCTCTTTCCTGGGTGTGTTACATTGACAGAGTGTGGTCAGTCTGCTCTTCCCTGGGTGTGTTACATTGACAGTGTGGGGTCAGTCTGGTCATCCCTGGGTGGGTTACATTGACAGAGTGGGTTCAGTCTGCTCTTCGCTGGGTGTGTTATATTGATAGAGTGGGGTGATTCTGCTTCTGACTGCGTGAGTCAGTTTGTCAGAGTGAGGTCCGTGTGCTATTTCCTGGGTGTGTTACATTGACAGAGTGGGTTCAGTCTGCTCTTCCCTGGGTGTGTTACATTGACCGAGTGGGGTCCGTCTGCTCTATCCTCGGTGGGTTACTTTGAAAAAGTGGGGTGGTTCTGCACTTCCTTGGGTGTGTTACATTGACACAGTGTTGTCAGTCTGCTCCCCCCTGGGTGTGTTACATTGATAGTGTTGGGTCAGTCTGATCTTCCGTGAGTATGTTACGTTGACTGAGTGGTGTCAGTCTGCTCTTCCCTGGCTGTGTTATATTGACAGAGTAGGGTCATTCTGCTCTTCCCTGAATGTTGTTACATTGACAGAGTGTGGCCAGTCTGCTCTTCCCTGGGTGTGTTACATTTTGACAGAATGGGGTCAGTCTGTTCTTCCCTGGGTGTGTTACATTGACAGAGTGGGGTCTGTCTGATCTTCCCTGGTTGTGTTACATTGACAGAGTGGGGTCAGTCTGCTCTTCCCTGGGTGTGTTATATTGACAAAGTTGGGTCAGTCTGCTCTTCCCTGAGTGTGTTACATAGACAAAGTTGGGTCAGTCTGCTCTTCCCTGGGTGGGTTTCATTTTAAGAGTGGGGTCAGTCTGCTCTTCCCTCAGTGTGTTACATTGACAGAGATCTGTCAGTCTCCTCTTCCCTGGGTGTTCTACATTGACAGAGTGGCGTCAGTCTGCTCTGTCCTCGGTGTGTTACATTGACAGAGTGGGGTCAGTCTGCTCTTCCCTGCGTGTGTTACATTGACAGAGTGGGGTCAGTCTGCTCTTCCCTGGGTGGGTTTCATTTTAAGAGTGGGGTCTGTCTGCTCTTCCCTCGGTGTGTTACATTGATAGAGATCTGTCAGTCTCCTCTTCCCTGGGTGTGTTACATTGACAGATGGGGTTCAGTCTGCTCTTCCCTGGGTGGGTTACGTTGACAGAGTGGGGTCAGTCTGCTCTTTCCTGGGTGTGTTACATTGACAGAGTGGGGTCAGTCTGCTTTTCCCTGGGTGGGTTACGTTGACAGAGTGGTGTCAGTCTGCTCTTCCCTGGGTGTGTTACATTGACTGAGTGGGGTCAGTCTGCTCTTCCCTGGGTGATTTACATTCACACAGTGGGGTCAGTCTGCTCTTCCCTGGGTGGGTTACATTGACAGAGTGGGGTCAGTCTGCTCTTCCCTGGGTGTGTTACATTGACTGAGTGTGGTCAGTCTGATCTTCCCTGGGTATGTTACATTGACTGGGTGGGGTCAGTCTGCTCTTCTTTGTGTGTGTTACATTGACAGATTGGGTTCAGTCTTCTCTTCCCTGGGTGTGTTACATTGACAGAGTGGGGTCGTACTGCTCTTCCCTGGGTGTGTTACATTGACAGAGTGGGGTCAGTCTGCTCTTTCCTGGGTGTGTTACATTGACAGAGTGTGGTCAGTCTGCTCTTTCCTGGGTGTCTTACATTGACAGAGTGTGGTTAGTCTGCTCTTCCGTGGGTGTGTGACATTGACAGAGCGGGGTCAGTCTGCTCTTCCCTGTGTGTGTTACATTGACAGAGTGGGGTCAGTCTGGTCCTTCCTGGGTGGGGTACAATGACAGACTGGGTCAGTCTGCTCTTCCCTGGGTGTGTTACATTGACCGAGTGGGGTCAGTCTGTTCTTCCCTGGGTGTGTTACATTGACAGAGTGAGGTCAGTCTGCTCTTCCCTGTAAGGGTTAAATTGACAGAGTGGGGTCAGTCTGGTCTTCCCTGGTTGTGTTACATTGGTAGATTCGGGTCAGTCTGCTCTTCCTTGGGTGTGTTACATTGACAGAGTGGGGTCAGTCTGCTCTTCCCTGGGTCTGTTACATTGACAGCGTGAGGTCAGTCTGCTCTTCCCTGGGTGTGTTACATTGACAGTATGAGGTCAGTATACTCTTCCCTGGTGGCTTACATTGACAGAGTGGGGTCTGTCTATTCTTCCCTGGGTGTGTTACATTGACAGATTGCGGTCAGTCTGCTCTTCCCTGAGTATGTTATATTGATAGAGTGGGGTCAATCTGATCTTCTCTGGGTGTGTTATATTGAAAGAGTGCGTTCAGTCTATTCTTCCCTGGGTGTGTGACATTGACAGAGTGAGGTCAGTCTGCTATTCACTGGGTGTGTGACATTGACAGATTGCGGTCAGTCTGCCCATCCCTGAGTGTGTTACATTGACAGATTGCGCTTAGTCTGCTCTTCCCTGGGTATGTTACATTTATAGAGTGGGGTCAATCTGATCTTCTCTGGGTGTGTTATATTGACAGAGTGGGTTCAGTCTGTTCTTCCCTGTGTGTATTACATTGACAGAGTGGGGTCAATCTGCTCTTCACTGGGTGTGTTACATTGACAGAGTGGGGTCAGTCTGCTCTTCCCTGGGTGGGTTACATTGACTGAGTGAGGTCAGTCTGCTCTTTCCTGGGTGTGTTACATTGACAGAATGTGGTCAGTCTACTCTTCCCTGGGTGTGATACAATGACAGTGTGAGGTCAGTCTGCACTTCCCTGGGTGTGTTACATTGACAGTGTGGGGTCAGTCTGTTCTTCCCTTGGTGGGTTACATTGACAGAGTGGGGTCAGTCTGGTCATCCCTGGGTGGGTTACATTGACAGAGTGGGGTCAGTCTGCTCTTCGCTGGGTGTGTTATATTGATAGAGTGGGGTGATTCTGCTTCTGACTGCGTGAGTCAGTTTGTCAGAGTGAGGTCCGTGTGCTATTTCCTGGGTGTGTTACATTGACAGAGTGGGTTCAGGCTGGTATTCCCTGGGTGTGTTACATTGACCGAGTGGGGTCAGTCTGCTCTTTCCTCGGTGGGTTACTTTGAAAGAGTGGGGTGGTTCTGCACTTCCTTGGGTGTGTTACATTGACAGAGTGTTGTCAGTCTGCTCCCCCCTGGGTGTGTTACATTGATAGTGTTGGGTCAGTCTGATCTTCCGTGAGTATGTTACGTTGACTGAGTGGTGTCAGTCTGCTCTTCCCTGGCTGTGTTATATTGACAGAGTGTGGTCAGTCTGCTCTTCCCTGGATGTGTTACATTGACAGAGTGCGTTCAGTCTGTTCTTCCCTGGGTGTGTGACATTGACAGTATGAGGTCAGTATACTCTTCCCTGGTGGCTTACATTGACAGAGTGGGGTCTGTCTATTCTTCCCTGGGTGTGTTACATTGACAGATTGCGGTCAGTCTGCTCTTCCCTGAGTATGTTATATTGATAGAGTGGGGTCAATCTGATCTTCTCTGGGTGTGTTATATTGACAGAGTGCGTTCAGTCTGTTCTTCCCTGGGTGTGTGACATTGACAGAGTGAGGTCAGTCTGCTATTCACTGGGTGTGTGACATTGACAGATTGCGGTCTGTCTGCCCATCCCTGGGTGTGTTACATTGACAGATTGCGCTTAGTCTGCTCTTCCCTGGGTATGTTACATTTATAGAGTGGGGTCAATCTGATCTTCTCTGGGTGTGTTATATTGACAGAGTGGGTTCAGTCTGTTCTTCCCTGTGTGTATTACATTGACAGAGTGGGGTCAATCTGCTCTTCACTGGGTGTGTTACATTGACAGAGTGGGGTCAGTCTGCTCTTCCCTGGGTGGGTTACATTGACTGAGTGAGGTCAGTCTGCTCTTTCCTGGGTGTGTTACATTGACAGAGTGTGGTCAGTCTGCTCTTCCCTGGGTGTGATACAATGACAGTGTGAGGTCAGTCTGCACTTCCCTGGGTGTGTTACATTGACAGTGTGGGGTCAGTCTGTTCTTCCCTGGGTGGGTTACATTGACAGAGTGGGGTCAGTCTGGTCATCCCTGGGTGGGTTACATTGACAGAGTGGGGTCAGTCTGCTCTTCGCTGGGTGTGTTATATTGATAGAGTGTGGTGATTCTGCTTCTGACTGCGTGAGTCAGTTTGTCAGAGTGAGGTCCGTGTGCTATTTCCTGGGTGTGTTACATTGACAGAGTGGGTTCAGGCTGGTAAACCCTGGGTGTGTTACATTGACCGAGTGGTGTCAGTCTGCTCTTTCCTCGGTGGGTTACTTTGAAAGAGTGGGGTGGTTCTGCACTTCCTTGGGTGTGTTACATTGACAGAGTGTTGTCAGTCTGCTCCCCCCTGGGTGTGTTACATTGATAGTGTTGGGTCAGTCTGATCTTCCGTGAGTATGTTACGTTGACTGAGTGGTGTCAGTCTGCTCTTCCCTGGCTGTGTTATATTGACAGAGTGGGGTCAGTCTGCTCTTCCCTGGATGTGTTACATTGACAGAGTGCGTTCAGTCTGTTCTTCCCTGGGTGTGTGACATTGACAGAGTGAGGTCAGTCTGCTATTCACTGGGTGTGTTACATTGGCAGAGTGGGGTCAGTCTGCTCTTCCCTGGGTGTGTTACATTGACAGATTGCGCTCAGTCTGCTCTTCCCTGGGTATGTTACATTCATAGAGTGGGGTCAATATGATCTTCTCTGGGTGTGTTATATTGACAAAGTGGGTTCAGTCTGTTATTCCCTGGGTGCGTTACATTGACAGAGTGTGGTCAGTCTGCTCTTCCCTGGGTGTGTTACATTGACAGAGTGAGGTCAGTCTGCTATCCACTGGGTGTGTTTCATTGACAGAGTGCGTTCAGTCTGCTCTTCCCTGGGTGTGTTACACTGACAGAGTCAGGTCAGTCTGCTCTTCACTGGGTGTGGTACATTGACCGAGTCGGGTCAGTCTGCTGTTCCCTGGGTGTGGTACATTGACAGATTGTGGTCAGTCTGCTCTTTCCTGTGTGTGTTACATTGACAGAGTGTGGTCAGTCTGCTCTTCCCTGGGTGTGTGACATTGACAGAGCGGGGTCAGTCTGCTCTTCCCTGTGTGTGTTACATTGACAGAGTGGGGTCAGTCTGGTCTTCCCTGGGTGGGGTACAATGACAGACTGGGTCAGTCTGCTCTTCCCTGGGTGTGTTACATTGACAGAGTGGGGTCAGTCTGTTCTTCCCTGGGTGTGTTACATTGACAGAGTGAGGTCAGTCTGCTCTTCCCTGGGAGGGTTAAATTGACAGAGTGGGGTCAGTCTGGTCTTCCCTGGTTGTGTTACATTGATAGATTCGGGTCAGTCTGCTCTTCCTTGGGTGTGTTACATTGACAGAGTGGGGTCAGTCTGCTCTTCCCTGGGTCTGTTACATTGACAGCGTGAGGTCGGTCTGCTCTTCCCTGTGTGTGTTACATTGACAGTGTGAGGTCAGTATACTCTTCCCTGGTGGCTTACATTGACAGAGTGGGGTCTGTCTATTCTTCCCTGGGTGTGTTACTTTGATAGAGTGTGGTCAGTCTGCTCTTCCCTGGCTGTGTTATATTGACAGATTGCGGTCAGTCTGCTCTTCCCTGAGTATGTTATATTGATAGAGTGGGGTCAATCTGATCTTCTCTGGGTGTGTTATATTGACAGAGTGCGTTCAGTCTGTTCTTCCCTGGGTGTGTGACATTGACAGAGTGAGGTCAGTCTGCTATTCACTGGGTGTGTGACATTGACAGATTGCGGTCAGTCTGCCCATCCCTGGGTGTGTTACATTGACAGATTGCGCTTAGTCTGCTCTTCGCTGGGTATGTTACATTTATAGAGTGGGGTCAATCTGATCTTCTCTGGGTGTGTTATATTGACAGAGTGGGTTCAGTCTGTTCTTCCCTGTGTGTATTACATTGACAGAGTGGGGTCAATCTGCTCTTCACTGGGTGTGTTACATTGACAGAGTGGGGTCAGTCTGCTCTTCCCTGGGTGGGTTACATTGACTGAGTGAGGTCAGTCTGCTCTTTCCTGGGTGTGTTACATTGACAGAGTGTGGTCATTCTGCTCTTCCCTGGGTGTGTTACATTTACAGAGTGGGGTCAGTCTGATCTTCCCTGGGTGTGATACAATGACAGTGTGAGGTCAGTCTGCACTTCCCTGGGTGTGTTACATTGACAGTGTGGGGTCAGTCTGCTCTTCCCTGGGTGGGTTACATTGACAGAGTGGTGTCAGTCTGGTCATCCCTGGGTGGGTTACATTGACAGAGTGGGGTCAGTCTGCTCTTCGCTGGGTGTGTTATATTGATAGAGTGGGGTGATTCTGCTTCTGACTGCGTGAGTCAGTTTGTCAGAGTGAGGTCCGTGTGCTATTTCCTGGGTGTGTTACATTGACAGAGTGGGTTCAGGCTGGTATTCCCTGGGTGTGTTACATTGACCGAGTGGGGTCAGTCTGCTCTTTCCTCGGTGGGTTACTTTGAAAGAGTGGGGTGGTTCTGCACTTCCTTGGGTGTGTTACATTGACAGAGTGTTGTCAGTCTGCTCCCCCCTGGGTGTGTTACATTGATAGTGTTGGGTCAGTCTGATCTTCTGTGAGTATGTTACGTTGACTGAGTGGTGTCAGTCTGCTCTTCCCTGGCTGTGTTGTATTGACAGAGTGGGGTCAGTCTGCTCTTCCCTGGATGTGTTACATTGACAGAGTGTGGTCAGTCTGATCTTCCCTGGTTGTGTTACATTGACAGAGTGGGGTCAGTCTGCTCTTCCCTGGGTGTGTTATATTGACAAAGTTGGGTCAGTCTGCTCTTCCCTGGGTGTGTTACATTGACAAAGTTGGGTCAGTCTGCTCTTCCCTGTGTGGGTTTCATTTTAAGAGTGGGGTCAGTCTGCTCTTCCCTCAGTGTGTTACATTGACAGAGATCTGTCAGTCTCCTCTTCCCTGGGTGTTCTACATTGACAGAGTGGCATCAGTCTGCTCTGTCCTCGGTGTGTTACATTGACAGAGTGGGGTCAGTCTGCTCTTTCCTGCGTGTGTTACATTGACAGAGTGGGGTCAGTCTGCTCTTCCCTGGGTGGGTTTCATTTTAAGAGTGGGGTCCGTCTGCTCTTCCCTCGGTGTGTTACATTGACAGAGATCTGTCAGTCTCCTCTTCCCTGGGTGTGTTACATTGACAGAGTGGGGTCAGTCTGCTCTTCCCTGCGTGGGTTACGTTGACAGAGTGGGTTCAGTCTGCTCTTCCCTGGGTGTGTTACATTGACAGAGTGGTGTCAGTCTGCTCTTCCCTGGGTGGGTTACATTGACAGAGTGGGGTCAGTCTGCTCTTCCCTGGGTGTGTTACATTGACTGAGTGTGGTCAGTCTGTTCTTCCCTGGGTCTGTTACATTGACAGAGTGGGGTCAGTCTGCTCTTCCCTGAATGTGTTACATTGACAGAGTGGGTTCAGTCTGCTCTTCCCTGGGTGATTTACATTCACACAGTGGTGTCAGTCTGCTCTTCCCTGGGTGGGTTACATTGACAGAGTGGGGTCAGTCTGCTCTTCCCTGGGTGTGTTACATTGACTGAGTGTGGTCAGTCTGTTCTTCCCTGGGTCTGTTACATTGACAGAGTGGGGTCAGTCTGCTCTTCCCTGAATGTGTTACATTGACAGATTGGGTTCAGTCTTCTCTTCCCTGGGTGTGTTACATTGACAGAGTGGGTTCAGTCTGCTCTTCCCGGGGTGTGTTACATTGACGGTGTGGATTCAGTCGGCTCTTCCCTGACTGTGTTAAATTGACAGAGTGGGGTCAGTTTGCCCCTCCCTGGGTGTGTTCCAATGACAGATTGGTGTCAGTCTGATCTTCCCTGGGTATGTTGCATTGACTGGGTGGGTTCAGTCTGCTCTTCTTTGTGTGTGTTACATTGACAGAGTGTGGTCAGTCTGCTCTTCCCTGGGTGTGTTACATTGACTGAGTGGGGTCGTACTGCTCTTCCCTGGGTGTGTTACATTGACAGAGTGTGGTCAGTCTGCTCTTTCCTGGGTGTGTTACATTGACAGAGTGTGGTCAGTCTGCTCTTCCCTGGGTGTGTGACATTGACAGAGCGGGGTCAGTCTGCTCTTCCCTGTGTGTGTTACATTGACAGAGTGGGGTCAGTCTGGTCTTCCCTGGGTGGGGTACAATGACAGACTGGGTCAGTCTGCTCTTCCCTGGGTGTGTTACATTGACAGAGTGGGGTCAGTCTGTTCTTCCCTGGGTGTGTTACATTGACAGAGTGAGGTCAGTCTGCTCTTCCCTGGGAGGGTTAAATTGACAGAGTGGGGTCAGTCTGGTCTTCCCTGGTTGTGTTACATTGATAGATTCGGGTCAGTCTGCTCTTCCTTGGGTGTGTTACATTGACAGAGTGGGGTCAGTCTGCTCTTCCCTGGGTCTGTTACATTGACAGCGTGAGGTCAGTCTGCTCTTCCCTGGGTGTGTTACATTGACAGTATGAGGTCAGTATACTCTTCCCTGGTGGCTTACATTGACAGAGTGGGGTCTGTCTATTCTTCCCTGGGTGTGTTACTTTGATAGAGTGTGGTCAGTCTGCTCTTCCCTGGCTGTGTTATATTGACAGATTGCGGTCAGTCTGCTCTTCCCTGAGTATGTTTTCTTGATAGAGTGGGGTCAATCTGATCTTCTCTGGGTGTGTTATATTGACAGAGTGCGTTCAGTCTGTTCTTCCCTAGGTGTGTGACATTGACAGAGTGAGGTCAGTCTGCTATTCACTGGGTGTGTGACATTGACAGATTGCGGTCAGTCTGCCCATCCCTGGGTGTGTTACATTGACAGATTGCGCTTAGTCTGCTCTCCCTGGGTATGTTACATTTATAGAGTGGGGTCAATCTGATCTTCTCTGGGTGTGTTATATTGACAGAGTGGGTTCAGTCTGTTCTTCCCTGTGTGTATTACATTGACAGAGTGGGGTCAATCTGCTCTTCACTGGGTGTGTTACATTGACAGAGTGGGGTCAGTCTGCTCTTCCCTGGGTGGGTTACATTGACAGAGTGGGGTCAGTCTGCTCTTCCCTGGGTGTGTTACATTGACAGAGTGTGGTCAGTCTGCTCTTCCCTGGGTGTGTTACATTTACAGAGTGGGTTCAGTCTGCTCTTCGCTGGGTGTGTTATATTGATAGAGTGGGGTGATTCTGCTTCTGACTGCGTGAGTCAGTTTGTCAGAGTGAGGTCCGTGTGCTATTTCCTGGGTGTGTTACATTGACAGTGTGGGGTCAGGCTGGTATTCCCTGGGTGTGTTACATTGACGGAGTGGGGTCAGTCTGCTCTTTCCTCGGTGGGTTACTTTGAAAGAGTGGGGTGGTTCTGCACTTCCTTGGGTGTGTTACATTGACAGAGTGTTGTCAGTCTGCTCCCCCCTGGGTGTGTTACATTGATAGTGTTGGGTCAGTCTGATCTTCCGTGAGTATGTTACGTTGACTGAGTGGTGTCAGTCTGCTCTTCCCTGGCTGTGTTATATTGACAGAGTGGGGTCAGTCTGCTCTTCCCTGGATGTGTTACATTGACAGAGTGTGGTCAGTCTGCTCTTCCCTGGGTGTGTTACATTTTGACAGAGTGGGGTCACTCTGCTCTTCCCTGGGTGTGTTACATTGACAGAGTGGGGTCTGTCTGATCTTCCCTGGGTGTGTTACATTGACAGAGTGGGGTCAGTCTGCTCTTCCCTGGGTGTGTTATATTGACAAAGTTGGGTCAGTCTGCTCTTCCCTGGGTATGTTACATTGACAAAGTTGGGTCAGTCTGCTCTTCCCTGGGTGGGTTTCATTTTAAGAGTGGGGTCAGTCTGCTCTTCCCTCAGTGTGTTACATTGACAGAGATCTGTCAGTCTCCTCTTCCCTGGGTGTTCTACATTGACAGAGTGGCGTCAGTCTGCTCTGTCCTCGGTGTGTTACATTGACAGAGTGGGGTCAGTCTGCTCTTTCCTGCGTGTGTTACATTGACAGAGTGGGGTCAGTCTGCTCTTCCCTGGGTGGGTTTCATTTTAAGAGTGGGGTCCGTCTGCTCTTCCCTCGGTGTGTTACATTGACAGAGATCTGTCAGTCTCCTCTTCCCTGGGTGTGTTACATTGACAGAGTGGGGTCAGTCTGCTCTTCCCTGCGTGGGTTACGTTGACAGAGTGGGTTCAGTCTGCTCTTCCCTGGGTGGGTTACGTTGACAGAGTGGGGTCAGTCTGCTCTTTCCTGGGTGTGTTACATTGACAGAGTGGGTTCAGTCTGCTTTTCCCTGGGTGGGTTACGTTGACAGAGTGGTGTCAGTCTGCTCTTCCCTGGGTGTGTTACATTGACTGAGTGGGGTCAGTCTGCTCTTCCCTGGGTGATTTACATTCACACAGTGGGGTCAGTCTGCTCTTCCCTGGGTGGGTTACATTGACAGAGTGGGGTCAGTCTGCTCTTCCCTGGTTGTGTTACATTGACTGAGTGTGGTCAGTCTGTTCTTCCCTGGGTCTGTTACATTGACAGAGTGGGGTCAGTCTGCTCTTCCCTGAATGTGTTACATTGACAGATTGGGTTCAGTCTTCTCTTCCCTGGGTGTGTTACATTGACAGAGTGGGTTCAGTCTGCTCTTCCCGGGGTGTGTTACATTGACAGTGTGGATTCAGTCTGCTCTTCCCTGACTGTGTTAAATTGACAGAGTGGTGTCAGTTTGCCCCTCCCTGGGTGTGTTTCATTGACAGATTGGTGTCAGTCTGATCTTCCCTGGGTATGTTACATTGACTGGGTGGGGTCAGTCTGCTCTTCTTTGTGTGTGTTACATTGACAGAGTGGGGTCAGTCTGCTCTTCCCTGGTTGCGTTACATTGACTAAATGGGGTCAGTCTGCTCTTCCCTGGGTGTGTTACATTGACAAAGTGGGGTCAGTCTGCTCTTCCCTGTGTGTTTTACATTGACAGAGTCGGGTCAGTCTGCTCTTCCCTCGGTGTGTTACATTGACAGAGTGGTGTCAGTCTGCTCTTTCCTGGGTATGTTACATTGAAAGAGTGGGGTCAGTCTGCTCTTCCCTGGGATTATTCCAATGACAGAGTGGGGTCAGTCTGCTCTTCCCTGGGTGTATTACTTTGACAGATTGGGGTCAGCCTGCTCTTCCCTGCGTGTGTTATATTGACAGAGTGGGGTCAGTCTGCTCTCTCCTGGGTGTGTTACATTGACAGAGTGGGGTCAGTCTGCTTTTCCCGGTGTGTGTTATTTTAACAGTGTGGATTCAGTCTGCTCTTCCCTGGCTGTGTTAAATTGACAGAGTGGGGTCAGTTTGCCCCTCCCTGGGTTTGCTTCATTGACAGATTGGGGTCAGTCTGATCTTCCCTGGGTATGTTACATTGACTGGGTGGGGTCAGTCTGCTCTTCCCTGGTTGTGTTACATTGACAGAGTGGGTTCAGTCTGCTCTTCCCTGGCTGTGTTACATTGACAGAGTCGGGTCAGTTTGCCCCTCCCTTAGTGTGTTTCATTGACAGTTTGGGGTAAGTCTGCTCTTCCCTGGGTATGTGACATTGACTGGGTGGGGTCAGTCTGCTCTTCTTTGTGTTACATTGACAGAGTTGAGTCAGTCTGCTCTTCCCTGGTTGTTTTACATTGACAGAGTGGGTTCAGTCTGCTCTTCCTTGGGTGTGTTACATTGACTAAATGGGGTCAGTCTGTTCTTCCCTGGGTGTGTTACATTGACAGAGTGGGGTCAGTCTGCTCTTCCCTGCGTGGGTTACGTTGACAGAGTGGGTTCAGTCTGCTCTTCCCTGGGTGGGTTACGTTGACAGAGTGCGGTCAGTCTGCTCTTTCCTGGGTGTGTTACATTGACTGGGTGGGGTCAGTCTGCTCTTCTTTATGTGTGTTACATTGACAGAGTTGAGTCAGTCTGCTCTTCCCTGGTTGTTTTACATTGACAGAGTGGGTTCAGTCTGCTCTTCCTTGGGTGTGTTACATTGACTAAATGGGGTCAGTCTGTTCTTCCCTGGGTGTGTTACATTGACTGAATGGGGTCAGTCTTATCTTCCCTGGGTGTGTTATTTTGACAGAGTGGGGTCAGTCTACTCTTCCCTGGGTGTGTTCCAATGACAGAGTGGGGTCAGTCTGCTCTTCCCTGGGTGTGTTACATTGACAGAGTGGTGTCAGTCAGCTCTTCCCCGGGTGCGTTATATTGACAGAGTGGGGTGAGTCTGCTATTCCCTGGGTGTGTTATATTGACAGAGTGGGGTCAGTCTGCTCTCTCCTGGGTGTGTTCCAATGACAGTTTGGGGTCAGTCTGCTCTTCCTTGGGTGTGTTACATTGACAGAGTGGGGTCAGTCTGCTCTTCGCTTTGTGTGTTATATTGACAGAGTGGGGTCATTCTGCTTCTGACTGTGTGAGTCAGTTTGTCAGAGTGAGGTCCGTGTGCTATTTCCTGGGTGTGTGACATTGACAGAGTGGGTTCAGTCTGGTATTCCCTGGGTGTGTTACATTGACCGAGTAGGGTCAGTCTGCTCTTTCCTTGGTGGGTTACTTTGAAAGAGTGGGGTGGTTCTGCACTTCCTTGGGTGTGTTACATTGACAGAGTGGGGTCAGCCTGCTCCCCCCTGGGTGTGTTACATTGATAGTGTTGAGTCAGTCTGATCTTCCCTGAGTATGTTACGTTGACTGAGTGGTGTCAGTCTGCTCTTCCCTGGCTGTGTTATATTGACAGAGTGTGGTCAGTCTGCTCTTCCCTGGGTGTGTTACATTTTGACAGAGTGGGGTAAGTCTGCTCTTCCCTGGGTGTGTTACATTGACAGAGTGTGGTCAGTCTGCTCTCCCCTGGGTGTGTTACATTGACAGAGTGGTGTCCGTCTGCTCTTCCCTGGGTGTGATATATTGACAGAGTGGGGTCAGTCTGGTCTTCCCTGGGTGTGTTACATTCACAGAGTGGGGTCAGTCTGCTCTTCCCGTGGTGTGTTACATTTACAGAGTGGGGTCAGTCAGGTCTTCCTTGGGTGTGTTATAATGACAGCGATGCGTCAGTCTGCTCTTCCCTGGGTGTGTTACATTGACTGAATGGGGTCAGTCTGCTCTTCCCAGGGTGTTTTAAATTGACAGAGTGGGTTCAGTCAGCTCTTCCCTGGGTGGGTTACATTGACAGAGTGGGGTCAGTCTGCTCTTCCCTGGGTGGGTTACATTGACAGAGTGGGGTCAGACTGCTCTTCCCTGGTTGTGTTACATTGACAGATTGGGGTCAGTCTGCTCTTCACTGGGTGTGTTACATTGACAGAGTGGGGTCAGTCTTCTCTTCCCTGGGCATGTTACATTGACAGAGTGGGGTCAGTCTGCTCTTTCCTGGGTGTGTTAGATTGAGAGAGTGTGGTCAGTCTGTTCTTCCCTGGGTGGGCTATATTGACAGACCGGGGTCAGTCAGCTCTTCCCTGGGTGGTTTATATTGACGGAGTGGGGTCAGTCTGCTCTTCCCTGGGTGTGTTGCATTGACAGAATTGGGTCAGTCTGCACTTCCGTGTCTATGTCACATTGACAGAGTGAGGTCAGTCTGCTCTTCCCTGGGTGGGTGACATTTTAAGAGTGGGGTCAGTCTGCTCTTCCCTGGGTGTGTTACATTGACAGAGTGGTGTCAGTCTGCTCTTCCCGGGGTGTGTTTCATTGACAGATTTGAGTCAGTCTGATCTTCCCTGGGTATGTTACATTGAAAGGGTTTGGGTCACTCTGCTCTTCCCTGGGTGGGCTATATTGACAGACTGGGGTCAGTCAGCTCTTCCCTGGGTGGTTTATATTGACGGAGTGGGGTCAGTCTGCTCTTCCCAGGGTGTGTTGCATTGACAGAGTGGGGTCAGTCTGCTCTCCTTGGATGGGTAACGTTGACAGATTGGAGTCAGTGTGCTCTTCCCTGATTGCGTTACATTAACAGAATGGGGTCAGTCTGCTCTTCCCTGGGTCTGTTACATTAACCAAATGGGGTCAGTCTGCTCTTCCCTTGGTGCTGTCCCATTGACAGAGTGAGGTCAGTCTGTTCTTCCCTGTGTGTTTTACATTGTCAGAGTGGGGTCAGTCTGCTATTCCCTGGGTGTGTTCCAATGACAGAGTGGGTTCAGTCTGCTCTTCACTTAGTATGTTTCATTTCAGAGTGTTGTCAGTCTGCTCTTCCCTGCGTGTGTTACATTGACAGAGTGGGGTCAGTCTGCTCTTCCCTGGGTGTGTTATATTGACAGAGTGGGGTCAGCCTGCTCTTTCCTGGGTGTGTTACATTCACAGAGTGGGGTCAGTCTGCTCTTCCCGGGGTGTGTTACATTTACAGAGTGGGGTCAGTTTGCCCCTCCCTGGGTGTGTTTCATTGACAGATTGGGGTAAGTCTGATCTTCCCTGGGTGTTTTAAATTGACAGAGTTTGGTCAGTCTGCTCTTCCCTGGGTGTGTTACATTGACAGAGTGGGGTCAGTTTGCTCTTCCCTGGGTGGGTTACATTGTCAGAGTGGGGTCAGTCTGCTCTTCCCTGGGTGTGTTACATTGACAGAGTGGTGTCCGTCTGCTCTTCCCCGGGTGTGTTACATTGACAGAGTGGGGTCAGTGTGCTCTTCCCTGGGTGTGTTACATTGACAGAGTGGCGTCAGTCTGCTCTTCCCTGGGTGTGTTACATTGACAGAGTGGGGTCAGTCTGCACTTCCCTGGGTGTGTTACATTGACAGATTGGGGTCAGTCTACTCTTCCTTGGGTGTGTTACATTGACAGAGTGGGGTCAGACTGCTCTTCCCTGGGTGTGTTACATTGACAGAGTGGGGTCAGTCTGCTCTTACTTGGGTGTGTTACATTGACAGTGTGAGGTCAGTCTGCTCTTCCTTATGCGTGTTACATTGACAGAGTGGGGTCGGTCTTGTCTTTCCTGGGTGGGTCAGGTGAGGGTCTGCCTCATTCTTTGGGGCAGATGTCAAGGAGCATCTTAAACCGGAAACGGATCGGGGGGAATTGGAGCCGTTTAGAGAGAGAGTACTGAAGGTAAGACAGCTCAGCTCAAAGCACAGCACTTAATGCTGCCCCGATTAAAATATTGAAGATGGCAGAGGGGCAGATGAGCTGAGACAGGGTGGGAGCTGGGAGATATTGATGATGTGGAAGGACAGTGTGTGTATCTGATCACATTCTGTCAGTCTGACTATTAGCAGTCATTCCTGGCACTGGATTCACTGAGGGGTGAAGGGTCAGTGAACAGAGCGGACTGTCCCTCTTATTCTGTTCCTGACTCTCCAGCTCCCACTCTGTTAGTGACCTCTCAGTCTCCCGGGAAATGGGCTGTTTCCCAATTGTGCCGGATTCCTAGCCTTTATCCATGGCCGAGCTGAGAGTTGATGGTCTGAGGAATATCATTCCCAAATGACTCCTGTCCAAGATAATACCGATTAATGTGTCTGTGTATCCTCCATTAATCTGTAAACATCATTGCTCAGGGCTGGAGGGACATGGATTGATGACATTGAGGATGTTATGAACCAGACCAAACTCCTCTGCCTTAGGAAAATGGTCTCGACCCCTTTTCCTGATTTACATGAATGTTTGCAGAGTCAGGATTTCTGATTGTTTTGTGGCTGGAGTTTATTTTATCCTTATATAGATTTGACACATTAATCCTCCCTCCCCACCACGACAGAAGATGTTGGAACTGTTCAGTGTTTCCAGCGGCTTCTGTAATTATTTCAGGTTCCTGACGGGAGCAGTCTCTCACTTTTCGAACAAAACAAACCCATCCTTGTGCTGTACCCAATATTTCCATAAGAAATGGGGAGCAGCAGAGGGGAAAGCTTCCGAGATGCCGTGATATGCTGCCCGGTTCCACACTGCAATTCACAGGAACCATCGCCAGGAAAAGCAAGGAGTAACGTGAGAGATCTGTTTTACCGGAGGATGCAAGATTTATTGCCTCGTTTCATTCCAGTGCTTTTCCTTTTAAAGGCTATTTACCAATCGCGACACTGTGATGACTGGGAATCGATTCCAGGTCAACTGTTTGGAAGGCAGCTCTGCTCCCCACTGTCCCACCATCACCCTGCTTGCAGCTCCCTCCCCATTCCCAAACACACTTAACAAGGCCGTGATCATCACCAACTGGATTGGGGCTGAAATCCAAACATACACATCCTCTGTATCTAACCCAGTGATGGAGCTCTCCTGATTGAGTTTGATGTGAACAGGATGGGGGAATTGGGAGATTTAATCAGTACCTAACGCCGAGCTCAAAATGGCCTGGGAATTTGAAATGCTGCAGTGTAGAGGGAGATTTACTCTGTATCTGACCCCATTCTCTACCTGCCCTGGGGATTTAAATGGAGACAGTTTAATGGGAGCTTTACGTTGTCTGGAACCCTGTGCTACCTCTGCCCTGGGAGTGTTTGCTGGGAACACTGTCTAACCTCTGTGATATGGATCCTTTGAAGATTGATGGGAGACAGTGTAAATGGAATTGTCAGGGTCCAATTCCTTCACGTGGATGAGAGAAGGTGAGAAAAAATGATACCAGTGGGACTGAAGGGTCAGTAACAGAATGAAGACACCATTGGCTCAGAGACAGGAGACAGGATAGAGGGGAATGAGGGTTTCAGACTGGAGGGAGCAACAGGCACATACAAGTTGGGAACTATTTTTAGTAAAAGGCAATTGATCCCAGGTCACTGCAGAGTGTAAGAATCTGATGCCTTTCCCTCACTATCCCCCTCCAATCCCTGGGAAGATCTGCTCCCACACCATGTTCCATCCCAACTGCTGACTGTGTTACATACATTAATACATTGGAGCTGGGCAGAGGTGCTTTTAAACCTGGGATCTTGCTGTGTAACTTGCCTCCAAAATGCTCTTGCTCCCCCTTGCAACTAATCTTTTCCCTCTTTTATCCTGAAGAACATTTGTTTGGAAAACTGCAACGTGAAAATCCAAAATGTTCGAGGCCAGGAAAGAACAACCTCCAGAGGGGGAGCACGGGCCTGAGGCCTAAGGCCTGGTCGACAGGCTGCACCCCATGGGGGCCCACAGTGAGTTGTGTGTTTATTTACCCCGAGGTTTAATCTCCTCTGGGGGACCCTGGGTTTTAGGGGCCTCTGGGTAACTGGCTCCTGTCAGATTGTGGCCCTGAAATTTTTAAAACTGGTTTGAAGCCTGGGGTTAAAGTTTGTCAATCCCCAGGATCTGAGAGGTAGGACTCTCTTAGGGTGGAATTAAAACCCAAATGCTGTGACCCTTTCTAAAGACTCCCTTTCTCAACCTTCTCTCTCACCCCTCTCTCTCTCACACCCCTCTCTCTCACCCTCCCTCTCTCATCCCGTCTCTCTTTCCTCCTCCCACTCTCATCCCTCCTATCTCACACTCTCCCTATCTCACCCCTCTCTCACAGCCCCTCCTGCTCTCACCCACGCTCTCTTGCACCCCCTATCTCTCTCACCCCCTTCTCTCTAACTGCCTCTCTCTCTCACACCCCCTTTCTTTCTCACCTTGTTATGTCTCTCTCCCTCACTCTCTCTCACCCCTCTCTCTTCACCCTGCTCTCTCACTCTCACCCCTCCCTCTGTCATCCCTCACCCTCTCTCCCCTTTACACCCTCTCTCTCCCCCGCCCTCTCTCTCGTCCCCTCCTGCCTCTTGCTCCCTTTTTCTCTCTCTCTTTCCCCTTCCCTCTCGCGCTCTGTCTCACACTCCCGCTCTTTTCTCTCTGTATACCCCCTCTCTCGCACCCTCTTTCTCTCGTTCACACCATTTCTCTATCTCTTTTGACCCCTTTCTTCCTCCCTCCTCCTTGCTCTCGCTCTGTCTCTCTCTAGCGCCCACTCTCTCATCCCATCTCCCTCACACCCCTCTAACTGTCTCATCTGTTCACTCGCTCTCTCTCTCTGTTTCTCTCTCTCTCAACCCATCATTCACTGTCTATCTCACCCTCTCTCTCACATCGTTAACTCTCTCTCTCGCGTCCCATCTCTCTCTTCCCTCTTTATCTCGCTGTCCCCCTTTCTCTCTCACCCTTTCTCTATCTCTCCTCCTTTCTCTCAATCCCTCTCTCTCACCACCTCTCTCTCCCACTCTCTCTCCCACCTCCTCTCTCTCACCCCCTCACATTCACTGTTTCTCTGACCTTCTCTCTCTCTCTCTTCCCCCTCTCTCCTTCTCCCCCTCTCTCCTTTTCTCAGACCTCTCTCCCTTTCTCACCCCTCTCTCTCTCACCCCTTTCTCTCTTACCCCCTCTCTCTCAACCCCTCTCTCTCACCCTCTCTCTCTCACCCCCTTCATCCCCCTCTCTCCCCCTCTCTCCCCCTCTATCCCCCCTTTCTCCCCCGCTCTCTCACCCCCTCTCTCCCGCTCTCCTCCACTCTCTCCCCCTCTCTCCGCCATCTCTCTACCCCTCTCTGTGCCCTCTCTCTGCCCCCAATCCCACCCTCTCTCCCTCTCCACCCTCCCTCCACCTCCCTCGCCCCCTCTCTCTTGTCCTCTCTCCCCTCCTCTCTCGCCCCTCAGTCTCGCACCCCTCTCTCACCCCCCACTCTCTCTATCACATTCTCTCTCTCTGTCTCACTCTTCCGCTCGCTCTCTTCCTCTTGCGGTCTCTCTCTCACTCTATCACCCTCTTCTCATGCGCTCTCTCTCTCCCTGCCTCTCTCCCTCTCTCTTGCCTCCCGCTCTCTCTTATCTCGTTCGCTCTCTCTCGCTCGTGCTCTCTCTCTCTCTCTGTCGCTCATGCTCTCTCTGTCTGTCACTCTCACTCTTGCTCTATCTCTCTCTGTCTGTCACTCTCTCTCTCTCCATCTCTCTCTCTCAGTCCTCCACCTCACCTCCTTTATCTTGCAACCCATCATTCTCAACCCCTCTCTCTCCCGTCTCTCTCTAACCCTCTCTCTCTCTCACCCCCTCTTTCCCCATTCTCTCTCTTAACCTCTCTCTCTCAAAACCTCTCTCACCCCCTCTCTCTCAAACTCTCTCTCACCCCTCTCAACCCCCCTCTCTCAATTGCTCTCTCACCCCTCTCATTTCTCCCACTCTCTCTCTCTCACTCCCGTCGCTCTCTCTCTCAACCCCCCCTCTCTCTCACCCTCCCGTCTCTCTCATTCCCCATCTCTCACCAAACTCTCTCTCACCTTCACTCTGTCTCTCTCACCCACCTCTCTCTCTCTCAGCCCCCCACACCCCCTCTCACCCAGCTCTCTCTCACACACCTCTCTCTCTCCCACCCCCCCACACCCCCTCTATCTCCCCCACCTCCCTCACCCTCCTCCCACCCCCTCTCCCACCCCCATCCCCACACACCCCCTCACCCACCTAGCCCTCTCACCCCCCTCACACCCCTCTCACACCCCCCTCTCTCTCAAACCCCTCTCTTTGTCACCAGTATCTTTCTCTCACCACTCTAACTCTCTTACCGTCTCTCCCCCTCTCTCTCACCCCCTTCTCTCTCTCAACCCCTCTCTATCTCAACCCCGCTCTCTCACCCCTCTCTCTCACCCCCTCTCTCTCTCACCCCCGTCACCAACCCCTCGCTCAACACCCCCTCACTCTCTCATCCCCTCACTCTCTCACCCCCTCACTGACCCCTCTCTCTCTTCCTCTCTCTCACCCCTCTATTTCTCCCTCTTCCCCTCTCTCTCTCATACCTCTCTTTCTCTCTCTTCCCCTCTCTCTCTCACCCCTCTCTTTCTCTCTCAACCCCCTCTCTCTCACTCCCTCTCTCTTTCACCGTCCCCCTCTCAACACTCCCTCTCTCAACACCCTTCAATCTCTCATCCCCTCACTCTCTCACCCCCTCAGTCTCTCACCTCTCTCTCTCTCAAGCCCCCCTCTCTCTCTCTCACATCTATCTCCCTCTCACACCCCCCTCTCTCTCCCCTCTCTCTTCCTCACCCCTCTCTCCCACCCCAATCTCTTTCACAACCCCCCCTCTCTCTCACACACTCTCACACACCCTCGCTCTCTCACCCCCTCCCTCTCTCCCACCATCTCTCTGCCTCTTTCTCATCCCCTCTCTCTCCTTCTCGCTCCCTCTCTCTCACCTACTCTCTCTCTCCCACCTCCTATCTGTCACTCACTCCCACCTCTCCCTCTCACCGCACTCTCACCCAGCTCTCTCTCTCTCTCCCCCTCTATCTCACCTCCTCTCTCTCACCCCTCTCTCTCGCACCCCTCTCTCACCCCCCTCTCTCTCACATTCTCTCTCTCTGTCTCACTCGTCCACTCGCTCTCTTCCTCTTGCGGTCTCTCTCTCACTTTCTCACCCGCTTCTCACGCTCTCTCTCTCTCCCGGCCTCTATCCCACTCTCTTGCCTCTCGCTCTCTCTTATCTCACGGTCTCTCTCGTTCGCTCTCTCTCGCTCGTGCTCTCTCTCTGTCGCTCATGCTCTCTCTGTCTGTCACTCTCACTCTCTCTCTCCCTCTCTCTCAGTCCACCCTATCTCTCTCACCTCTTCGCTCTCACTCTTGCTCTATCGTTCTCTCTGTCTGTCACTCTCTCACCCCTCACTCTCACTCCCTCTCTCTCTCAGCCCCCCTCACCACCCCTTCTCTCGACACCCCTCAATCTCCCATCCCCTCACTCTCTCACGCCCCTCCGTCTCTCACCCCCCTCTCTCTCAATCCCTCGCTCTCTCTCACATCCAACTCTCTCTCACCCTTCTCTCTCAACCCCCCTCTCTCTCCCCTCTCTCTTCCTCACCCCTCTCTACCACCCCAATCTCTTTCACAACCCCCCTCTCTCTCACACACACTCTCACAGACCCTCGCTCTCTCACCCCCTCCCTCTCTCCCACCATCTCTCTGCCTCGTTCTCATCCCCTTTCTCTCCTTCTCACTCCCTCTCTCTCACCATCCCCTCTCTCAACCCCCCACACTCTCTCACCCCCTCAGTCTCTCACCCCCTCTCTCTCAACCCCTTGCTCTCTAAACCCCCCCACTCTCACCCCCCTCTCTCTCACTCCCCCTCTCTCTCACCACCCCCTCTCTCAACCCCCCCCACTCTCTCATTCCCTCAGTCTCTCACCCCCTCTCTCTCAACCCCTTGCTCTCTAAACCCCCCCACTCTCACCCCCCTCTCTCTCACTCCCCCTCTCTCTCACCACCCCCTCTCTCAACCCCCCCACACTCTCTCACCCCCTCAGTCTCTCACCCCCTCTCTCTCAACCCCTTGCTCTCTAACCCCCCCTCCCTCTCCATCTCCCTCTGTCTCTCACACCCCCTCTCTCTCCATCCCATCTCACTCTCTCACACCCAACTCTCTCTCACACACCCCCTCTCTCTCACCCCCACTCCCTCACCCCCTCTGTCTCACCCATCTCTCTCCCCCCTCCCGCTCTCTCCACTCTCTCGCTCCCCCCTCTCTCGCCCTCCCCTCTCTCTCACCCTCCCCTCTCTCTCGCCCTCCCCACTCTCTCTCCCTCCCCTCTCTCGCCCTCCCCTCTTTCGCCCTCCCCTCTCACTCGCCCACCCCTCACTGGCTCTCCCCTCTCTCTCCCTGCCCCCTCTCTCTCTCCCTCCCCTCACTGGCCCTCCCATCTCTCTCCGTCCCCCTCACTCTCCTTCCCCTCTCTTGCCCTCCCCTCCCTCTCACTCTCCCTCCCCTCTCAATCTCCCTCCCCTCTTACTCTCCCTCCCCCTCCACCCACCCAGCCTCCACTCTCTCTCCCACCCGCTCTCTCCCACGCTCTCTCCCCTCTTCTCTCTACCCCCTCCCCCTCTCACCTGTCTCACGCCCTCCACTCCCCCTCCTCTCTCTCCTCCCTCCTCTCTCTTACTTCCTCTCTGACCCTCCTCTCTCCCCTCCTCTCTTTCCTCCTCTCTCCCCCTCCTCTCTCCCCTACTCTTTCTCCTCATTGCTCTCCTTCTCTATCTCTCCCTTATCCTCTCTCCCCTCCTCTCTCTTCGCACCTCTCTCTTCCCTCCTCTCGCCTCCTCTCTCTCCCACTCTCTCTCTCTCTTGCTCTCTCTCTCTCACTCTCTCTCCCCTCTCTCTCTGCACTCTCTCCCCTCTCTCTCCTTCCCCTCTTTCTCTCCCCGAACTTTCTCTCCCCCCACTCTCTCTCTCTGCCCACTCTCTGTGCCTCATCTCTCTGTCCTCTCCCTACCGTCCCCCCGTCCACCTCTGTCCCCCACTCTCTGCATCCCCCATTCTCTGTCCCCCTCTCTCTGACCCCTTCTCTCTTCCCCACTCTGTACCCCTCTCTCTGCCCCCGACTCTCTGTCCCCCTCTATCTCCCCCACTCTCTGTGCCCCTGCTCTGTAGTCCTCTCTCTGTCCCCCCCTCTCTCTCTGTCCCCCTCTCGCTCTGTCCCCCTCTCTCTGTCCCCCTCTCTCTGTCCCCCTCTCTCTGTCCCCCTCTCTCTGTCCCCCTCTCTCTGTGCCCCTCTCTCTCCCACCCGCCTCACTATCCCCCCTCTTTGTCCTCCTCTCTCTCTGTTCCCCTCTCTCTCAGTCCGTCTCTCTCTGTTTGCCCTATCTCTGTCGCCCTCTCTCTCCCACCGCCTCTCTCAGACCCCCTCTCCCTCCCACCACATCTCTCTCTGTCCCCCTCTCTCTGTCTCCCCCTCTCTCTGTCCACCCTGTCTCTGTCCCACCTCTCTCTGTCCACTCTCTCTGTCCCCCTCTCTCTGTCCCCTCCACCTCTACCCCGCTCTCTGCCCCCCTCTCAGTCGCCCTCTCTCTGCACCGTCTCTCTCTGCCCCCAGTCTGACCCCCCTCTCTCTCTCTGTCCCTCACTCTCTCCATCTCCCCACTCTTTGTCCCCCACTCTCTGTCCCCCTCTCTCTGACCCCCTCTATCTCCCCCACTCTCTGTGCCCCTCTCTCTATCGCCCTCTCTCTGCCCCCTCCCCTTCCACCCGCCTCTCTCTGTCCCCCCTTTCTCTCTCCCCCCTCTGTGTCCCCCCTCTGTCCCCCCCTCTGTCCCCCCTCTCTGCCCCCTCAATCTCCCCCTCCCTCTAACCCCCTCTACCTCCCCCTCTTTTTGTCCGCCTCTATCTTCCCCACTCTCAGTACCCCCCTCTCTCTACCCCTCCCTCTGATCCCCTCTACCTCGCCCTCTTTTTGTCCCCCTCTATCTCCCCCACTCTCAGTACCCCACTATCTGTCCCCCTCCCTCTGACCATCTCTACCTCCCCCTCTTTTTCCCCCTCTTTTTGTCCCCCTCTATCTCCCCGACTCTCAGTACCCCCCTCTCTGTCCCACTCTCTGTCCCCCTCTCCGTGCCCCCCTCTCTGTGCCCCCCTCTCCGTGCCCCCCTCTCTGTCCCCCTCTCTCTGTCCCCCTCTCTCTGTCCCCCTCTCTCTTCCACCCGCCTCGCTATCCCCCCTCTTTGTCCCCCCCCCCCCCGTCCCCCTCTCTCTCAGTTCGGCTCTCTCATACCCCTTCTCTCACCCACCGCAACTCTCTCTGTCCCCCTCTCTCTGTCCCCGTCTCTCTGTCCCCCCTCTCTCTGTCCACCCTCTCTCTGTCTCCTCTCTCTGTCCCTCTCTCTCTGTCCCTCTCTCTCTGTCCCCCCTCTCCCTGTCCCCCCTCTCTCTGTCCCCCCTCTCTGTCCCCCTCTCTCTGTCCCCTCTTTCTCTCCCCTGCTCTCTGCCACCCCCTCTGTCGCCCTGTCTCTGCTCCGTCACTCTCTGCCCCTCTCTCTAACCCCCCCTCTCTCTCTCTCCCCCACTCTCTCCATCCCCCCCACTCTCTGTCCCCCTCTCTGACCCCCTCTCTCTGACCCCCTCTCTCTCCTCCACTCTATACCCATCTCTCTGTCCCCCACTCTATATTGCCCTCTCTCTCTGTCACCCTGTCTCTGAGCCCCGCTATCTCCCACGTCTCTCTGTCCCCCCTCTCTCTATCCCCTCTCTCTCTGTCCCCCTCTCTCTCTGCCCCGTCTGTCTCTCTGTCCCCTCTCTCTCTGTCCCCTCTCTCTCTGTCACCCTCTCTCTGTCGCCATTTCTCAGCCCCCCTCTCTCACTGTCGCCCTCTGTCTCTGACCCCCTCTCTTGCTGTCCCCCTCTATATCACCCTCTCTCTGTCCCCCTCTCTCTGACCCCCTCGATCTCCTCCACATTCTGTGCCCCTCTCTCTGTACCCCCTCTCTCTCTGTCCCCCCTCTGTCTCCCCCACTCTCTCTGTCCCCCTCTATCTCCCCCTCTCTCTGACCCCCTCTATCACCCCCTCTTTTTGTCCTACTCTCTGTCCACCTCTATCTCCCCCACTCGCTGTAC
Source organism: Chiloscyllium punctatum (assembly GCF_047496795.1). NCBI lineage: Eukaryota > Metazoa > Chordata > Chondrichthyes > Orectolobiformes > Hemiscylliidae > Chiloscyllium > Chiloscyllium punctatum. Next base: position 34,324,947 of record NC_092769.1, on the reverse strand, counting down.
CACTATCTCTGTACTCTTCGCTCTGTTCCCCTCTATCTACCCCTCTCTCTGTGCCTCTCTCTCTGTCCCCCTCCCTTTGTCAACCTCTATCTCCCCTTTCTCTGTCCCCCTCTCTCTGTCCCCCTCTCTCTCCCACGAGCCTCTCTCTGACCCCCTCTCTCACCCACCCGCCTCTCCCTCTCTGTCCCTCTCTCTGTCCCCCCCCCCCCTGTCCCCCCCTCTCTGTCCCCCCTCTCTCTGTCCCCCCTCTTTCGGTCCACCCCTCTTTCTGTCCCTCCCTCTCTCTGTCCCCCTCTCTCTGACCCGCTCTCTCTGACCCACTCTAGCTCCCCCACTCTCTGTGCTCGTCTCTCTGTCGCCCTCTCTCTGCCCTCCTCTCCCTTCCACCTGCCTCTCTCTTCCCCCCTCGCTCTGACCCCCTTTCTCTCTGCCCCGCTCTCACTCTGTCCCCCTCTCTCTCTCTGTCCCCCTCTCTGTCCCCCTCTCTGTGCCCTCCTCTCTGTGCCCCCCTCTCTGTGTCCCCCTTTCTGTTCCCCCTCTCTCTGTCCCCCTCACTCTGTCCCCCTCTCTCTCTGTCCCCTTCTCTCTGTCCCCCCCTCTCTGTCCCACCTCTCTCTGTCCCCCCTCTGTCTGTCCCCCCTCTCTCTCTGTCCCCCCCTCTGTCCCCTTCTCTCTCTGTCCCCCCCTCTCTCTGCCCCCCTCTCTCTCTACCCCGCTCTCTCTCTGTCCCCCTCTCTCTCTCTGTCCCCCTCCCTGTCCCCCTCTCTGTGCCCCCCTCTCTGTGCCCCCCTCTCTGTGTCCCCCTTTCTGTTCCCCCTCTCTCTGTCCCCCTCACTCTGTCCCCCTCTCTCTGTCCCCCTCGCTCTCTGCCTCCTCTCTCTGTCCCCCTCTCTCTGTCCCCCTCTATCTGTCCACCTCTCTCTGTCCCCTCTATCTCTACCCCGCTCTCTGCGCCCCTCTCTTTCGCCCTCTCTCTGCTCCGTCTCTCCCTGTCCCCCTCTCTGACCCCCTCTCTCTCCCACCCGCCTCTCCGTCTCTGTCCCTCTCTCTGTCCCCCCCCCCCGTCCCCCCCTCTCTGTCCCCCCTCTCTCTGTCCCCCCTCTTTCGGGCCACCCCTGTTTCTGTCCCTCCCTCTCTCTGTCCCCCTCTCTCTGACCCGCTCTCTCTGACCCTCTCTAGCTCCCCCACTCTCTGTGCTCGTCTCTCTGTCGCCCTCTCTCTGCCCTCCTCTCCCTTCCACCTGCCTCTCTCTTCCCCCCCTCGCTCTGAGCCCCTCTCTCTCTGCCCCGCTCTCTCTCTGTCCCCCTCTTTCTCTCTGTCCCCCTCTCTGTCCCCCTCTCTGTGCCCCCCTCTCTGTGCCCCCCTCTCTGTGTCCCCCTTTCTGTTCCCCCTCTCTCTGTCCCACACACTCTGTCCCCCTCTCTCTCTGTCCCCTTCTCTCTTTCCCCCCCTCTCTCTGTCCCACCTCTCTCTGTCCCCCCTCTGTCTGTCCCCCCTCTCTCTGTCCCCCCCTCTGTCCCCCTCTCTCTCTGTCCCCCCCTCTCTCTGCCCCCTCTCTCTCTGCCCCGCTCACTCTGTCCCCCTCTCTCTCTCTGTCCCCCTCTCTGTCCCCCTCTCTGTGCCCCCTCTCTGTGTCCCCCTTTCTGTTCCCCCTCTCTCTGTCCCCCTCACTCTGTCCCCCTCTCTCTGTCCCCCTCGCTCTCTGCCTCCTCTCTCTGTCCCCCTCTCTCTGTCCCCCTCTATCTGTCCTCCTCTCTCTGTCCCCTCTATCTCTACCCCGCTCTCTGCGCCCCTCTCTTTCGCCCTCTCTCTGCTCCGTCTCTCCCTGTCCCCCTCTCTGACCCCCTCTCTCTCTCTCTCTCTCTGTCCCACACTCTCTCCATCTCCCCACTGTCTGTCTCCCCCTCTCTCTGACCCCATCTATCTCCCCCACTCTCGGTGCCTCTCTCTGTCGCCCTCTCTCTGCCCCTCTCTCCCTTCTACCTGCCTCTCTCTGTCCTCCTCTCTCTCTGTCCTCCTCTCTCTCTGACCTCCTCTCTCTGTCCTTCTCTCTCTCTCCACATCTCGCTCTGTCCCTCTCTCTCTCTGTTTCCCTCTCTCTCTGTCCCCACCTCTCTCCGTCCCCCCAACTCTCCGTCCCCCCCACTCTCTGTCCCCCTCTCTCTGTCGCCCTCTCTCTGCCCCCATCTCTCTGATTCCCTCTCTCTCCCCCACTCTGTACTCCTCTCTCTGTCCCTCACTCTCTGTCCCCTCTCTTTGTCCCCCTCTATATCTCCGTCTCTCTGTCCCCCTCTCTGACCCTCTCTTTCTGCCCCCTCACTCTGTCCCCTTCTGTCTGCCCCATCTCTCTCTGCCCCTCTCTCTCTGTCCCCCTCTCTTTCTGCCCCCTTTTCTCTCTGTCCCCCTCTCTCTGTTGCCCTCTCTCTGCCCCTCTCTCTCTGTCCCCCACTCTCTCTGTCACCGTCTCTCTGTCGCCATTTCTCTGCCCCCCCTCTCACAGTCCCCCTCTGTCTCTGACTCCTTCTCTCGTAGTCCCCCTCTATATCACCCTCCCTCTGTCCCCCTCTCTCTGACCCCCTCTATCTCCCCCACTCTCTGTGGCACTCTCTCTGTCGCCCTCTCTCTGTCCCCCCTCTCTCTGTCACCCCCTCTCTGCTCCTCTCTCTACCCCCATGCCCCCCCACTCTCAGTCCCCCCAACTCTCTGTCCACCCCATCTCTCTGTCCCCTCTATCTCCCCGACTCTCTGTGCTCCTCTCTCTGTCCCCCTCCCTTTGACCATCTCTGTCTTCCCCTCTCTCTGTCCCCGCCTCGCTCTCAGTCCGGCTCTCTCTCTGCCCCCTCTCTCTGTCCCCCTCTCTCTGTCCCGCGCTCTCTCTGCCCCCTCTGTCTGTCCCCCTCTCTCTGAACCCCCTTCTCTCTGAACCCCCCTCTCTCTGTCGCCCTCTCTCTCTTTCCCTCTATCTCTCCCCCGCTCTCTGCCCCCTCTCTCTGCTCCGTCTCTCTCTGCCCCTCTCTCTTTGACACCCTCTCTCTCTCTGTCCCCCACTCTCTCCATCCCCCCACTCTCTGTCCCCCTCTCTCTGACCCCCTCTCTCTCCCACTCTTTACCCCTCTCTCTGTCCCCTCTCTCTTTCCCCCACTCTCTGTCCCCCACTCTCTGTCCCCCTCTCTGTCCCCCTCTCTCTGTCCCCCTCTATGTCCTCCTCTCTCTGAGCCCCGCTATCTCCCCCACACACTGTGCTCCTCTCTCTGTCCCCCCTCTCTGCCCCCTCTCCCTTCCACCCGCCTCTCTCTCTGTACCCCCCTCTATGACCGCCTCTCTCTCTGTCCCCCTCTCTCTCTGTCCCCCTCTCTTTCTGCCCCCTTTTCTCTCTGTCCCTCTCTCTCTGTCGCCCTCTCTCTGCCCCACTCTCTCTGTCCCCCACTCTCTTTTCACTCTCTCTCTGCCCCCTCTCTCTCTGCCCCCCTCACTCTGTCTCCCTCTGTCTGCCCCATCTCTCTTTTCCCCTCTATCTCTGCCCCGCTCTCTCTCTGTTCCCCCCCTCTCTTTCCCCCCCTCTGTCCCACCCCCTCTCTGTCCCACCTCACTGTCCCCCCTCTCTCCGGCCCCCCCTCTCTCTGACCCCCTCTATCTCCCCCTCTCTCTTTTTCCCCTCTCTCTCTTTCCCCTCTCTATCTGCCCCCTCACTCTGTCCCACTCTCTCTGCCCTTCTCTCTCTGTCCCCTCTTTATCTGTCCCCCACTATCTCCCCCACTCTCTGTGCCCCTCTCTCTGTACCCCTCTCTCTGACCCCCTCTACCTCCCGCACTCTCTGTGCCCCTCCCTCTGTCCACTCTCTCTGACCCCCTCTATCTCCCCCTCTCTCTGTCCCCCTCTCTCTGAACCCCTCTACCTCCCCCTCTTTCTGTCCCCCTCTCTCTGTTCCCCCTCTCTCTCTGTCGCCCTCTCTGTGTCGCCCTCTCTCTGTCCCCCTCTCTTTTCCCCCTCTCTCTCTGTCCCCCTCTCTCTCTATCCCCTCACTCTGTCCCTTACTCTCTGTCCCCCTCTCTTTGTCCCCCTCTCTCTGACCACCTCTACCTCCCCCACTCTCTGTCCTCTCACTCTGTCCCCCCCGTCCCTGTGCCATCTCTCTCTGTCCCCCTCTCTCTGACCCCCTCCCTCTCTGACCTCCCGCTCTCTCTCTGACCCCCTCCCTCTGTCCGTCTCCCTCAGTTCCCCCCCTCTGTCCCCTCTCTCTGCCCCGCTCTCTCTCCCACCCGCCTCCCTCTCTCCCCCTCTCTCTCCCCCACTCTCTGACCCCCTCTCTCTCTGACCTCCCGCTCTCTCTCTGACCCCCTCCCTCTGTCCGTCTCCCTCTGTCCCCCCTCCCTCTGTCCCCCCTCTCTCTGTCCCCCCTCTCTCTGGTCCCCCTCTCTCTCTGTACCCCTCTCTCTGTACGCCTCTCACTCTGTCCCCCTCTCTCTCTGACCCTCTCTTTCCCACCCGCTTCTCTCTCACCCCCGCTCTCTGCCCCCCTCTGTCCCCTCTCTCTGCCCCGCTCTCTCTCCCACCCGCCTCCCTCTCTCCCCCTCTCTCTCCCCCACTCTCTGTCCCCCTCTCTGTCGCCCTCTCTCTGACCCCCACAGTCTGACCCACTCTTTCACCCCCTCTCTCCCACCCATCTCCCTCTATCCCCCCTCTTTGACCCCCTCTCTCTCTGTCCCCTCTCTCTCTGTCCCGCGCTCTCTCCCACCCGCCTCTCTCTGATGCCCTCTCTCTGCCCCCTCTCTCTGACCCCTCTCTATGTCGCCCTCTCTCCGCCCCCTCTCTGTCACTGTCTCTCTGCCCCCCCGTCCCCCCTCTCTGTGTCCCTCCTCTCTCTGTCCCCCTCTCTCTCCCCCATCTCTGTCATCGTCTTTCTGTCCCCCCTCCCTCTCTCCACTCCCTCTCTCCCCCCTTTCTCTGTCCCCCCTCTCTCTCTCTGTACCTCCCTCTAGCTGTTCCCCCTCTCTCTGTCCCCCCTCTCTATCCCGCCTCTATCTGTCCATCCTCTTTGTCCCAACCCTCTCTGAACCCCCTCCTCCTCTCACTGTCCTCCTCTCTTTCTGTTCCCCTGTCTCTGAACCCCTGTACCTCCCCCACTTTCTGTCCCCCCACTCTCTGTCCCCCCCTCTCTCTGTCCCCCCCTCTCTCTGTCGCCCTTTATCTGACCCCCTCTCTCTCTGTCCCTCTCTCTGTCCTCTCTCTCTGTCCCCCACACTCTGTCTCTGACCCCCTCTCTCTGTCCCTCTCTGCCCCCTCTCTCTGTTCCCTTCTCTCTGTCCCCCTGTCTCTGTCGCCTCTCTCTCTGTTCGGCTCTATCTCTGTCCCCCTCTCTCTCTGTCCTCCCCACTCTGTCCCCCATTTCTCTGTCCCCCATTTCTCTTTTCCCTCTCTCTCTGTCCCCCCTCTCTGTCCCCCTCTCTCTCTGTCCCCCCTCTCTCTCTGTCCCCCTCTCTCTGACCCACTCTCTCTGTCGCCCTCTCTCTGTCCCGCTCTCCCTCCCACCCACCTCTCTCTGACCCCCTCTCTCTATCCCCCTCTCTCTGAACCCATCTATCTCACCCACTCTCTGTCCCCCCCTCTCTCCCACCCATCTCCCTCTATCCCCCCTCTTTGTCCCCCGCTCTCTCTGTCCCCCTTCCCTCTTTACCCCCGCTCTCTGTCCCCCTCTCTGTCGCCCTCTATCTTCCCCCTCTCTGTCCCCCTCTCTCTCTGTCCCCCTCTCTCTGACCCACTCACTCTGTCCCCCTCTCTCTCTGCCCCTCTCACTCTGTCCCCCTCTCTCTGACCCCCTCTCTCTGTCCCCCTCTATCTCGCCCTCTCTCTGTCCCCTCTCTCTGTCCCCTATCTCCGCCCCCCTCTCTGCCCCTCTCTCTCTCTGTCCCACTTCTCTGTCCCCCCCTCTCTGTCCCCCACCACCCTCTGACCCACTCTCTCACCCCCACTCTGTACCCCTCTCTCTGTCCCCCACCCTCTGGCCCCAATCTCTGTCCCCTCTCTCTGTCCCCCTCTATCTCCCCCTCTCTCTGGTCCCCTCTACCTCCCCCTCTGACACTGCGTCTCTCTGACCCCCTCTCTCTCTGTCGCCCTTTCTCTGTCGCCCTCTCTGTGCCCCCTCTATCTTTATCCCCTCTCTCTCTGTCCCCCTCTATCTGACCCACTCTCTCTGTCGCCTTCTCTCTGTCGCCCTCTCTCTGTCCCCCTCTCTATGACTCCCTCTCTCCCACCCACCTCCCTCTATCCCCCCTCTCTGTCCCCCCTCTCACTCTCCCCCTCTCTCTCTGTCCCGCTCTCCCTCCCACCCGCCTCTCTCTGACTCCTCCGCCTCACACTCACCTCTCTCTCTACCCTCCTCTCCCTGTCTCCTCTCTCTGTCTCCTCTCTCTGCCTCCTCTCTCTATCCCCCTCTCTCTGTCCCCCCTCTCTCTGTCCCCCCTCTCTCTGTCCCCCTCTCTCTCTGTCACCCCTCTCTCTGACCCCCTCTCTCTCTGTCCCCCCTCTCTCTCTGTCGCCCCTCTCTCTCTGACCCCCGTCTCTGTCCCCATCTCTCTGTCCCCCATCTCTCTGTCCCCCCTCTCTCTGACCCCCTCTCTCTCTGTCCCCCACTCTCTCTCTGTCGCCCCTCTCTCTCTTTCCCCCCCGTCTCTGTCCCCATCTCTCTGTCCCCCATCTCTCTGTCCCCCATCTCTCTGTCCCCCGTCCCTCTATCCCCCCTCTCTGTCCCCCCTCTCTCTCTCGCCCTCTCTCTCTGTCCCGCTCTCCCTCCCACCCGCCTCTCTCTGACTCCTCCGCCTCACACTCACCTCTCTCTCTATCCTCCTCTCCCTGTCTCCTCTCTCTGTCTCCTCACTCTGTCTCCTCTCTCTATCCCCCTCTCTCTGTCCCCCTCTCTCTGTCCCCTTCTCTCTGTCCCCCTCTCTCTGTTCCCCCCCCCTCTCTCTGTCCCCCTCTCTGTCCCCGTCTCTCTGTCCCCCTCTCTCTTTCGCCCTCTCTCTGTTGCCCTCTCTCTGTCCCACTCACTCAGACCCCCTCTGTCTGGCCCACTCTCTGACCCCTCTCTCTCCCACCCGTCTCCCTCTATCCCCCCTCTTTGTCCCCCTCTCTCTCTGTCCCCCTCTCTCTCCCACCCGTCTCCCTCTATCCCCCCTCTTTGTCCCCCTCACTCTCTGTCCCCCTCTCTCTCTGACGCCATCTCCCTGTCCCCCTCAATTCCCCCTCTCTGTTCCCCTCTCTCTGTTCCCTCTCTCTGTCCCCCTCTCTCTGTCCCCCTCTCTCTGTCCCCCTCTCTCTCTGACCCCCCTCTCTCTGTCACCCGTCTCTCTGTCCCCCCTCTCTCTGTCCCCCCTCAGTCTCCCCGCGCTCTGTCCCCCCTCTCTTCGCCCTCTCTCTGCCCCCTCCCTCTCTGCCCCCCACCCTCTCTGTCCCCTCTATTTCTGTGCCCCACTCTCTCCATCCCCCCACTCTCTGACCCCCTCTCTCACCCCCACTCTGTAAACATCTCTCTGTCCCACTCTCTCTGTCCCACTCTCTCTGTCCCCCTCTCTCTGTCCCCCCTCTCTCTGTCCACCTCTCTCTGTCCCCCCTCTCTCTGTCCCCCTCTCTCTCTGTCCCCCTCTCTCTGTCCCCCTCTCTCTGTCCCCCTCTCTCTGTCCCCCTCTCTCTGTCCGCCTCTCCTTCTCTGTCCCCTCTCTCTGTCCCCCTCTCTCTGTCCCCCTCTCTCTGTCCCCCTCTCTCTGTCCCTACTCTCTCTGTCCCCCTCTCTCTGTCCCCCTCTCTCTGTCCCTCTCTCTCTGTCCCCCTCTCTCTGTCCCCCTCTCTCTGTCCCTCTCTCTCTGTCCCCCTCTCTCTCTGTCCCCGTCTCTCTGTCCCCCTCTCTCTGTCCCCCTCTCTCTCTGTCCCCCTCTCTCTGTCCCCCTCTCTCTGTCCCCCTCTCTCTCTGTCCCCCTCTCTCTGTCCCCGTCTCTCTGTCCCCCTCTCTCTGTCCCCCCTCAGTCTCCCCCGCTCTCTGTCCCCCCTCTCTTCGCCCTCTCTCTGCCCCCTCCCTCTCTGCCCCCACCCTCTCTGTCCCCTCTATCTCTGTGCCCCACTCTCTCCTTCCCCCCACTCTCTGACCCCCTCTCTCACCCCCATTCTGTAACCATCTCTCTGTACCACTCTCTCTGTCCCCCTCTCTCTTTCCCCTTCTCTCTCTGTGCCTTCTCTCTCTGTCCACCTCTCTCTGTCCCCCTCTCTCTGACCCCCTCTCTCTGCTCCTCTCTCTCTCACCCGCCTCCTTCTATCACCCCTCTTTGTCCCCCTCTC